>NC_086154.1:167629476-167937029 GCF_035149785.1 Candoia aspera | reverse complement strand
TTTAAACAGCAGAGGTTCTGATTGGTTTCTATCCAGAAGGCGGGGGAATTTCTAGAAAAATTCAAAGGAGAATTGGAGGAGATTCAAATGGAGGTGTCAGAGGAGGCGACACAAAAACTCTTAGCAGGTGCAACAGGAAACGGAAGGGGATGATACTGAACTAGGCGCTACAGGTATCGATGTTTCTAAATTTTTGGCTTGATTGTGGAGTACAAATGTTTAAGGTGGAAGATAAATGGAGCAAATGCTCCTCAAAAGAGGGGAAAAATCATTATTTGAAAAAATTAAAACAAGATTTAATTCGCCTACAAGAGACACATATTAGAATAAAGGGTAATAAAAGATTTGATTCATAAAAATTTGGGTGAAGAAACTATTTCAGCAGGAACAAAAAAAGAGAAAAGAAATGGAGTTGCTTTATATATGAATCCCCAACTAAAAGCAGAGCTTCTACTGACTGATGACTATGGTAGGTGGTAGGATGGAAGTTACTTTGCATGGGACTAAGACTTCAATACTAGGAATTTGTGCCCCAAATGAAGACCAAGGATTGTTTTCCAAATGACCTATGGAGAGATTAATAGGTTTTTCTTAAGAAAATTGGTGATTGCAACGGCGTGATCTCCCCAGAACTGGACCGAGCTTCTGAGGAAAACATTAAAACCCCTCAAGGGAAATTACCAGAAGTTTTCTTTGATCTGATGGACAGTTTAGGGCCGGTTGATATATGGAGACAGAAAAATGGTAATTCAAGAGAGTATACTTACTTTTCTGAAAGACATAGATCCTTTTCAAGAATAGACATGATTTGGATTTCAAAGAACTTGACTCCTAAGGTTTCTAAAGTAGAGATATTACCAGAGACTTTTTTGGATCATAATCCTGTGAGTTTGGTTTATAAAAGGAAATCTAATTCTTTCAGATGGAGACTGAATGAACTGTTGCTACAGAAAGAAGCAATAGTGGAGGATTGTTCAAAGTAATTAAAAGGATGTTTTGAAAATAATAATGTGCCCTGGATAAAGGCACTGATTTAAGAATGGTTTGGGATGCAAGAAAAGCTTTTATTAGAGGTTATTTTCTACAACAGAATAGTTGACTCAAAAAGAAGAGTCAAGAGGAAACACAAACTCTTTTGGGTGAAAGAAAGAGAAAAGAAGAAGAACTAAAGAAATTTCCAGAGAAGATAAGTATCTCTCCACAAATTAAGCTTTTACAACGACAAAAGGAAGAGCCATCTCGCTGGAGAAAATAGATGAATATCTAAAGAAACAAAATGTACTGAGGATTACAGAGGGACAGAGACAGATTATGAATGGACCTATAACAGTAAGGGAAGTTTCTGGAGCTATAAAGAAAGATTAAACTAGGAAAGGTGCCTGGAGCAGATGGGTTAGCGGGTTCTTATTACAAATGTTTTGAGGATGAACTTTTACAACCTTTACAAAACAGGATGACTTCTATGTTACAGGGAGGAAAAGTGCCAGAGAGTTGGAAAGAGGCCAGTATAGCACTAATACCTAAAGAGGGACAAGATTTGACTTTAACAAGAAACTCTAGGCCAATATCATTATTGAATAATGACTACAAGTTGTTGACAACCATTTTAGCTGTCAGGCTGAAAATAGTTTTGCAAGAATTTATTCATGAGGATCCATGTGGGTTTTTACCTAAAAGCAGTTAAAGGACAATGTTAGAAATATCTTGGACATTTTGGGACATTCAAAGCAACATAATGAAGAACAAGCCGCACTGATTTTCTTAGATGAAGAAAATTGCCGTTTAACACTTTGAAATGAGCTTTCTCGTTCAAGGTTTTGGAAGACACGAATTTTGGAGTGAACTATCAAATGGGTAAGAACGATTTATACACCAATTCAGAGGATTTTAAAGATTAACCTACAATTGAAACCAGAGGTTTTTCTCTTGAGATTGATGGACAAAGAGTTGAAAAAAGTCATGGAACTTTGCTTTTATCATGATAACTGCAGCAAGACTGTTGTATGCACAAAAATGGAAAGATGTGGCACTACCCACAATGGAAGAATGGTTGGTGAAGATGATGGAACTTGCTGAGATGGCTAAATTGACGTCTTTGATCAGAAAAAAGGCAATATCTACGTTTATTGCGGACGGGAAACGTCTTATAGCCTGTTTGCCTGAAACAGAAAAAAAGGAACTTACGATTTATGGTTTTGATGATTCGACAGAATAGAATATAGAAAGAAGAGAGCTATGTTGTAACCATAAAGTAAGAGGTAAATCTATAATTGTATTGATAACTGCTGTAAAGAAGATCAGAAGCTCCTTTGTATCTTTTTTCTTTCTTTTCTATTTTTCTTCTACTTTTTTTCCTTTCTTTTTCCTTTCTTTTTTCCTTTCCTTTTAGCTTTCTCTTTGATTTCTTCTTTTCTTTTTCTTACTTTTTCTTAGTTTGTATTAGTTTTTATCTTCTTTTTAAAAAACCTTTAATAAAATTATACAAAAAAAGAAAAAAAAAGGACTACTTCCACTGGAACCCCAGAGGGCAGGAGGGATAGAAAGAGCTTTCTATTCCTCCTGCCATCTATGGCAACCTATGGCCCCCAAAGATCCCTTTTCCTGCGTCTTGCAAATTAGCTTTTTAGCTGAGCAATTTTGCTGTCTTCCACCAACCTCCTTGCAAACACTGGGCTGACCCTCCCTCCTTCTGTTTTCCTCTCTTTTGTCCCACTATTATTGCAAAAATAAAGTATTTCTTTAAAAGATAGCAGCACCGCCTTGGTTTTCTGCTTCGCATTGCAGGATTCCTGTAGACAGACTTGGTGGGCCTCCCAGATGCAGTTGAATCAAGGCACTGTCCCACCTGATCCTGTGTGGATCAGACCTCGCCTCGAATATCGAATTAGCTGGGCTGCAAAGGCTGCAACAGAAAGGCCACCAAGAGAGTCGGCCACAGGGCTGCCCGGCCACTCCTGGCGCCAAGAGAGCCCCCATCCTTGTGGAGGTTCAAAAGTGGCCGTTGAGGCGGTTTCCCCGGTTGCCGAGGGAACGAGGTTCCGAGCCCGCCTACACAGCCGCCAGCTGGGGCCCGGGCTGCTCTCTCCCTCTCTGGACTCTCCCGCTGGCTAGCAGGCACTCCCTGAGCCTCTCCCGCTGGGGGCCTCTCCTCGCGCTCTTGCCTAGAAACTCAGGCACCCCGAGTGTGGCGTGGAGCTGATAAAAAACTTGGTCCCTGAATTTGGGAGAGAGACTAACTTTGCAAAGTGGCTTTTTGCCTACCCGAAAAGACGAATCACACAGTAATTCCTTTCAAGTCCTTTTCTAGGGCACAGAAACAAATGATACATACATTTGGTATATGTGATACGTCAGAAAGCAAGTAACCAAACAATAAAAACATTGATTACATGTGAGAATTGAACAATAGGAAACAGATTCTAGATAACATTCCATAAGTGGCAAAAGGGGGGGGGTTGTCAAACCCTGGTATCCAAGGCAAACAGAACCCTTGAGTTCCAAGTAAGGCTCTCACCTGGCACTTGAAAGCGTTCCCTTCAAAGTCAGGCACCCCGAGTGGCGTGGAGCTGAAGACCTAGTCCCTGAATTTGGGAGAGAAACTACTTAACCTTTGGAAAGGTGGCTTTCTTCCTACCCGAAAACACGAATCAGAAATGTATTTCAGGCAAAAGCAAAAAGCCCTTATTAAGGGGGATCAAACCCTTTTATAGGGCATGGAAACAAATGATACCTACGTTCAGTATATGTGATATGTCATAAAGCAAGTAATCCAATAGTGAAAGACATTGATTACTTGTGAGACTTGAGCAATAGGAAACATTGATTCGAGATGACATCCCACAAGTGGCAAAGTTACAAGTTACATCACTCCCTTTCCCAGCCAGGTTTGCGTCTTTAAAACTTGCAAGTGTGTTCAAGGACTTTTAGAATATGCTCCCTATTGTGGTACCTGGAATTTTTAGGCTTCATTATTAGCTTTTTAGGAAAGGTGATACTGGCATTTCTAACATGGCAGTCTAGGCCTCTTTTCTAACTGTAGGAGAACATGTTTTTTCTTCTGGGCCAAGGCCATTTCTTCTGGTACGTGAGAACTTGCCTTTTCAGCAACTAAACAATAGGGAGTGTATTCTGGAAGTCCTTGAATACACTTGCAAGTTTCAAAAGATACAAACCCTGCTGGGAAAGGGAGTGATGTAACTTGTAAATTGATTTTTGTTGACTTACAACTTTCTCTCCAATGGCTTCTTTTCAGGCCACATTTTTTTACAAGAAAAGGAGACTACCGGAACTTTGCCCCAGGGACCATTTCCATCTAACTACTGCCGCAACACAGCAGCTGCCAACTGGAACTTCACTCCACCACCACCACCACCACCGCCTCCAAGGCAGGAGCTTCTTGTTAACTCTGTACCAGAAGAGTGTATGGGAAGGGAAGGAAACGGTTAATGGAGCTGCAATTTTGCCTATTGAACATTCTGATAGAGGTGAGCCTTATGCTATATTGCAAATTGAAGGGGAAAACTTGCAGGTGTTTGCCTGATGCAGAGCTTCTTGTTTTTTGTTGACCCTGCACCGGGGGAAAGCTGATTTTGAACTGCAAAGCCTGGGAAGGGTAATTGAAATGGGGGGAAAGGGGTTTGATGTTGAGAAATCTGTGCATTAACAACACTGTTGGTACATTGTTTTTAAAGTATGCCTTTCTTTCACCTGACAAGTTTGTAAAAAAAAGAGAGAGAGAGAGAGAGAGCCGCCATCCACTGTATTCTAGGTGGTCCAAACTTTTCCTTACCATCGGAGTTATCTGTCACCTTTTCTTTACATTGCTAGTAGAGCCTTTTCGATTATCTCCTCAACTTGCAGATGTTCCTGAATCACTCTAGGGTTGGTCCTCTACTGATGTTCCATTAAAAAAAAAACAACCCTGCTGAAGCCTACCACAGAGACCCAAAGACTTGACTCTTTAGTTCCACAGAATAGGATCACAAGGCTTCACCAGCCAAGCTAGTTTTGCTTGCCTGAAGTGGCTTGCATGGACTATATTATACCTCCTGGCACAAGAGAACGTTTCCCTACCAGAGTGGATGCCCTTCTTCGATTGCCACTGCCTTCTATCAAGTGCCAGGTGAGAACCTTAGTTGGAACTCTAGGGTTCTGTAGGCCTTGGATACCAGCGTTTGACAGACTGACTAAACTTTTTTTTTTTACCCTGACTGCCAGAGAGGGGCCTGTAGCCCCCTGTTCTGTATAGCTGGGCCCTGTTGCTCGTGGTGCAGTAGGATACCTGAGAGCTTTGGCTGCTACTGTCCTACCAGCTCAAATATCAAAAGACGAGTTATGGGTTTTCAATTAACTGTTTGTTGTTCCTCATGAGGTTGCTGAACTCAAGCCTTTGCCCATCAGCGTTTGGCCGCTTATGAAGCAGACCTTCTAGCTGCTCCAGATGTGACTTTAAAGCAGTGCACGACTTTGAATCCTGCAACTCTGCTTCCTGAGACTACAGATGAAGGAAGTTACCAATATGACTGTTTGCAGACCACAGCCTGGTAGAGAAACCTTGCTCAGATCTTACAAAGGTGTCCCTACAGAATCCTCTCTTTGAACTCTTTTTGGATGGGTCTTCCTTTTCGGTTGACGGAGTCCATTTAACAGGGGCGGCAATTTTATTTATTTATTTTCATCTGCTGGGCGGAACCCTTGCCACCTTCTTTGGGGGCCCAAGCAGCTGAACTTACTGCCTTAATTCAAGCTTGTTGTATTGCCAGAGACAAAACTGTTAATATCTTCACCTTTGCAAAGGTTAAGTTCTTTCTGTCCCTAATTCAAGGGATAGGTCTTCAGCTGCGGGCCAAACTCGGGGTGCCTGAGTTTACAGGCAGCAATTGTTTAGTTGCTGAAAAGGCAAGTTCTCACATACCCAAAGAAATGGCCTTGGCCCAGAGGAAAACATGTTTTCCTAAAGTTAGAAAAGAGGCTTAGACTGCCATTGTTAGAAATGCTAATATCACCTTTTTAAAAAAACTATAATGAAGCCTACAAATTCCAGACAACAGCGCCACCCACCTCTTTCCCTGCAGGGCCATCCAGCCTCTGCTATGGCGCTACACAGGCACTTCAGAGTGAGCTCTCGACCACCAAAAAACGGGCAGTGGGGCGGGGGGAGTCACGGGCCCCGACTCTCTCTCCCTGGGTCAGGTCTCTTTCTCTACCTTCAGAAGGTAGACCACAGAAGGAAATTTGGGGGACCAACAAGAACACTGTGGGGGAGCTCCTCCTAATCTTTTTCAAGGTGACAAGATTGTCCCTGAAGGCACCAAGATGTGCTCCGCCATGGTTGAGAGAATGATGGTTCCCTTCATCTCCCAGAGCTCAAACCCACGAGAAACTGCTGTCCTGAGGTCTCCTCGCAAGGAGCAGCCATCCTGAGCAGAAGTGGGTGAGCTCCCATCCTCTCCTTATCCAGAGAGGTTCCGAGGGACTGGACTGCTCGCTGGTCCTTTGTGCCCTGTCCCAGCCCATGGAAATCACTGACACACAGGGGAGTTTGATATATTTATTAAAAAGGTTTTTAAACAGCTCTCTAGTGGCAAAAAGGTTTGACCAAACAATCATAGTCCCTCACGCCCAAAGTATCCAGCTGACAAAAGCACAACCAGCATAAATTAGAGGCAAGAGAGAGTTCAAGCCGTAACAAGGTACTAGAGGGTCAAACAAAGGTGGTATGAGGGTCCAGGGTCACGACTTGAGAAGGCAGGCTAAGCAGCTGAAGAACACAGCGGTGAGGAAAACGGAGAGTTGTCTCCAGGGGATCTGTGAGGTGCGCGGCTCCCCTTACATAGGGGCAGTGTGACCCAGATTTGCTCATTTGGCAGGGTGGGGTTCTTTCTGGCCTTTGCATTGGGGGAGGTGTTAGCTCTGCCTCTTCGACTTCTGAGGCCAGCAATAACCGCTTTCCCGGTTGTTAGGAAATGCTGCTTTCCCTGCCTGCGGCTCTTTCAGCTGAATCCCCTCAGGCCAATGACTCTCCTGTAGGTTGAGGCCTGGGCTTCTCTGGGTACCGTCTATGGAACAGTGGTGTGAGGCAGAGAGCATGAACATCACTGATATTTTCCCAGGAACGCTCCTCTGGTCCATAGCCCTTCCAATCCACCAGATACTGGGGGCGGCCCCAGTGGAGCCGGGAGTCCAGAATGTGGGCTACCGCATATTCAGGTTCCTCTTCCACCATGATGGGGTGGGGCCAGTGTAGAGGAACAATGAGAATTGGAAGGTGCAGCAGGAACCAACAAAGAACGATGGAATACAGGATGAACATGCAAACCGGAGGGAAACTTGAGCCAGAAAGCAACTGGGTTGATGACAGTTTCCACTTGGAATGGTCCCAGGAAGCAGTGATCCAATTTCTTTGATGGGCGACGGATAGCAAGGTGCTTAGATGAGACCCACACTATGTCCCCCAGGGCTATCGGTAGACCTGCCTGACGACAATGATTGGCAAAGCATTTATAATTATCCTTGGCCTTTTGTAACCAATTTTGGAGAACTTGGTGAATTGCTTGTAGTTCCTGCAAGAGCTGATCCGAGGCTGGAACAGAAGAAGCTGGTGAAGTCAGTGGAAAGGATCGGGGGTGGAAGCTATAGTTAGCCATGAATGGCACCATTTGGCTGGAGGTGAGCGTTATCATAAGCAAACTCTGCCTCTGCCCAGTTGTCTTGCTGGTAGAGATAACAAAACATTTGACATATTGCTGCACAATCCCATTCATCCGATCCATCTGTCCATCTGACTCCAGTGATGCGCAGAACATCAGTAGATCTGAACCCCTAGACCTTAGAACGGTTCTTGCCAAAACTTAGCAGTGAATTGTGGGCCACGATCTGAAACCATGGTCAGGTAAACCACGTAAACGGTAGATACAGTTAGTCCTCGCTTAATGACCATTCAAAGTTATGACAGCCTTGGAGAGGGTGCTTAACATGCCCATAAAGTACTTCTGGCCATTGTAAAAGGTCACACACATATCCTGTGGTCACGTGACTGCATTTTGAGTGCTTGGCAAGGGGCTCGCGTTTCCAACCAGTTGCCAAGCGCCCCGTGATCATGTGATTGCCATTTTCAAACCTCTCTGCCGGCTTCCACAGAAAGTCAATGGAGAAGCTGGTAGGGAAGATTCGAAAAGTAAGGGGCGGAAGGGAGGGGAAACCCTTTGGCGGGCTACAGGAACAGAGCTCAAATCCTCAAGATTTGAGTTTCATTCCTGCAGCCTCACAAAGGATTTCCCATACGTGCATGGAGGGGAGGAAAAAGCCTTCGGCAGGCTGCAAGTAGTCATTATACATCCTGAGCTCCCCTGATTTTTTCTTGACAGACAAGACCAGAGCAGTTGCAGGTGAGGAAGAAGGCCTTGTAAACCTCCTCTTCAGATTTTTCTCAATTAAGTCCTGCAACGTTGCTAATTCTGGCTCTGAAAGTGGGTAAATTCAGGCTACTGGAAGCTTGGCACCAGGAACCAGGTCAATGGGGCAATCAATCTCTGGGCATTTTTGGCGGCAAGTTGATCCATGCTGATTTCCGTTGCCACTTGGCCGGTAGTTAATTACTCTCCCGAGGTGATTGGGAGGTCATCTTCCAAGGAATCTGAGCTGGTCGTGACACTTCAGTCTTAGTCGCCGTCGTCTCTGCTCTTTTGGAGATGTCTCAACTCGCCGTTCTTCACCCAGAAGCTCACTCATATCAGCTGTTCTGATCACTAGAAAGATGGCAAGAGACAAATGAGGGGAAGAGCCATCACAGGCGGTCCCTGTGTCTGTTTGTCACTGGGCCAATTGTTCGTTAAATGACTCTCTCTCTCTTGTGCTTTTCTCTCTTCAAGATTCAGTTTATATAGAAACTTTTCTACCTGCATGTTTTTTTAAAATAAAATCTAATTTTTATTTCAAGTACAAAGAGTACCGGTTAGTGTTCATTGATAGCGGGACTAAGCAAGCTATCTACATTCTATATAGCTATATTACTTAAATTTTTAATGGGTGGTTCTGCTACTTAATTACTCAGTATTCTTTTACACTCTCTTTACGGTCAGGAGGATATCCTCTTACAAGTGTTCCTGCTCAATTCAGTTTTACAACATGAGGGCTCCTGAGTGGGAAGCAGATGAGATTTCTTATTTGCCCATAATGATTCCCGTTGACTATTCGACATGCTGAATACCTCTTTTATACAAAACAGGAAAATCAGAAGTGCGCAGCTTCTTCTGGGCAGGTGACCAAAGCTGCCGTCCTCTCTTCTCCATGGCTCACAGCTTGCTGCATCTGGTCTCCGGGCCTTTGCCTGCTCTGGCCTGGGTCCTTCTCCATTCAAAACCATCCCAACCAGCGATACGAATGAAAGGTGCTCTAAATATGCGAGGGAGAAAGGGCTCTGTGTGAGCAGGGAGAGAGGAAATGGTCCCTGGGTCTTCTCACATGAACCTGCGTGATCTCTCCTGCCCACTGGGAAGGGGGTAAGGGCACTCATTGTCCCAAGGCGGGTGGATTTGCTCCTCAGCTCCAGACCTGCCTCCCAACGGACTGACATAGAGAGCAGCACTGATTTTGCTTCCTTCTCCATGCTTAGCAGTATTTCAACACCAGCTGGCTGAGTTTTACATTTTTACTCTTTGTTCACTGATGAAGAAACAGAATGGACCAAGCACACGAAATAACCTAAGCGACATGGTCAGAAGTAGCATTTCACTATGTCTTGAATAACTTTAACCCATCAACAGCCATGTTAGGGTAAACGTTACTACGGGGAACGTAAAGACCCCACCGGCCAAGTCCAGCGGCGGATTTTTTTGAAAGATTTCCTTTTATCCCACCTTTATGATTTTTATAAATAACTCAAGGTGGGGAACATACCTAATACTCCATCCTCCTCCTATTTTACCCACAACAATCCTGTAAGGTGAGTTGGGCTGAGAGAGAGTGACTGGCCCCAGGTCACCCAGCTGGCTTTCATGCCTAAGGCGAGATTAGAACTCACCACCCCCTGGTTTCCATCCAATTCCGTTAACCACTAGACCAAACTGGCTCTGGGCAAAATTCCTTCCCAGTCCTGTCAACGGGCAACTGACTTTTCTCCATTGTGAGGGGATGGTATGGTACCCTAGCTGTCTTTCTCTCTGGTGCTGCAAGATGTTCCCTGGTGTGGGAAAAAGGGCTCCAATTCCTGAAATGACAGAGATATCAGGCAGTTGGTTTCTCTGCTCGCAGGCCTTGCCTCAACTTCACTGGGAGGAAGCCCATCAGTGGACATTCCTCCCTTCATGGGAAGGTCCTCTGCTTTTGGCCCCCACCCTCACAAAGCAGACTCAGGCCATGGCAAGTCCCCTCCCATCAGAGGAAAACCCTGGCCCTCTTCCCCTGCTCTCCCTCCATTGGCCTCCATGCTACACCTGGGGAAGCTGTTACCCAGTTTCCCTCACCGGTCCGTCAGGCGGAAAGGCTGTCATATTCAGGGGGGTATCGTGGCCGCCTACAGCCTGCCACCAAGCGCCGGAGGGCAGCCACCAGCCCATCTTGGGAGTGGAGGGAGAAGGCCTTTTCCACCAAACGTTTCGTTCTCTGAGCGACTCGCCTGACTGCAGGGTCCTGGTCACCCAGAAGCTTTTCCAGATCTGCAAAGACAACAGTTAGACCAGGGCGTCAAAATGCATCCTGCTTAATACCTCTTTCCCTTCTTTCCTTTCTTCCTTCCTTCTCCATGCTGTGAACCCAAAGGTGTTTCTCTTATCACTTTGCACAGGCATTACTTACAAGCAAGGTAGATGGGAAGCGTCCCTTCAGTGAGGAGGCTGCCATTCAGATGAAGCAGGTCACCTATAGTGGAAAGGAGGGAGCAAAACACACCACTGTCTCTTTCAAAGCCCGCTTCTCCACTTAATGCAGCCGTAACTCCAGAATTCCCCACGCCTTTGATCACGGGGAAACAAGAAGCTTAGCAAGAGGACTCCAGGCTCATGCCTCGCCGGGCCTAAAGGAAGGTCCATGGCCCAAACAGGCCAGTGGCTCTATGAAAGACTGTAGGGGGTGTGCTTTTTTGGCTGGAACGTGGCTTTCCCTGAGCAGGAGAAACCCTGAATCTGGGGGATGAGACCTCCCGCCTGATTGCCCACAAAGAGCCTTCTCTTTCCATTACCAATGAACATAACAGCCGTTCTCCTCACTGAAGCCTGCTTGCTCTTACAGTATGAAAGGCAGGTGAGCACCTCCATCTCCAACTGCCCCTCCGAGAAGGAGAACCGAATCTAGGAGAAGAGGCAAAAAAGGCAGAGATGGGATATCGCCAAGGGCTGCATGCACCATCCATGATCTCACCTCTAGAGGAGAACAGGAAACAGAGAAGGGCTCTTACCAGACGCTTGGCGATTTGATGAAGAAGCTCCTGCAGGCTGTAAGTCCCCCCCACCTGGAGGGTGCCCTCAACGTCCCAGCGGAGAGCCTCTGCCAGGTGCTGTAGTGTATCCTTTGCTGCCTTCAAAACAAGAGGAGAGAAAAAAGCTGGTGCTGTTCCTCTACTGCTTTCCTCAAGTGAGTCAGCTAGCCAAGCTGCAACCCTCTTTTCCCAGGCAAGCTGGGCCCTCACCTTTGCCAGCTCCTTCTCAAGATCTTCCATGTGCATCAGCACCGCAATGAGGGTGTGGATGGCTGCTGTCCCCTCAAGATCTTTCCGGTGCTACAGAAGAGGCCAGACGTATTTCAAGGCTGCCCATCAAATGGTTGCCGCCTCCTAGGACAGACCAAGGAAAAGGCTGTTTTTCCTTGCCCTGCAAGGAATGGGTCCCATGGAGCCTCCCAGTTAAGGTTTCCATTGACTTTTTACTCCTCTTCCAAGGAAGGAGGAGCTGAGGACTCACGTGGTGGAAGAGCGAGCGATACTGGGCAGCCAAGGAGGCATTCAGCGACGTCCAAACATCCTCCTGTGTCTGGAGGCCGAGCTGCTCCGCCAAGCCCAAGAACTGCAAGATGATGATTTGGCTGGAACTGCAGAGCCCACCGAGGATGGCATGACAGAGCTCCTCAGGGGTCATCATCTGCAGAGAAAATGGGACATTCGAAAACTCTCCTCCAATGAAAGAGAGAAGAGAAACCTAACCCTAAGAAAGCACGCTGGCTAAATCTGTCCAGGCCAGCAACATTATTGCTGTACAATAATGGTCTTTCTTCTTCCTTGCAGCCATTGGCCACCAAATGGGAGTTGCTGCATCTGTGTGAGTTTGTCCCTCCACCCCACCCCAAGGGTGTTCTGGAAAAACACAAGGGCCAGATTCCATTTTCTTTCTTTTCCTTAAAGCTTCAGGACAGACCTCTGGGAGAAGCAAGGCACCCAAGCTGGGAGCACTATGTGCTTGAGAGCTTTTTTTCCAGGGGTCTATGCAACACCCGGGCTATCCCAGAAGAGGACTTGCTGGGCCAGAAGGGCATTGCTAAACCAGAACTTCTGCTTGGTTCTGTGAAGGGAAAAGGGGGAGGAACCCGGAGGCCCAAGAAGGAGAAGGAGGTTTCTCCTTCCCAGTGCCGGATGTTGATGTTCATAAGAGAGGATTTGAGGTTCTCAGTTTCAGATTGTTGAATGAGGGCTGGCCATACTGACTAAGGGAGGCAACTCAAGGTCCAGGGCATCTGGCAACCAGTTTGGAAAGAAAATTGCACCAAGTGGCAGGTGCAACTGTCCTCGGTTTACCCACATGGAGCTTTCACTGGAAAGAGGAGTGGAGAGGACACTTTGCTCTCTCTTTGCCATCCCCTTTTGCAAACCCATCGGTGAGCTAAATTCCAGCCTTGCAGAGTTCCCCATCTATCTCGGCTGGTTGAAACCACCAGGCCTCTGGCAGCACTGGGCAATGCAAAGCAGCAGAAGGAGGATGAAGGAGAAACAGAGGGAGCAGGAATACGCTTCCAGAGCGTGTCCATGAATATCACCCTGGCCTCCACCACTGTTCCATCTGCTGACCTATCTTCAATCCCGCAGAGAGGCCATTGCAAGAGTGAGGAGCTGGTCACAACTTACTGATGGGGTGGAGACCTCCTCTATCGTGTAGAGCCCCTGCCTCGTCTATCCCGCCCCTCACATACATTTCTCATAGCCTTTTTTCTGTGGGACGGCACTGCAGCCGCCTTCTTGGGGGCTTCAGAATCCCTCAGTGAGAGCAGGTACCTTGCCGAATCGAGAATGGACTCCAGATCTTCCAGGCTCTGGGTCCTGGAGACCCCCTGGACTTCCATCGAATCCTGAAAATGACATTTGTTCATGTTAAACCATAAATCCAAAGCTCTCTGCGTCCCAATAGGATGGCTATCTTGGAAGTTCCAGCAAATCCAGCACACCTCAGTTGCATGTGAATTAATATGCAAATTAGGTTGTCCCACAATGCAACTCTGAGGAAGCTCTTTGTTGCCACTCCCGCTTCCTCTTTCTCTCTTCCTTCCTCTCCACCAGAAGCAAGCACACGGATGTGTGCTGCTCTCCTCCATTCTGGGCACCGTGTGGTGGGCCTGGAATTCCCCTTTCTTCCACACAGCTCTTGGCAGCTGTAGGGCTGAGAGTTTAGGGCAAAACTCAGTCTTTTTGAAAGAAAAGAAGAACAAAGGAACTTCATCTTTTCCACCAAGATGGATGTAACAAAGCAACAATAAAGTCAGTCAGATTCTTTTTACTTCTTAACCCAATATGTCTGAGCGTGTGATTCGAATTAAGATTCGGGTGGCGTGCCTACTCATGGTATGATAAAGTTAAAGTTAACAAGGATTTTAAAGATCATTTTGCTAGGAGTGCCATACTGAGAATCTGGAATAAATGTAAGGGTGAAGGAACCGTCTGTCGTCTCTGGTGGACTTGAAAGAAGGCTAAAAAGTTCTGGGATCAAATATGTATCACTCTTCGAAAGATCCTTGAGGTTAATATACAGAAAAACCCAGAAGTGTTTCTTCTGAGCTTGATGGAGAAGGAGTTAGAGAAACAACATGGAGTTTTGCTTTTATACATGATTAAGGCTGCAAGACTTTTTAAAAATTGACTTTGGAAAGATCCACAAATACCTACCGTTGAAGACTGGATTGTTAAATTAAAGGACTTGGCTCAAATGGCTAAACTAACAGCACTAATAAGGGAACACTCTGTTTCTGGATTTATATCTATTTGGCGACCGCTTGCTTGTGGTAAAAAAAGTGAAATTTTGTTCTTGGGCTTTAGCGATTAAACGGTTTGTTTTAGTCGAAGTAATGTTACTATGGTTTAACTAATGGTAACAGATTATATTTGTAAATTTAGGATATTTGTTTGTTTGTTTATTTCATAGCTTTCTGGTCAATTAGCTTAATTCTGGTTGAACCTTTCTATTGTTAATCAGCCATTTTTGTCAATTTTTCAGGATGGGCTTAGAGGATAGGGCATGAAAATCCTGCAGAGCATTCCCAATAATATTTCTTTGCAGGCTGGAAGGCTGTGTTGAGAGAGAGTTGCTCCCTGTTCATTTAAGGCCAAAGCTTGGGCTGCTGAAGACCCTCCCTGGATGATTTCTCAGACCAGCCCTAGCAGGCCATGCCATGCAAAAGCCTCATGCTCCAAGGACTTGCACGCAGATTGGCTGCACCTGTAAATGCTTAGAACGTTTAAAACAAGTAATTGCCCCTGAAATAGGGTCCACTTTAGAGTAATCTGTTTTTGATGCTTTCTTTCTTTGATGCTTTCGTTTTTTCTTTTTAGACACTGGCTTAGGCCCCGAGGGACCTACATGTCCATACTGAGAATTAACCAATTCTCCCAGGGCCAAAACAGCCACCCGTTCACATGAAGAGAGTCTCATGATGCCGGGCAACAGTGGCCAAATGCAGAAAACGATAAAGGACTCAAGGGGAAGCATCCTCCCAGTAGCCCTGCAAAAACAGACAGCCTCACTGGGCACAAAGCACCGACTTGTTAGCAGGGGGCAAAAATCTGAGGGGGAGAGACAGTGCATCCTTAAGAAGGAGATGAGACTAAAGAGAATTCTGTGCTCCCTGTTGGAGGAATCCATTTCACGTGCCACTTTTCCACTGCCCTCCTCTTACATTGCATTGATGCTCTTTACAGAAAGTGCCTGTGTTTGTAAGCAAAATGGTAACAATTTGGCACAATTTGGGACCATCTCAAGATATGAAGAAATTCCCTTCCAGAAAGGGGAAAAAGTGGGAAGAAATGCCCCCAATAGAGCTCGCTTAGTGGGCCCAGAATGCTGCCTGACTGTTAGGGGACAACCAGAAACGAGATGGAGGACAGAGTATTTGGAATCCCGATCAGAAGTCCTCTGCAGCGTAGCAGTTTACCATTTGCATTTGTTCTGCCCAGTTCCAAACTCAGGTCGTTGGCTCCTCCACTCTAAAGAAAATTGGGTAACAAAAATAAAAATAAAAATCAAGGGTTGGTTCCTCGGTACTAGGGAAATTTCCAAGAAATGTGGGAATTTGTAAATTGGCACACACACACACACACACACACAAACACACATACACATGCTCTCTCGAATTATCTTGGATTATATTGAAAATTAACAGAGGGATATTGCACCGGTTTATGATGGCAAATAAATCAATTATTTTAAAAGTGCAACTTTGGAAGGATACCCATTCTCTGTCAATACCTATAAACTCATGTCATGATTGTCTCAGTGAAGCCAATTCAGTGGCCTGCTAGAACCACTGAAATGGAGCAGAGCTTAACACAGCTTAGAAGCTGGGACAGAAAAAGAGAATTATCTTAGATAGCTTCAACGAGCATGCCAGAGAAACACAGGTTATTGCTCTTACACATTCAGCCCTCCCAAGCATAAAGAATCACACGCTTAGACACATTAGGTTGAGCTAAGTAAAGTAATTTCTTACTGACTTTATTGTTGCTTCTGCTACATCCATCTTGGTGGAAAAGATGAAGTTCCTTTGCTCTTCTTCCCTTTCTAAATTACATAGTTTGCCCTAAACTCTCAGCCCTACAGCTGCCAAGAGGTATGTGAAAGAAAGGGGCAGAATCCCTCATCAAGGCCCAAGCACATGGTCCTGATGAAGAGAGCAGCATCCATGCTGCTCTCCTTGGGTGGAGAAAAGGAAAAGAGAAAAATAGGAGGTGGGAGTGGCAACAAACTGCTTCCTCAGAGTTGCATTTTGGGCAACTTAATTTACATGTTAATGAGGCGTGCTGGATTTGCCAAAACTTCCAACACTCAAATCCTGCATGAATCATGCCTACACAAGATTTAATTCACTTCGAAGGCCTTGATAGACATCCTTTGCAAATGGCTTTGTCAGGATGTCAGCGATCATGTTCTCTGGGGGACAATACTCCAAATGTATTAGTCCTGTCTCCTGTGCCTCTCTAATCGCGTGGTAACGAATAGCCATGTACTTCGTCTGCCCTCCCACCCTCTTTGAGAGAGAGATCCTTACACAGCTTTGGTTGTCCTCAAAGACTCTTATTGGAGCAGGAACAATAACCCCCAGGTCCTCAAGGAGATACTTGAGCCATCCTACTTCTGTGCATGTCTC
The DNA here is from genome assembly GCF_035149785.1 of Candoia aspera. Lineage (NCBI taxonomy): Eukaryota > Metazoa > Chordata > Lepidosauria > Squamata > Candoiidae > Candoia > Candoia aspera. Next base: position 167,920,475 of record NC_086154.1, on the reverse strand, counting down.
AGCCGCTGAGGCATACTCCGCTTGAGTAGTTGAGCGTGCCAATATAGTCGGCTTGCGACCAGCCCAGCTCACGGCCCCTCCCCCAAACAGAAACACATTCCCACTAGTGGATTTGTGGTCAGCTGCATCTTCTGCCCAGTCTGCATCAGTGTGCCCCACTAGTTCAGGAGAATCAGCTGCTGGCAGCTTAAGCTTCAGGTCTGCAGTCCCCTTCAGGTATCTTGCCACCCGCTTAACGCCTGTCCAGGCCCTTTGGGTGGGTGCGCTGGTTTTTCTGCAGAGGATCCCCACTGCAGTTGAAATATCTGGCCTTGCTGTGGTTGACAGCTATAACAGCTTCCCCATGGCCTCTCTGTAGCCATTGTTCTGAGGCAACAGTTCACTAGTGTCCTTGACTTTGTGAAAGTCTGTTTTAATTGAAGTTGGCATTAGTTTTGCATCTTCCAGCCCCAGACTCTCCAATAACTCTAGAATCTTTTGCCTCTGACTAAGGAGAAAACTTCCATCCTCCTCTCCGTCAGTTTGTATCCCCAAGTAGTAGCTCGCCTTCTCAAGGCGTTTCACCTCTACTTCTTTGTTCAAATTGGATACAATTTCATCAATGTCCCTTTGATCCTCATAACAGAGAATCAAATCATCCACAAATGTCAGAATGAACACATCTCTGCCATTGTTGTGTCGTGTGTAAAGGCAGGGATCAGCCTTGCCCGGAGTGAAACCTTGCTTTATTAGCATCTGGTTTAATTTCACATTCCAGGCCCTTGCTGCTTGTTTCAGCCCATAGATCCCCTTCTGAAGCTTACACACTAAATGCTGGTTCTTTGGATCAGTGAACCCTTCAGGTCGTTGCATATACAACTCCTCCTGAATTTCCCCATGCAAGAATGCTGTTTTAATGTCTATATGTTCCACTTGCATGTTTCTGTTTGCTGCTAGACTTAAAAGAAGTCGAATTGTTGTGTGGGTCCCAACAGGTGCAAAAGTTTGGTCATAATCTTCCCCATACTTTTGCGAATAGCCCTTGGCTACCAGTCTAGCTTTGTATCTTTGGACTTCTCCCTTCTCATTCTGTTTGGCCTTAAAGACCCATTTGCAACCAATTGCCTTGTTGCCAATAGGTAACTTTGTGAGTGTCCAAGTGTTGTTGTGTTGCAGAGCCTCAAACTCTTCTTGAGCTGCTTTCCTCCACTTACTTGCTTCAACTGGCGGGAGCTGTTGCACCTCCTTCCATGATGCAGGCTCTTTCGGTGATGCCAAGGTAGGACAGTCGCTTGGCTGGAACTTCCTTGTTGGGTTGCGATGAGCGCCTCAGGTCCAGAACAGCACTCAGGTCTGGATGACCCTGCATCTCTACCCCTTCTGTTCCTCCTGGCTCCTCATCATCTGACTCAGGCGGAGTCTCCGTCTCGATGTCCTCTCTCTGGGCTTGCCTGCTCACTGCGTCTGGAAATACTGGGTAAGGTACTTTGAACAAGTCACCATCACCCCCCCCCTTCTGCAGTGCTATTGGTTAGAGGACTTTTGTTTGGCTCTGTTCCATCTGCTGGTGATCTACTCTGTAGGTAAGTGACTGTCATTGCTACTTCCCCCCATCTGTTACCCCCAACAGATGCCTGAATTGGCCCACACAGCTCAGGGTAGATCTGCTCCAGGGGCTGCTTGGAGCACCTGCTGCTTTGTTTTGGAATTGCAGGCCTTGTGGCCTTTCCCTGCATGCAGGCTTGGCGCTTTGCATCAGTCTTACCACAGTCCTTGCTTGCCAATCCATTTTTCTTCACCTGAATCCCTGCATTGAAATCGTCTGTCCCAGGAAGTGGCGCTGTTGTCCTCCCTTCCTCGGTGACTAGCCACGCATGCCATGTCTGGCCTCTCACAATTGAGAAAAGTCAAACCTTGATCTAGAAATCCTGCTAAAAAGACACCTTTTTGATCCATTATTTCGCATCTGTCACCTTTAAATCGAAGGGTATGCCCCTTCTTCATGAGGGCAGATGCGCTAATCAGGTTCATTTTCAGTCCTGGAACATACAGAACGTTAGTTGCAATTATATTTCTCTGCGTGGTCCCATTTCCACACCTTAGGGGAGCGTGCCCCTCCCCTTCTACTGGGATTGTCCTTCCATCAGCCAAACCGATTTCTTCCTTTGAACTTGGGTGCAGTTCAATAAAGAAAGAAGGATCATTAATTATGTGCATACAATGATGACTGAACTTTGGAAATATGCTCATCAATATCTCCATCTGGTTGCAGCTTTGCGTTGGATAACTATCTCACCAAATTAACAACTTGGGAGTCTCCTCCTTCCCCAAAGAGTTTGAACAATTCCTCCATCATTCCTTTTGCAGTTTCTCTGTGCTGATCTGCATCAAGATTGATCCACCAAGGAACTCATAATTAGTCCTTGCAGTTTCAGGTTACCAGCTGCCCAGTTTGCATAGTTTTCTGAATCTAGATTGGGAGGATCTTCCCTTAAAATATTATACAGATTCAGAATCTTTGCCTGCCTCTCCACCCAAATTCTCCAGGGATAAAACTCTCCTTGTTTGAGTTTAAAAATCAATGGATTGTAAGGCAGCACACTGGCCATCTCTGTCTCAGCAAAAAGGATTTAAAAATCGCTTCAAAAAGAAAAAAATCTTCACTTTATGCTTAAGGCCGTTTTCTTTTCTTTTTGTGTAAGATAACTCCTCAGTAGCTAGACTAAGTATTCTCTCAAAAACAACAGTGTTCATGCAAAAACAAAAGAAGCCCCAAAATAAAATTTCTCTTTCTGAAAAAGCCTGGGCCCATTACCTGATGAAGCCAATGTAGTGGCTGCTAGAACCACTGAAATGGAGCAGAGCTTATAACACAGCTGAGAAGCTGGCACAGAAAAAAGAAAATTATCTTAGATAGCTTCAGTGAGCATGCCAGAGAAACACAGGCTATTATCTTACACACTCAGCCCTCCCAAGCATAAAGAAGTACACGCTTAGACAGATTAGGTTAAGATAAGTAAAAGAATGTCTTCCTGACTTTATTGTTGCTTGTGTTGCATCCATCTTGGTGGAAAAGATGAAGTTCCTTTGTTCTTCTTCTCTTTCTAAATACATAGTTTGCCCTAAACTCTCAGCCCTACAGCTGCCAAGAGCAGCGTGGAAGAAAGGGGCTGAATTCTTCATCAAGGCCCGAGCACATGGCCCTGATGAAGAGAGCAACATCCATGCTGCCTGCTTGATCAGTGGAAGAAAGGGAAAGAGAGAGACAGGAAGTGGGAGTGGCAACAACTCAATTTATGTGCTAATTCACATGCTAATGAGGCATTCTGGATTCGCCAAGACTTCCAACATTTGCCCCCTCTCAGGGCTTGTCATACGCATTCCTGCTGGCCTTTTCCACGTGTTCAGTATACACAGATAATCTGAAGACCTGAATAAGATTTATCTAAGTATGAGTTTAATGCTGGAACACAGAATGTTAGAGCCTCATCGAAGAAAGGGGAGGACAGGGATGTGATGATAGAGTTTCAAAGCTGGAATGGAAAGTAGCAATTCTTTTTTTAAAGAAGTGGAGAGCAGGAAGCTAGAAGAAACTGCAGAGGAACAAAGTAACTGGTCTGCTGGAGCCCTGGTAGCACTGGTAGGGATGAAGGTTAGAAGATGTTTGCCTGAGTTTAAAAACAATCCCCTTTCCCTCTGCTACGTGGGGATCTTTTCAAAAGAAAGCAAAAAGAAGCTATCCATTTGCCCATTTTTCTGAACCCCTCCTACATCGCTATATAGCAATATATAGGTTTAGAACTATATTTAGGCTTCAGACTGCCAGCCAATCTTAAACCTGCTTATAGTAAGATGTAGTGTGGCAGGGAAAGGCCTAGGGCAGGGATGGACATGTGTCCATTCCTTGCAGAACTACCTTTGCGCATCCCTAATGATCGACCAGGTTAGCGAGGTTTGCTGGAGTTGTCGTTCAGCAAGATCTAGGCTTAAAGACAGTGTGGAGACAGAAGTTTACCAGCATCCTTCTTATAAGGAATATACGTGTTCAGCTAACTGTGTAAGCTGTAAATATCACAGAAGATAATGGCTTCCTTGCCTCAAGAGCTCCAAGGCTCTCCTGGGGGATACGGATGCCTAAGAATAAGTTGGAATGTGGGGGGCTGACAAGTACATGACAGGTATAAGTTGGAAGATGGTACAAATGGAAGATAAGGGAAGGAACTACAAACCAGAACCCGCAGAAGCCGGTAGAAGATAATACAAGAATGCAAGCATGCGCACATGAGGGATATCTTGTCCGAAAGTAACCTGGCAAGTAATTATACTGTTAAAATTCCCTCCCACCATGAGATAATTCCCCACCTTAGGGAGGGCCCAAGGTGGAATTTTACACCCAAAGGAGGGGAGGACTCCCAAAATGGTGATGGGTGTAGATGTAGTGTATAGTTAACACAGATAACACCAATGTATGTATGCCTATGTACCTTGTGACAGAAATTGTCCAATAATCATTTTATGCTTGTAACTGTATCTTATAGACAATGGCATAAAAGATGCTGTCTACTAACACAAAGGGCTCTCCTTTTCAGAGGAGAGACCCCCTTGTTACTTGAGCGCTCAAATAAAAGGGTTATCCTATTTCTCGCTTGGTGTGTTTATTGGGACCCATACCAGGTTTAAGGGACTCCGGTCCTAAGCCGTGATTGCGGCCCTTCAACAGAAAGGAAAAAAGTGTAATTGTGCCCCCCCAGCCGCCGAGTTCCTAGTTTCCTGCCCTGAGTGGAATCCTGAGCAATAGCAATTCTAAATGGTTGGCATAGATTGCAACACTTTTGTTTACAAAGACCACTTATCACTTGAATAATTATGTTACTAAGGTGTTTTGAGAAGACTCTGCCCCTAATTTACGCTTCTGGCTCCTGGATATCTAATATACAGTAACAAGGCTTTGACTGTATGTTTGGAAGGTGGTGTCTGTGCAGGCAGACGTTTCAGGAGGTGCGGCCAAATAATCCAACAAATCAGAGAGGGGGGAGTCTTAAGGTTCTGTCTTTGGTTGTGAGCTTTACGTTCAGCGTTTAAGCCCTGCAGAGTCAACGAAACGGCTCTCCCTCCACCCAGGCCAGTGTTTCTCGACCTTGGCAGCTTTAGGACCCGCGGACTTCAACTCCCAGCATGGCTGGCTGGGGAATTCTAGCCCTGGAAGCCCATGCGTCTTAAAGATGCCAAGGTTGAGAAACTCTGACCGAGAGTTTGGTAGCCCGGTTGAGCCCTGTGAGTTTCTGAAGTGCCCCCCAGAGCTGAGTCGCATACTCCTTGATACTTGTAGATCTTTCAGGTAGCTTCCTGACTGGGCTTAACTCGCACAGAGGGACCTTCCTTGCCATAGAAGGTGCAATGGCTGCTTCACCTGCTGCCTTATCGAAACCTTACCCCTGCGTGCACGACAGGAGAGCGGAACACCTTCTGTTGGTCACGTCTGCGGCTGAAGGGGAGCCAGATGAATGATCGACGATGGATTGGGTCTGCACAGAGCTGAGCGGTTGCGGACATTTGCACACTTGCGTGGGAAGAGAACACGGGAAAAAGAGAAAGACGACAACAGGCGGCGGTTCTCTGGAAATCCCTGCTGCTGGTATTAGTGCACCGAGGTAAGAAAAACGCAGTAATAAAAGAACTGTCCTTAGCACCAGACCATCATCACTGATGAGCATTTCTGCACTGTGCATTGTTTGGGAGACGGGAGTGGTGGACAAATGTCATTTCCCTCCACACACTGATCCAGTCTTGATTGTCACCTGCACAGGGCTGGAAGACAAGGATATGGAAAATATTGGTTGGCTTCCATGCAGGTTCAGGGAAAGGTTACCTGAGATGTTCCTAAAAGCTGGAAGAATGTACACAACACTCACAAAAGTGATGGATTCTATTGGTCACATCTCATTTCCTGAGATGCCCTCTTTTATTTTCTTTCCTTATTCTAACCGTTTCCTAATCGAGCTACCTAAAAGTAATTAACGTATGTGTCTCAATAAATCAACTTCAGATAGAACTGGTGGATTTTAATTTTATTTTGCAAAATCCTGCAAGCAAGTATCAACAAAAGAGCACTTTGGTTGGGGCTGTATGGAATAGCAACGGGATTTTATCCACGTCTCTCCAAAGGATACAATTCAGCACAGCTACTGGATCTTCTCCTGAAATTTAGAGGGCTTTATTAATGATTAAAGCCTGTTAAAGTAACCGAGAGTAATATTGCCTTTCCAGGGAATTAACAAGGACCAAGCAGTAAAACGAGAACAAAAGATCCAGGAGAGACTGCAAATGTGTTTGTGTTACTGTTTCACAAAACAGGCCCATTATGTGAATGCCATCAGTGCAAATAATGTGCCCTTCATAGTAGCGTCAACCAAGGAAGAGTTGGAGCATCCTTGAAGCAGCTGCTACTTCTGTTTCAAGGAATTCATCAAATACTCCTGAAAATGGAAATAATGTAAGCGTTGGGATTTCTCTTGGGATTATGATAGGGAGAAGAGAATTAAGCAAATCTCAAAGCTGTTCAAGCAGCCCCTTGCTCTGTAGACAACGTCCAAGCCAGTTCTGGTATTCTGAATGGCTTTAACAGAAAGACTTGCTTAATTCCAACTCTGTCACCTGCGAGTATCATAAGGGCTGTTGTAGTTGTCCACAACTACCAACATTAATTCTACCAGCCATTAACTCTAGGAGTGCCTGCAGCTTAGGCTGACCATACGTCCTGTTTTGAATGGGACAATCCCGTTTTTTTAACATTTCCAGACCATAAGGAAGGCTGAGAGAAGGAAGATAGATGCTTTTGAACTGTGGTGTTGGAGGAAAATTCTGAGAGTGCCTTGGACTGCAAGAAGATCAAACCAGTCCATCCTCCAGGAAATAAAGCCAGACTGCTCACTTGAGGGAATGATATTAAAGGCCAAACTGAAATACTTTGGCCACATAATGAGAAGACAGGAAACCCTGGAGAAGATGCTGATGCTAGGGAGAGTGGAGGGCAAAGGAAGAGGGGCCGACCAAGGGCAAGATGGATGGATGATATTCTAGAGGTGACAGACCCGTCCCTGGGGGAGCTGGGGGTGTTGACGACCAACAGGAAGCTCTGGCGTGGGCTGGTCCATGAAGTCACAAAGAGTTGGAAGCGACTAAACAAATAAACAACAACAACCCGTCGTTTTAATATAAATGTCCATTTTGTCCCGTTTTCTTAAAAACCTTACTTAAAAATTTGAAAGTTCCCGCGAACCTGTCAGAATGCAGTCTGACTTTGAGTGGAAGGAGGGGGAGCTCAGCAGAAACATCTGGAAAAAAGCCACAGAGCTCAACCTGTCGGGAAACCTAAAAAGAAAAAAACAGGATCAGCTGATAGGCGGTGATAAAAGGGTGAGCTGATTGGCTCCTGTCTTGAAACGGCTGGAAGAAAAGAACGTAAAAGCACAGCTGGAGGAGGAACGGCTTGTCGAGGTCAACCGTTCACTAGACTCTCCAGCCCAGCCTTGCCTCTCGCAAACGAAGGAATCCAATGATTCCCAGCCCAAGAAAACCGGCAAGTTCCTGCCTGCTGATCCAGCCCGTTGCCCAGCCCTGCCCCGTTTTGCCATCCCAGTGTCCCGTTTTTGTCTCAAGGAAATATGGTCAGCCTACTACAGCACTCACACAACATCAATAGTGGAACTAAGCGCCTTCGGTTATCTGTTGGGATTACCTCTTCAAAATGTCTACATAGACATACGTAAAAGGTGTCCAGGGACTGCATTCGTGCCACTGTGTGATGGGCTGGTATGATCTACAGAGACCTATCAAACAGCCAAAGCTACATACTGTATAAATATGGTATAAAATGTATGAAATGAAAAATTAGCTCCTCTTTTTAGCTAAAGCTAAAGTCAGCATGTCCCCAGCTAAACGCCGGCTCCTTCCTTTTTATGCCTGCCCCCAAACTCTAGATACCTAGTTTATTTCCTTCTCTACATCAGTCTGTGCTGAATAATCCCTTCATTTGTATAGCTGCCTTCAGCACTAAAAGAACTGATATTCTTTTGCTAAAGATGGAAAGGGAGATAAATCAGAAGAGACTGATTGTACAGGACATATAAACAGTGCCTTCTAAATCTTAATCAATTGTTTACTGGTTGGCAAACAAATTCCACTGTTACAACTAATATTAGAAATGAGGTCATTCAACTGGGTGACCATACAAAATGGATAATAATAATAATAATAATGTAAAATCTGTGCTGCTAATTTACCTCTGGGGAAGGTCTACATCACTTTAAATCTTGTCCAATAAATACATTTCCTGTTAGGAAAAATAATGGAAGGGTTTGTATATTTTTTACCACTTCAAAATAGGCTTTTTAAAATATCTTTGCTATGAAGCAGTCAGTTTTTCAAACCATTGCAGTGAAAGTTCATAGCCTGGAGTTAGATTTTGTCCCCTGTAAAGGCATTATGTTCATTGCAGAAGTCCCATTATGAAATCCTGACTACTGGAGGAGGACATAAGGCCTAGGGGAAGGGGCTGATGGCCACAAAGGCTGCTGCATCTCATCAGTTGTGCCCTGGAAACATACGGGTCAAGCTTCTAATCTGAGAAAAGAAACTGTTGGCAAATTTGTAGATACTGTAGTAGAAACAGAGTATATTTTGCGTGTGTGTGTATGTGCATTTATATATGTTGCATATACTGTATATATAATTATAGATATACAGTACACACACATACATACACACATACACATACCCCAAGTGTGATATCACATAACCAATAAGTAAATGAGAGAGAAAAAAATGGCCAAATAAAGGATACATGAAAAAAAAATGTTTCTATTGGTAGACAAACTTGCAAGACCAGCACAGCAGAAAAAGTTTTATTTTTCCATCACATTAACAGGGACGCAAGTCCTGGTGAGTAAACTATATGTGCAGTGATAGTATCTGTACATTACATAGGAATTGTCCCATTTTTTCTGCCATTAGAATTATCATCAGTTAATACAGAAAACATAAAAATACACCATGTAGCATACCATTACCAACTTTCCTTCTATTTCATTAGATTTTGTTTACTCCACAGTTCAGTGAGCTTTGGCTAAATTAAGTGGTGAGAGACACACATACAGAAATAAACCCAAACAAAAAATAAAAAAACAAAACCCCCAAACTATTATTTAGTAGTAGTATAACTTTATTGATTAGTCAGTTGACCATATCAAACCAAACTGTTATGTGATACAGATTCAGAATAAACGGCTTTGCTATTTTTGCTTCGGTTTTGTGCAGCACTCCAGTTTAGATGCATCGCTAGTAGTTTCAAATGCATGTTTGGCCTTTTGTAAATCAGGTCCTTGGTACTAAGAAGACAGCACCCAAAAATGCTTAAACAAATACAGTATAATGTGAGAAGGCCACACAGTGGACCATTTCCTGTTGTATCCCTTTCATTAGCATATGGTCTCTCTGATGTGAAGCCAGTGTATGTGTTCAGTGAGGGGGAACAAGAGGCAGTTAGCCTTTTTCCTGGGTGGGCCTATAAATTCCATCTCCTGGGTGGGCCTATAAATTCCATCTCCTGGATGGGCCTATAAATTCCATCTCCTGGGTGGGCCTATAAATTCCATCTCCTGGGTGGGCCTATAAATTCCATCTCCTGGGTGGGCCTATAAATTCCATCTCCTGGGTGGGCCTATAAATTCCATCTCCTGGGTGGGCCTATAAATTCCATCTCCTGGGTGGGCCTATAAATTCCATCTCCTGGGTGGGCCTATAAATTTCATTAAAACAGTTATGAGAACTGTTGGCTGTTTAGAACAATATGGAGTAGGGGAACACACAATATTACCACTGCTTGGATTTAAATCCAGACAATAATCCATATGTTGAATAGCAAGTATTTGTTTTATTAAAAAGTTTACTTAGTGTTCTACAGATTAGTGACCAAGTGAGCTGGTCCTTTTAAGGTTTCTTCTGTCAGGGTCCCATCCCTGTTTGGTGGAACTATAAATCCATCACTACTGCCCTGTCCCAACTGATAATAAGTGTGTAACTGTTGGATAATAAGTGTGGAGCCCAGGTTTGGCATACTCTTGTAGTATATATCATCGCCATCGCCACCTTTAGTTGATGGGGGATCGGTCTGAGTGCTGCTGGTGACAGTTTCTGAGCCTGGCATGCTGGCCAGAGCAGGCATACTAGCATAAAGAGAATTCCTATTTGATCTTCTGTGTGCTCATTCGTTAGCAAGGGGAAAAAATGTTCACTGTTGTCTTGTGGAATCCGTCTTTTGCTATAACAGTGAGGCTGGTGGTTCTCTGCAGAATATGCCCTTGGGAGTAACAGTGGAGCATCTGATTCCTCATGAATGAGTTCTAAGCCCAGGTCCTCTTCCTGGTTAAACAAGATGATGTCATCGAGAACAATGGCATCATCGTCACTCCCACTGCCAAGATTATTGACAAATTTGTTCATCAGATTCCTACTTTGTTCATTAGAATACTCGTGTTTGTTCAGGTAGGAAGGTATATAGTTGGAAGTCAGTTCTTTCAGAATCTTTTTCTCTACGGCAGTCTTGCTGTGGTTATAGCTATGGTCAATTATTTGCACACACTTGCTCAAGTACTCACTGCCAGCAATGCTGTAGCTATTGCCGTGATTACCATTCAGTGGTAGAATATCCATGACACTTGTATCCCTGGCATCGTTCAGTAGCCCCTCTGAAAAATATCACACAAGAAAATTTGATTTGTACCAAAAAGTATTTGTATGTAGTCTTGATCTACATGGCTACTGTCCTACCAAACAATAATATACTGCTCATTGCAATATACAGTAACCGTGTAAAAGAGGGAATACAGAGAAAGGAAATTGAAAGAAATTATATAGGGTTTCAAGACATGGAAAAATATAGATTCAAATCTTATCCATTCATTATTATTTCAATTTATAAATTGTTTTTCTAATAGTACACCCAAGATGACTAAAAAGTCAACATGTAAAGTACAAACAGTTGAAATCCAATTTTAAAAACCCCAAATTATTACTACCTGAACTCAAAAGGCCTGGCTGAAGAGAAAGAGCTTGATTCCTTTCTTGTAGGCTAAAAGAATGGGAACTAAAAGCAATTGACACAAGACAAAATATTTTGCTCTATGCTCAACAAATGGGGCTTTGAAAACAGTGGCCTTCCTTGCTGATATCAATGTCTGGACAGTTTCATACCGAGAAAGACAGTCCTTCAGATAGTCTTGCCCTAAGCTCTTTAGAGATAAAACCAACAATTTTAACTGTGCTCAGAAAACAACTGGCAACTACAGGTCTTTCAAGAAGGCCTAAGTTAATTCTAGGGCTTTGCATGCTTTGAAATAAACAGGACCATAAGCCTAGCACTGCTTTAAGACTTCTGTGCAGATCTGCAGAATGTAACTCATGAAAGCAGCTATATCATTTTCCAGGCTCGTGCTGAAGTTTTGTTACTGCTACTGTTAAATTATTAAATCACCCAAAGATCTATCAGAAGATCCAGACTTACTTTCTTTCCATTCACAAATTAAGGCATACAAAATTCCTAAGTATTATGAACTATCACATAAGGGCATTCCCTTAAATGCCAAACAGGTAAAATGCCAAGAAACCTGTCATTGGATGTTCCACAATTTTTGTTTTAGAACAGGGCAGGGATGTGCCAATGGGTGAGAGAGAGGATGAGACTTGGGAGGTAGCACTGAGAGGAGTGATTTTAATTCTTCCTCTCATATGATTTTTCTGAATGAAATAATACTGCCCCTGCTAACTAATTTATATTCTGGAATAGCTTCTTATGTCTTCTCTTTAAACACTTATGTGTACTACTATAATTCTGAGGAACACAGAGAATGTTTTCCCACTGTCCCTTTCACCATATTCCATACTTTGCTATTGCTACAATCTTGACATGTTAATGAATACAACAAAACCTACCTATACAGCTTTATCACCCAGATAATATAGTTGAAAAATTAAAATAATAATAAAATGAGCATCTATGACCATATCAACAGGCTGAAATCAACAGGCTGAAATACTTGGTTGGTGTAGTCAGGATGATAATTCAAATCATTCCCAGCTAAACTGTTCCTTTAATTTACATTTGTACTCCAAATCAACTCAAATTGATTCATCTTCAGTTAATTGCCCATTTCAATCATGCTCCTAAATAGCAGCCTTTCGATCCATTATTTCATTTGTATTTACAAATCAGAAATAAAAAAGAAATAGAATGCGCCTAATTTTGGGTGGATGGCCGATTCTCTGATAAGGTAGCTAAGGCAATCTTTGTTTTTACTGAATTAATGTAAAGGCATTGGAGAAGACAACCAGCGCCCAACAATTCCTTCCCAACAGCAGTGGTCCAAAACAGCTTACCATCTTTAAAGCTGTTTTTGATGCGAGGAAAATCCTCTACTTTTCCTGCTACTGGTGGTCCTTATTCTCCCTCCTGGGCAAATTTCCCAGTGGCTAGTCCTCTAGCTTCAGCAAAGGATTGTTATCTTGTCGTGGTGCTGGAGCTTGAGCACTTCAATGACGCCATGAGCTAAACCATGAAGGGCCACCCAAGACAGGAAGGTCATGACAGAGAGGTCAGACTAAATGCAATCCCTGGGGAAGGTAATGGCAACCCACCCCAGTATTCTTGCCGTGAAAACTAAATGGATCAGTACAACCAGAGATATGTCGGTATACCATCGGAAGATGAGACTCCCAGGTCAGAAGATAGTCAAAATGCTACTGGGGAGGAACAGAGGATGAGTTCAACTAGCCTCAGACGTGATGACGCAGCTAGCTCAAAGCCGAAAGGACGGCTAGCAGCCGACGGTGCTGGTGGTGAACGGCGAATCCGATCTTCTAAGGATCAACACACCATTGGAACCTGGAATGTAAGATCTATGAGCCAGGGCAAATTGGATGTGGTTATTGGTGAGATGTCAAGATTAAAGATAGACATTTTGGGTGTCAGTGAACTGAAATGGACTGGAATGGGCCACTTCACATCAGATGACCACCAGATCTACTACTGTGGACAAGAGGACCACAGAAGAAATGGAGTAGCCTTCATAATTAATAGTAAAGTGACTAAAGCAGTGCTTGGATACAATCCAAAAAATGATACAATGATCTCAATTTGAATTCAGGGCAAGCCATCTAACATCACAATGATCCAAATATATGCCCCAACCACAGATGCTGAAGAAGCTGAAGTAGATCAGTTCTATGAGGATCTGCAGCACCTACTGGACAACACACCTAAAAGAGATGTTTTTTTCCTCACAGGAGACTGGAATGCTAAGGTGGGCAGTCAAATGACACATGGAATTACAGGTAAGCATGGCCTGGGAGAACAAAACGAAGCAGGACACAGGCTGATAGAATTTTGCCAAGACAACTCAATGTGCATAAAAAACACCCTCTTCCAGCAACCTAAGAGACGGCTTTATACATGGACTTCAGATGGACAACACCAAAATCAGATTGACTACATCCTTTGCAGCCAAAGGTGGCGGACATCTATACAGTTGGTAAAAACAAGACCTGGAGCTGACTGTAGTTCAGATCACGAACTTCTTCTTGCACAATTTAGGATCAGACTAAAGAGATCAGGGAAGACCCACAGATCAGCTAGATATGAGCTCACTAATATTCCTAAGGAATATGCAGTGGAGGTGAAGAATAGATTTAAGGGACTGGATTTAGTAGATAGGGTCCCGGAAGAACTCTGGACAGAAGTTTGCAACATTGTTCAGGAAGCGGCAACAAAATACATCCCAAAGAAAGAGAAAACCAGCAAGGCAAAATGGCTGTCTGCTGAGCCCAAGAAAGAAAGAAAGCAAAAGGCAACAGTGATAGGGGGAGATATGCCCAATTAAATGCAAAATTCCAGAGGTTAGCCAGAAGAGATAAGGAATTATTTTTAAACAAGCAATGCGTGGAAGTGGAAGAAGACAATAGAATAGGAAGGACAAGAGACCACTTCCAGAAAATTAGAAACATCGGAGGTAAATTCCAGGCCAAAATGGGTATGATCAAAAACAAAGATGGCAAGGACCTAACAGAAGAAGAAGAGATCAAGAAAAGGTGGCAAGAATATACAGAAGACCTGTATAGGAAGGATAACAATATCGGGGATAGCTTTGACAGTGTGGTCAGTGAGTTAGAGCCAGACATTGTGAACCGTGAGGCTGAATGGGCCTTAAGCATTGCTAATAACAAGGCAGCAGGAGACAACGGTATCCCAGCTGAACTGTTCAAAATTTTGCAAGATGATGCTGTCAAGGTAATGCATGCGATATGCCAGCAGATTTGGAAAACACAAGAATGGCCATCAGATTGGAAAATATCAACTTATATCCCCATACCAAAAAAGGGGAACACTAAAGAATGTTCAAACTATCAAATAGTGGCACTCATTTCACATGCCAGTAAGGTAATGTTCAAGATCCTGCAAGGTAGAGTCCAACAATTCATGGAGCGAGAATTGCCAGATGTACAAGCTGGGTTTAGAAAAGGCAGAGGAACTAGGGACCAAATTGCCAATATCCGCTGGATAATGGAAAAAGCCAGGGAGTTTCAGAAAAACATCTATTTCTGTTTTATTGACTATTCTAAAGCCTTTGACTGTGTGGACCATAACAAATTGTGGCAAGTTCTTAGCGGTATGAGGATACCAAGTCATCTTGTCTGCCACCTGAGGAATCTGTATAACGACCAAGTAGCAATGGTAAGAACAGACCACGGAACAACAGACTGGTTTAAGATTGGGCAAGGAGTACGTTAAGGTTGAATGCTTTCACCCTACCTATTCAACTTGTACGCAGAACACATCATGCGATGTGCTGGGCTTGAAGAATCCAAGGCTGGGGTTAAAATCGCTGGAAGAAATATTAACAATCTTAGATATGCAGATGATACCACTCTGATGGCTGAAAGCGAAGAGGAACTGAGGAGCCTTATGATGAAGGTGAAAGACGAAAGTGCGGAAACTGGCTTGCAGTTAAACCTCAAAAAAACCAAGATTATGGCAACCAGCTTGATTGATAACTGGCAAATAGAGGGAGAAAACATAGAGGCAGTGACAGACTTTGTATTTCTAGGTGCAAAGATTACTGCAGACGCTGACTGCAGCCAGGAAATCAGAAGACGCTTAATTCTTGGGAGGAGAGCAATGAACAATCACGATAAAATAGTTAAGAGCAGAGACATCACACTGACAACAAAGGTCCACATAGTTAAAGCAATGGTGTTCCCCGTAGTAACATATGGCTGCGAGAGCTGGACCATAAGGAAGGCTGAGAGAAGGAAGATAGATGCTTTTGAACTGTGGTGTTGGAGGAAAATTCTGAGAGTGCCTTGGACTGCAAGAAGATCAAACCAGTCCATCCTCCAGGAAATAAAGCCAGACTGCTCACTTGAGGGAATGATATTAAAGGCAAAACTGAAATACTTTGGCCACATAATGAGAAGACAGGACACCCTGCAGAAGATGCTGATGCTAGGGAGAGTGGAAGGCAAAAGGAAGAGGGGCCGACCAAGGGCAAGATGGATAGATGATATTCTAGAGGTGACGGACTCAACCCTGGGGGAGCTGGGGGTGTTGACGACCGACAGGAAGCTCTGGCGTGGGCTGGTCCATGAAGTCACAAAGAGTCAGAAGCAACTGAACGAATAAACAAAAACAACAGTCCTCTAGCTATTGTTTGGAAGGGTCTCCAGATCAGACCAGTGCGAGGTGCCACAGGGATACGCTTCCTAGGACAATGATTTTAATGAGGACAGTCAAGGCAGGGAGGCAAGCCTCTTTTACACCTTAGCAGTCAGGGTAATAACTGCTCTGGGCTGACATTTGGCCAGCTGTTCTACTCAGCTCTTTGAAGTGGCTGCCTTATTTCACCGAGCTATAGGGCTGGGCCTGCCTTCCAAACTACCCTGGTGTGAAAAACATCTTTTGGGTGCATGCAGTTCCCTATTGTTATGGTTGCCCAACCCAAATACTCAGACTCACAAGAAGGTGCTAAATGAAATCTGATTTATTAGGGATCTTAGGACAAATACAGAGAAAGCTGAGAATGAGCAAAAGCGCGCCAAATACAAACTTAAAACCCTCGTTGCAAACATACCCCGCCTCCCTACCAGCAGAACCGCCCGTCCCAGGTGCTGGCAACCGTCAGAACTGCTAGCCTGGGAAAGTAACCTTGAGCACAAGAGATAATCCAAATACATTCCAAAATCACAGCCAAGAGATAAACCCCTCTCATCCTCCCGTGAAAGATGAAACACGCATCCAGCTAATGACATGCGAAACGTTATGATGTATCAAAGACATTGAAACGGCGAACATGACATACCGCCTCCCCAAAAACAACCTTAGGGACCCGGTTTAGTGGGGTAAGCAGAATGGAAATGGGTAACAAGGACAGGAGAAGCCACGTCAGAGGCAGCGACCCATTCTGGATGAGGGAAATGCTTCCAACGAACTAAATATTGCAGAGTATTGCGAAGGCGTCTAGAATCCAAAATTTCTTTAACTTCAAAGTGTTGCTGACCATCAATCATGATGGGGGTTGGAGGTGGAGGTTGATCATGCCATCGGTCAGAACGAATACTTGGTTTGAGCAAGCTGCAATGAAAAACAGGATGTAAGCGGTTCAGATTATGTGGCAAGTCAAGTTTAAAAGTCACAGGGTTAATTTGAGCGGTAACAGGGAAAGGACCCACAAACTTAGGCGCCAACTTCTTGGAAGGTTGCGAGGACTTAATAAACTTAGTCGATAGATAGACCAGGTCACCGACTTGAAAAGCAGGATGAGGGGCACGTGTCTGATCAGCATAGCGTTTGTAATCCGATTGGGCGTCAGCCAAAGCCCTTTGAATCACCGGCCAAGAGTCTGCTAGTTGTGTCGACCAATCTCCTGGCGAGGTCGACCCTCCCGAAGGTTGCGGCAGCTCCGGGATGGGCACAAAGTCCCTGCCGTGTGCAACGCGAAATGGGGTTTGACCGGTGCTTTGATGAACAGCATTGTTGTAGGCAACTTCAGCAAACGGAAGGAATTCAACCCAGTTGTCCTGCTGATAGTTTACAAAAGCCCGCAGGTATTGCTCCAGCGTAGAGTTTAAAGCCTCTGTGGCCCCATCCGTCTGTGGATGCCACGCCGTGGACAGGGCTTGTTTAGTTCCCAAAAGTTTGAGGAACACCCGCCAAAATTGGGAGGTGAACTGTGTGCCCCTGTCCGAAATCAAGCGAGAGGGACATCCGTGTAGGCGGTACACGTGTACTAAGAAAAGACGGGCCAACTGGCGGGCAGAAGGAATTGACACGCATGGGATGAAATGGCCTTGTTTAGAGAAATAGTCTTTGACAACCCAAATCACTGTTTTGTGCTGGCTGGGTGGTAACTCTACAATAAAGTCCATAGAAATCTCATCCCAAGGGCAAGCTGGGCTAGCCACAGGTTGCAGGAGTCCCTGATGTTTACCTCCCTTGCGCTTTGACATAGCGCAGACAGAACAGGAGGCGACATACTCCTTGACATCTTTGTGCAGGGTGGGCCATCAGAACTGCTGCCGAACAAGGTGCAAAGTTTTTACAAACCCAAAATGTCCCGCCACCTTGTCATCGTGTGCACGGAGCAGCACATCTTTTCGCAACTTCTCAGGGACATAGAGACGGTTAGATTTCCAAGCAAAACCGCGGTCAAAAGTAACATTGTCTTTATTTGTGAGCAACCAAGTATCAGTTTTCAACTCCTTTAGAAACTTTTGTTGCAACTGGGAAGGAATTGACAAAGCGCTCGGCGGTCCGGAGTCCGCAGCGATTGGCTGCTGCGCCCGCGTTTGGCTGCACGTCACAGCCAGCATACCCAACTGTGGCGTTGTCCACAGAGTGCTGACCACTTCCGGTGCCACACAAGAGTCCTGGGGTTGCTATGACAGTGCGTCAGCCAAGAAATTCTTTTTCCCTGGAATAAACTTCAACTGAAAATTAAATTGATTGAAGAACTGAGCCCAATGGACTTGTTTCGGGCTCAATTTGCAAGGGGTGCTGAGGGCTTCTAAGTTCTTATGGTCCGTCCACACCTCGAAAGGGTGATTTGCCCCCTCCAATAAATGTCGCCAAGATTCTAACGCAGCTTTCACTGCGAATGCCTCCTTCTCCCACACATGCCAACGCCTCTCAGTCTCAGAGAACTTGCGGGACAGGTAGGCACATGGCTTGAGGCACCCTGCCCCATCAGCTTGCATCAATAATGCCCCAATGGAATAATCGGAGGCATCAGCCTGAACCACAAAAGGTTTAGAGGGGTCAGGGTGTTGTAAAATTGGCTCTTTGGTAAAAGACGCCTTTAGCTGCTCAAACGCCGCTTGACAGGCCGGCGTCCACCGAAGCAGCGCCCCTGGATTCTTTACTCTTCGAGTATCCCCCAGTCCTTTAGTTCGAAGTAATTCCGTTAGTGGCAAGGCAATTTCCGCGAACCCCCTTATGAATAACCTGTAGTAATTACTGAACCCCAGGAAACTTTGGAGTTGCCTGCAGGTGCGGGGTCTTTCCCACTCCACGATAGCCTGGACCTTGGCAGGATCCATTTCAATGCCCTTATCTGAAATTCTATATCCCAGATAGTCAATTTGCGTTTGGTGAAAGGCACATTTAGACAGTTTGGCATACAATTCAGCTTTCCTGAGCTTGCAAAGCACCTTTTTTACCAAAGATACATGTTCCTCCATAGTTTCAGTATAAATCAATACATCATCCAAATACACCAATACCCCTTTAAACAGATGTTCATGGAGTACCTCATTGATCAATTGCACAAACACCCCAGGGGCCCCAGCCAAACCAAAAGGCAACACCTTATACTGGAATGCACCCAACGGGCAATTGAATGCCGTTTTCCACTCATCGCCCTCCTTGATGCGTACACGGTAATAGGCTTCTCTCAAATCAAGTTTGGAGAAGATTTTTCCTTTGGCCAGATGTGACATGTCTTTGATCAAAGGCAAAGGATATTTATTGGAAACGGAGACTGCATTTAGCCCCCGGAAATCTGTACAGAGTCTTAATGTCCCATCCTTCTTTGGGCGAAAGAGGACCGGTGCCCCCACCGGTGAGTTAGCTGGCTCGATAAACCCACGAGCCAAGTTTTTGTCCACAAAGTCCCTAAGCAAAGTTAATTCCTTTTGCGTCATGGAGTAGATTTTTGGCTTAGGCAATTGAGTGTTGGGCACCAGCTCAATGGCACAATCCATTTTCTGATGAGGGGGCAGTTGATCCTCTTCCTTTTCTCCAAACACATCAGCAAACATCTGGTAGTCCACCGGCAGGCCCTCCAGAGGAGGGGCCGGGCAATGCGGAGTCACAGCTGCCGCTACCCCCACCACCTCCTCTGGGGTATCCCTCCCCTCCAGTGCTTGATAAAATCTGTCCTTAAAGGTGATAGTTCGATAAACCCAGTTTATTTGGGGATTCTGCTGGACCAACCAGGGCACTCCCAAAACCACCAAGGGACCCCCCACCGGAGCTACCACAAATGACAACCCTTCCCGATGGCTGCCCAGCTGCAAAGCCACCAATCCCGTAAAATGGGTGACCAGTTTGCCACCTGCCATGGACCCATCCAACTGCGTAAAGGCGATGGGCCGTTGCAAGGGGAATGTGGGTAGCTCTAGAGCCGCTACCACATAGGGGTGCATCAAACACCTGGAACACCCCGAATCAATCATAGCCCACACCTCTACGGTCTTGGATCGGGAGCCCAACTTTAACTTCACCGTGAGAATACGGTAACTGCCACTCACCAAGGTAGGCTCGCGCCCTTCTTCCACCACCTGCCCTGCGGCGCCCTTTAAAGCAGGTGGCTGCCGTTTCCCGCTGGCTGCAATAATTCTGGCTCCCCCTCGTCTTCATAGAACGGCACGCTGTCTCCCTCACTTTCGGCCACCGCGGCTTTCAGTTTCCTCGGCAGGGAAGGGGACTTCGCCGTCGTCTTCCCTGGGCGTTCTTCACCCTTCGCCTTCGGACATGCCGCCGCTCGATGCCCCTCCTTACCACATCGCAGACACTGTCCCTTCGCATACCGCCTCTCTCTCTCCTCTTCCCAGGGTCTTTGCCCGGGCCGTCCCCCGGTGCTCGCCGGGCAACTGGGTTTCACCTCTTGCCCCGACTTCGCTGTCCTCCGCTGGGCGAATACCTCATGTGCGTGCTCAGCCCTTCCCGCGAGCTGGATCCACTCATACAAAGTGTACGGGTCGTCCCGTCCCAAGGACCAGCGCAGCACCTCTGTATTCAGGCCATCCTTGAACAGCTCGATGATGGTGGCTTGGGACCAGTCATCCACCTTTCCGGACAGCGCCTTAAACTCCAGTGCATAATCAGCCATGGATCTCGACCCTTGCTTGAGGTCCTTCAGGGCACACTTCGCCCTCTCTTTCGCCAAGGGATCCTCAAAGTGCTGCCTTAGAGCCCAAAGGAACTCGTTGAATTTCTCCAGTTCGGGCGCTTCTGACTGGCACATCTGTACATACCAGTCTGCCGCCCTCCCTTTCAGCTTGGTAGTAATGGTGATGATCTTAGCTTTTTCTGAGCGAAAAAGCGACCCCCATTCCTCCATGTATGCCTTGGCATTTGTCAGGAAAAATGAGAGTTTTGTCAGATCCCCATCGAATTTGACAGGGAAGTCCCTCAGCCCGACGGGCTGTGCCCTCCCACCGAGGGCTCGGTGGGTTCCACTTCCCTGGCCGGCCGCCGCTCGGGAGCTGGTGGCGTCCGTACGGGCGGCGACGCTAATTCCACTCGGACAGCCGGTTCCCCTTCCCGCGGACGTGCTGCCCTTCTCCGCTCCGGGGACTGCCCATGGGATGAAGGGGTCGAATGCCGTTGGCTTGACCCTTCTCGGGTTTCCTTCAACGAACTCAGGTCCAGACTCATCTGTTTCAGGATCGTTTCTAACAAGTCCATTTTAGACTCTAAGACCCGGATACGGTCCGGAGTAGGAGAACCCTCTTTCGGCTGCACCTGTAGGGGACAACGGGTACCTCTGTCTCCAGGATGGGCCCCCCACGACCGAGACATCCCCCCGAGTTTCATCCCAGGTGACCAGCTCACCCGGGGTGGTTACGGTAGTCTCCGGCGCAGTTTTCATGCCTCCGGCTTCACCCTCTGACCCAGAACTCGCCTCTTCCAGGATCGCTGAGAGCTCCCCCAGTTGGGGAGGTCTGTCGGGGCGCATCACGGTCGAGTCCGGTTCCCTTTCACTCGACTCCCCACTTTCCAGTAGCATGATATCGGGTTCGGTCATCGCTGGCACTCTCCCTCACAGGGTTGGACAAACTTGCCTTCTCCTGGACAGGGGCCAGCGGAATTTGGATTTTAGGATTCTCAGCTTTATGTAATGGTTGCCCAACCCAAATACTCAGACTCACAAGAAGGTGCTAAATGAAATCTGATTTATTAGGGATCTTAGGACAAATACAGAGAAAGCTGAGAATGAGCAAAAGCGCGCCAAATACAAACTTAAAACCCTCGTTGCAAACATACCCCGCCTCCCTACCAGCAGAACCGCCCGTCCCAGGTGCTGGCAACCGTCAGAACTGCTAGCCTGGGAAAGTAACCTTGAGCACAAGAGATAACCCAAATACATTCCAGAATCACAGCCAAGAGATAAACCCCTCTCATCCTCCCGTGAAAGATGAAACACGCATCCAGCTAATGACATGCGAAACGTTACGATGTATCAAAGACATTGAAACGGCGAACATGACACCTATCCAGGCTGTTTAGGAAAGAAGGCTTCCAGGCACTTCTTAGTAAGCATGCAGAGGATTAGATAGTCCTAAATCCAGCCAGTGGCAGCCTGTGGCTGATCTGGTCTGGGCTCAGAAGTTATGCAAGGCTAGCCCAGTTAGTAGTTGGATGGGAAGCTATGAGGAGGGAACACCAGGGCTAGATAGGGAAATCAAAAAACATCCAGAAGAAGGCAATGGCAACCCACTTCAGTATCACTGCCAAGAAAACTATATGGATGATTCCATGTAGCAATTTAGAGTCAAGCTCAAAGTGAGTGCACTTTGGTAGGTAGTCCTGGGATTATGATGGCAATTGGGACTGGGATTGCTGTTGCTAAATAATACAGTCATAAAGTGTGATGTCACATGACCACATCACTTAGTGATGGCAATCCCAGCAGTCCCAGTTACCATCATAACCCCAGGACCACATGGGTTGTTAACCAAGGACCTCACATGATGACCTGGGAAGAGGTGGAAATCTTAGGCAAGCAGGCCGGCAGGCTAGAGCTGCAGATAAGACCTATGGGTGGGTGGGTGCTGCAGGCAGGCACTATGGAGCATGGGTGAGTGTGCGGGTGCTGTTGGTTGGTGCTATGGAGTGCAGGCAGGTGCGCGAGTGCCATAGGCAGGCAGGCAAAAAAGTGGCAGGAGCAACTTGTGACCACGTGCTGGCCTCCTCATTGACTTTATGGGAAACTGGCAGGGAAGGTTGCAAAGAGTGATCACGTGACTGCAGGACACTGCAACTGTCATAATTGTGAGCCAGTTTCCAAGTGCCCGAATCGCAATCATGTGACTGCAGGGATGCTGCGATAGCTGCAACTTTGTGGACCAGTCATAAGTCCCCCTTGTTCAGTATCATTGTAAATGGTTGCTGAACAAGAGGTTGTAACCTGAGGACTACCTGTAGTCTTTGTGTTTGATCATAAAAAACGTTTTGGAAGAAAGCAGTGGGCAACTACTTCTATGACACTGCCAAGAAAACTGCATGGAAATGTCTGTGAAGGACCTGAACTTGACTTGAGGGAAGCTTTCATTTTTCTGTCAGTCAACCCAACTGCAGGATATTTCCAGGAGGAATTCCAAGGATACATGCGAGATGCCATCACTTGGAGGTAAGTCTCAATGGACTGAACAGAATATGCATACATAAAATTTTCCCAAAGCTCTTCTTGTAGCACTTTTGAATGATTCAGGCTCCTACTCCCGTGCTCCCTTCTCTAGAGAGTACAGCTTGGGCTTTCAGGTGCAGTCTGCGGCCATTCTGTGGCCTGCCTTTTGTGGCTAAGAGTGAGGTGAGTTAAGGCCCAGCAGTTCAGTCATGCTGCCAGAAATTCTTCTGCAGCCATACTCCTTTTGGGGCCAGAGACCTATTTTTTTTAAATTTCTTAGCAGCAGCAGCAGCAACTAGGATGGAGGTTGGTGTTAATGTTTTCTACTACAGATTAAGGTTACTATGGTAACTAATCATTTTGACCAGGTGAAGAGGTTGAATTCAACTGTCCCCTTTTCGAATGTTAATTTTTGCACCTGGGGGGAACAACTTGCCTGGACTTGTTTTAGTTTCTGTTTCCCTTCTGTGTAGGCATGTAGAGTAGAGTTAAGCAGCTCTCACTGAGAGCCTGAAAGAATGCAGAAGCTTTTAAATATGTTTTGTTTTCTGTAAATAAAATTATTTTTATAGAAATGCCTGGTGTGTGACTTTTCTGATCTCTCCTGGGCCAAAGGTTTTCCTAGCAATCTGCCAACAGGTTATGGGCCCAGTGAACAGCCCAGTAAGCCCAGTAAAACCCAGAGAGAATAGAGAGATCAGCTCCACACCTCATGCACAATTTAAAGGCAGGTAGCAAAGACCTGTGAAGATTTTCTTTGGAGCCACCTGGAGATTTTCCAGCAACTGCCGGTCTACAGGACAAAGAAGCCAGCTGAGGTGACTTGCAAAAGAAGGAAGAAGCCATGGCTACCTCCCAGCCCTCAGCGATGCCTCTGGAGCGCCTATCAGAGACCAACTATTTGAATTGGGCCCTGAAGATGGAGATGTATCTTCGCAGAGAGAATCTTTGGCTGCCAATTGGTGAGCAAATCCCCCAAAATCCCAGTGCTGAATGGCTGAGACAGGATGAGCGGGCTAGAGTTGAGGACAATCAGCTAGTCCACGTGCGAGGTATGCAGTCTGAAAAGCAACTTTGGGACGCTTTAAGAGACTTGTATGTAAAGGCAACAGCAGGGAGTAAAGTTACCCTGACAAAAAAGCTGTACAAAGCCTACCTTGCAGAAGGAGATAGCCTTCCTGAGCACCTGCATTATATTCAGCAGCTGTTTGTTGAGTTGCAGGAGAGAGGGATGGAGTTTACACCTCTCACAAAATCCTATATCCTCCTGTCCTCACTGAATGAAACGTGGGACACGCTGATTTGTACCCTGGAGGCTATGCCTGAAGCAGACCTCACCCCATCGTATGTTACACAGCGCTTACTTGCTGAATGGGAGAAGAGAGAGGAAAGATCCCCCCCATCTCTTCTGGAAAGCTGCAAGACCAGAAAACAAGGGAAAACAAGGGAAAGGAACCTGAGGCCACAGCGCTAGCCAGCCAGCGATGCTTCACTTGTGGTTCAGCTGGACATTTGCAAAGAGACTGTGCCATGAGACCCAAGAGTAGAAAGACAGAGAAGAAGAACACAAGGGCAACACAAAAGAAGGCTCTTCAGACAACCCAAATTGCACAGGTTGCTGAGAAGGGTAATTCTGATGTATGGGTGTTAGGTTCTGGGGCCAGTTGTCATTTATGTAATTGTAAAAGCTCTTTTGTGTCACTGTCTAAAACTGAAAGACAAAGTGTCTCTTTGGCTGATGGGTCTGTGACCAAAATTATGGGACAAGGTGACTTGTATTTATCCTGCTTGGGAGAAACTGTAAAAGGTATGCAACCCCCTGGCTATGAAAAAGGGGAGAATCTAGTCTGTGAACTGCAAAAGTCAGTCTATGGGTTAAAACAAGCTGCTAGATCCTGGAACCAAAAATTAGATGAAAAACTGCAGAATTTTGGTTTTGAAAAGGAAAAGCAGATCCATGTGTATATATGAAGAAAGACAGACAAGGCTGTATGTATCTGTGCATTTATGTTGATGATTTGCTGCTGTTCACACCAACAACAAAAAAACAAAGGCTTGATTTTGAAGCCTGCATGAAAAGTCATTTCACATTAAAAAGCCTTGGAATTATAACAACCTAGGTTTAGAAATACACAGGAAGAAGGATGGTAGCTTTCTGTTAAACCAAAGGGGAGATAATGTTAAAATAATGTGAATGGAAAGACAGAATTGTCAAAGAAAATTGGTTTGCATCTTATTCTGTAGTATAAAAAGGGGAGTGTTAATGTTTTCTACTACAGATTAAGGTTACTATGGTAACTAATCGTTTTGGCCGGGTGAAGAGGTTGAATTCAACTGTCCCCTTTTCGAATGTTAATTTTTGCACCTGGGGGGAGCAACTTGCCTGGACTTGTTTTAGTTTCTGTTTCCCTTCTGTGTAGGCATGTAGAGTTGAGTTAAGCAGCTCTCACTGAGAGCCTGAAAGAATGCAGAAGCTTTTAAATATGTTTTGTTTTCTGTAAATAAAATTATTTTTATAGAAATGCCTGGTGTGTGACTTTTCTGATCTCTCCTGGGCCAAAGGCTTTCCTAGCGATCTGCCAACAGTTGGGATATGGAAGTGGAATGCTAATATAATATCATGCAAGTGAGCAGAATTGTTAGTTTCAGGACACTGGGGGTTAATGGGAATCCTGTTCTGGTGGTATGATTCTGGGGCACGAGAAGAGTTTGCCTCCTGCAGATGTGGCTACTCCATCACTGGCAATTTTTGAGGAAAGATTGGAGAGTCATTTGTCCAGGATGGTCTGAGGATTCCTACACTGGGCAGGGGGTTGAACAAGAAGATCTCTAAACTCCCTTCCAGCCCTATGATTCTAAGATCACAAAGAGGGCCTTAAGCTGTATGTGGTCAGGTGCCATAGGCTGCCCACCCAAAGACATCTGGAAACCCTCAGTCCAGACAGAGAGTTCCAGGAGATAAACTGCTAAGGTTGGTCCTTGCCATCTCCTCTAGTGTCCCTGGTTCCTCCCTGCAATACTTGCAATACTGAGCTGCAATCCACCATGCTGGGAAGCCAGACGCAGAGAAAAAGAATTACCATGGAATCATGGGGAAAATCCTGCACCCTCCCCCAATAAAATGATTCTGGAAACAGGAATGTTTAGAGGGCATTCTGACAGCATGCTGGCTGAACTATCTTTAAAACAAAATGAAAAGTCCACCATCCAATTTGGCTTGTGTTGGCAAGGGCTATAAAAATGGCCAGCAATTCAACTGAGACCCAGTGGGATTGAGCATCACATGAAGTTCTATTATCTTTGTTAGTCTGAAAATATACCAGGAATTTGTAAAGTATGCCCAACCCTGCTATTTAACAGCAGTCATTTTGAGCAGTGTCCTTAAGATGCTTATGACACAATTATTTATCTGATAAGTTTGAGTCAGGTGTGGCTCTGCATGATCAGAGTGAATGGTGATCTTGCTGAATGGGCTGGATTCTGGTAGAAGATTCTGGAGGAGGATGGTTCCAAGATCCTAAGACTGAATCAGTTCTGGAGCCTCTGGAGTCTTCTTTCCTTATTGAAAACAACCATCCTGCTTCAGACCTGTGCGCCTGTGGCATCCTGCAGCGAGTCCCTCTTGCTCCTTGCCCTGCATTCAGACCCCTGGTTTGACTCATGGACCAATTTATGGAACTCTCTGGCTCTAGTCTTGACTTCTGGACTGCTTTGGACTACTCTCTTGTCTCTGCCTCTAAATGCCTCCTGCTAGCAGTCTCTGAACTACTCAAGTACAAGATACAGCAGCTAAACGCTTTGATCTCATCAAGCTTTAAGTACTCTCTGTTGAAATATTTGTCTTATCACTAGTTACTGTTAAAGGGTCTACAACAATGCCACAAAGACTCTGAGACTTGTCATTACTCTGCTTTCTGGTTACATTGGCTTGCATAGGACAATTAGAAAGTGCTGGTGTTATATCTCACTTATAGTCAATCAGTCTTTTGTTACCCATTGAGACATGAGGTCTTTCCATTTGGTTTGCTCTGCGGCTCATGAACAGCCAAGAACAGTCATCTTTAGACTGCAGGAGATGTAGCCTTGGTCAATGGTTGGTCCTTTGATAACCTCCGGGCTTTATTGAGTACAATATAGCCAACTTTTGCATAAGCATTTTCATGTGCAAACACCTTTCACTCTTCACATGCTCAGCAGAATCCCAACATCAACTGATCAAGGAGCCTAAGTGGGGAAGAAACCACCTGCAGTTTCAGAGGTACATGTGCTGTTTGCCCTATCAGCTTCCTGCCCAATTTCCCTTTTCACAGCAATCCTTTTCCTCCTGCCTTAGCTGTGTCCCTGCCTTTCTTTCTTTGTACTGTTCAAGGGGAAAGTGGCAAGAGTAAATGCAAAAGGATTAGTTTGTTAAACATGCCTGAGAAGGTGGTTGGCAGAGTTCTAACTGAAAGAGTACAGAGGTGACAATGAGTCAATGAGACAATGACAAAGAAAAAAATTGGGAAGCGCAGCGTGGCTTATGCTAGGCAGAGGGTATTCAGCAGATTTTTGCTCTTAAGAGGTCATTCAGAAATACATGAATATGAGACAGAAGGCCTAATATACGTTATTTTTAGAGAAAGTGTATGATAAACCAGACAGGCATAAAATATGGAATGTTTTGCACCAACAAAGACTGGATTTGGCATTTTTATCCACCCATCGAGTCCTTCCCAAGGACCTGGGATGATGATAATGATTATATACACAACAATGTGAAATCACAGCTGCCCGTTCTTTAGCTGATGTTGGCTTTCATTAGCACTGAGTTCTTTCGAAGAACCTAGGATGTCATAATGTATCAGCGTAGTATATGTGCAGATCCAAAAAAGTGTGGCCTTTTGTAATTGACAGATGGAAATTTTGTCAATATGCAGATTTTCTAGGTGCCTTCCAAGATTTTTTGGCATGGCACCCAGTGTGCCAATAACCACTGGGACCATCATAGCTGGTTTATGCTATTTTATCTTTCAACTTCGATTTTCAGATCTTGATACTTTGTGATTTTCTCCAATTCTTTATCTTCTATTCTACTATCCCCTGGTATTGCCACATCAATTATCCACACTTTCTTCTTCTCAACCACAGTTAAACCTGGTGTGTTATGTGCCAAGACTTTATCAGTTTGTATTTGAAAATCCCACAATATTTTAATCTGCTCATTTTCGACTTTTTCAACTATACATTCCCACCAATTTTTCATTACTGGCCCATGATAATTTTTACAGATGTTCCAGTGAATCATTCTGGCGACTGTGTTATGTCGTTCATAATGTTTGTGTGTTCTTGCATGAGCTGAGTATATGATCTACTGTTTCTTCTGCTTCTTTGCACCATTTGCACTTTGATTTGGTGATTTTTCACTTCTGGCCTTGATTGCATTAGTTTCAATAGCTTGCTCTTGAGCGGCCAAAATCAAGCCTTCGGTTTCTTTTTTTAATGTCCCCATTGTAAACCATTGCCAGGTTTTATCTTTATCCACTTTCCACTCCATCTTTTGTAGAAATTGACCATGTAATCTTTTCCTTGCCAGCATTTGATTCCTGATTTTATTACATTTTTTCGATATTCATGTTTTGTTTCCAGTACATTCACGAAGTTCCAATTTTTAACTTACATCAGTGCTTGTTTTTGGCAGCCTTTTACATAATCAGCCAAGGCATGCCCTCCTCCCCCTCCCTGGACTGAGAAATGATTCTTGCATGGGAATGACTTTCTTCCGCAACAGTTTTCAGGGTTTCCTCTCTTGTGATCCTCAAAGCAATTTACAGAAGACGTTAATGAAGGAGTTGTAATCTATCTATATCAGTGTTTCTCAACTTGGGGAATTCTGGGAGTTGAAGTCCACCCGTCTTAAAGTTGCCAAGGTCGAGAAACACTGATCTTGATGAAAGCTTCTAGCCGCCCTTCACTGATCTCGAAAAGGGTAGCAGAGAAGGACCCCTTAGTATCTGAACTACCACACACCGGATGCTGCAGCCTCAGTTCCGACCTCGGAAAACTTCACCGACATCTCCTTTCGCCGACCAGGACCGGCGCTTTGTTCGAAGGTTCTGCAAGAGTTCAACCTCCTGCTCGAAGGGGGCGCTAACCACCCTTTTGACGTGAGGCGTGAAGCGGAAGTGCGCAATGCCGTGACCATCGGCGTCCGCCATTACACGGCGCCGGAGAGAGAAGAGGGGAGGCCTGGGTTCTCGCGCGCCCTGTCGAGACGGGCGGTTGGGCCTGTGCCCGTTGGTCCCTACCCCTTTCCTGCCTTCCGCGCGTAGGCGGCCTTCTCTTCCCCTCCGTCTCCCTCTTGCTGCTTTTGGGCCGCCCCGAAGCACGCCGCCCTGGCTGCGCCGCCCAGCGCTCTCTTTCCTCAAAACTGAGCTGGCGGCAGGCGGCGGGCCGGCATGGAGGACAAGAGCTTTACCAAGGAGTTGGACCAATGGATCGAGCAGCTCAACGAGTGCAAGCAGCTGAGCGAGAGCCAAGTTCGGAGCCTTTGCGAGAAGGTGTGTAACGTATGTAATGCGGAAACGGGCTCTTGGTTGGGGTGTGCTCCAGAAGGCTCTGGGTCCTCGCTCGGCGCAGTCCGAAAAACGTCTGTGGGAGTAAGGGAAGGGTGGAAAATTAAAAGAGGCTGAGAATTACTTCATAAAAGACGTCGGTTTCTTTCTTCCTGCTAGTAACCCAGGGACATTGTAGGACAGGCCCTGGCAGCCAAGGCAACAGTTTCAAGAATTCTGAGACAATGTTCAGGACAGTGCGGTTTTATTAAGAAAGGTCTTGCCTTCGTGATATAAATAGAAGCTTAGAGGACAGCCTAAGAATCATTCTCAGACGGTACTTTATCCTCTGCTGTTAATTCCTTGAAAAAATGCATACTTTGTATCCGTTGTCTTCCTGAGAATGTTTTGTATCCTCGTTGTTCTTAGAATCTTGCTCCTGGGATCTTGTCTATGACCAGCAAAGATAAGACAATGAGGAGTCTTAAATTTCTGTTTTGCCAGTCAGTTGACGTGTATGGATGGAGAGTCAAGGTCAGGCAGGATAAAATTGAAAAACTGTGGAATGATCTCCATGATCCATGGTATAGAAAACAAAATACATAAAATTGGATGGGATAGATCCCTCAAATGTAGCTGTGGCACCTCAGAATGTCATTTATCTACTCTCACTTGTTCACTTTTTATTTCAGGTTTATAAACAGTCCTGATATTTGTTGGAGGAAAATAAATAGAACACTGTCATGGGACTTCCTGCATCATAATAAAATAATGAGTATCCTGGAAGAGTTTAACATTATTTTTAATTAAATTTGGACTTAGGAAACAGCTTATGAAAAATTAATGATCATGCTAGCCTCTCAAATAGATTTGGAAAAATACATGTTGATTTTTCTTGCCTCTAGATTACTTCTCTTCCTTTTGTTCTTTACAGCCTATATGCAAAACACTGAAGATTCACAAAGTGAAATTTGTTTAAACATACAATGCTTATTTTCACAAACTCTGAACACCACAGTATATGTTATATTTATAGATAGAGCTACTGAAAGATTATCAAGGTACAGTGGTTGTGTACTCTGTGGCCTTCAGTGATCCAGTCACCTTCATTTGTGTAACACTCTCTCCTATCAAGATAAGGCATATGCATGATATACAGTGCATTTGAAGGTTTTTTTATTCAAAACTATACTCCTTGTAGTTCCCAATGGTAAATAAAACTCGTTTTTACTGAGGTGTCAACCAGTGTGGCTTTCACCTTTCTAGTTTTGAATTAAATGAGTGCTCCTTGAATTTTTTCAACAGAAAGTGCTAGAGTATAGCAGAGGGTTATATGCATATATCTGACTTTCCCCTATCTGGCACAGCTGTGAGGAGATGAAAAATATACAGTTTTAAACTAATTGGATTCTCCCTAAGTTTGAACATAATAAGGCAGTCTGGTTTATGATTTGTTCAGACAGATCAGGATCAAAATATGTCTTATATTAACAGTCTATAAACTAAATTTCTTAAGAATTCCCTGAGATGAGCTGTAGCTTGGACATGTATTTAGTTTAGAAGTCAACTTGAAAGCTTTGAATTTCTTCATATTTTTATTAGAGGTGGGAGAAACATGATTCTGCAGCTAGACTGGCCTTTTTTCTTGATGCTCCTCTCAGGTTCTGTATACACACAGTTGCTTAAAGCTGCTGTCCTGAATATCCTTGCTATGGAATAGCCTGATGTGGCTTGAAGAGGCTCATTTTTGGTTAAGATGCCAGTCCTTCAACAATGACATCCTAATTTTATTTTACAACAACAAATCTGGTTATTTTCAGCCTCTGGCTTTAAAAAAGTTTCTTATACCCAGAAGCTGTCATTGGGAATATTGTTTGTTCCTAATAAAGAATGTCACAATTGACCCTAGACTATCCCTAGGACCTTACAGACTACCTCTTTTTGCTGGAGCTTGTGTTCCAAGACATAAACCTGAAACTGAGAAATGAAGCGTAATTTACATGGGCCTCTTTGTAACAGAGCAAGCCATATTGAAGCTGGAAGCCTCAATGGTGGCATTCCCATCATTTAAATGTGGAAATATTTGGAAGTTGGTGGTTGCTAGTTTGAGTCTTCATAAATGCAGCAGTTGTTCCCTTGCTCCCAAAGAAGGAATGAATATGAGCTAGTGATAGTTGAAATAGAAACATGTAGACTTTCAAGTTATGCAGATTGTTTTCTATGTAGCTTAAAGCTTATGTATTTCCATGTGATCTGGTTGGGCCAATATTTGAAAATTTTATTTGTTTGTTTGTTTATTAATTAGATTTATATTACCGCCCCTCTCCCCCAATGGGGGACTCTGGGCAGTTTACAATAAAAATGATAATAAAAACATCTAAGCCTCAGTCACAATTTTAAAAACATAAATAAGATAATAAATACTAAATCCAAGGGGAGATGGAATCCGGATCCATAGGCATACTATGGCACCAACCATCCCCAGGTGGAGTTGTTACCCTCCTCATCCCAAGCAAGGCGGCAGAACCAAGTCTTCAATTTCTTCCGGAATTCTGGGAGCGAGGAAACCCGTCTCAACTCTGGGGGCATGATATTCCAAAGGGTGGGCACTGCTGCAGAGAAGGCCCACCTCCTGGACCCCACTAGATGAAATTCCTTTGTTGATGGGGTCCGTAGCATGCCCTCTCTGCCTGACCGGGTGGGGCGGGTCGATGTTATGGGGATGAGATGGTCCCTCAAGTAGCCTAGTCCCATCCCATGCTTTAAAGGTGATAACCAACACCTTGAATTGGATCTGAAAATCCCTAATTTTTTGTACCTGTTTTCTTTTTGCAGTATTGGAGCAGTGTTTTTAGCCATTTCTAGCAAAACAGTAACCAAAAATGCTGCTGATACAGGCTAACAGTGCTAACATGATGCCTTTATCAATTCTGTTGTTAATGAGATTGAATTTCACATATATTATCATCTTTTAAGAATTATTTTTTAGATTGCTATATGAGTATAAAATAGATGTATTAATATTTTAAAATTATTCTGTAGTATTCAAGTGGCACTTTGCATACTTTGCATACTTTGACCCAGGGATCTCCAATTTTTTCATGCCAGTGGCATATTTAGATGTTGAAAGCATAATCAGTCACAACATATTCATTTATCAGAAAGTTAAACAGGTGAAGTAATACAGTACCACCCTCCCTAACAATTGAGGATGCTCTCTACCACCTTAGTTTGCTTCTGTCTTTTGCTGGGGCAGGTAGATATATTCCAAACAGGTTCGGCTGTAGGCCCGTATTATTTTTATTTTCTAACAATGTCTCTGCCCAGAAGCAATCTTGGAAATAATTTGTGTTTAAGATTGGCATTTTGTATACTCACTTCCTGTTTGTGTAGGTATGCATTTTGAAAGTAAGCAACCTAAAACAAAAAAACTAAAATCAGGTAAGGAAGGATCAGCAGAGTTATCCAATGGCATATAGGCACTTCCATATACTGATAGGGTTACCTACCAAATATGCATGAAATGTGCAAGTAAAAGTCATATAGCATTCATCCTAATTACTGATTATAGTTAGAACAAAACATTTATTATTTTGTCCTAGACTGCTGTCTTTCATAATGGCAACTGCATAGAATCAGTACTAAGTTCTCAATTTGATACAAGCTTTTTGGAAGGATTGAGGATTGAATGAAGCCCCTTCTGGTATATTCTATTACATGGAAAACTATTTCAGCATAGCTTTGGGAGTTAACAAAGTAAACAAAAATCAATGATTATTTAAAACTATGTTTAAATTAAATTGGATTTTTAAAATTTTAGATTGGCTTTTATCTTTAAAAATTAAATCATTAATACTATGGCATATTTCTCATTCTAAGTATAGATGTATTAAATCATTAATAGATATTTCCTGCATATATAGAGTTCCTTGCCAGTCACATGGGCATTCATTTTAGATTTCCAGTCATAAATTTCAGAGATGGAGGAGAACCATTTCCACAATAAATAGTTACTAGTTTTGTTTGAAAAAAATGTTTCTATTTAATTTGTATAAATCATTAGTTAAGCACTTGAAATAGAGTTCCTTTAGTTGTGAAACCAGTTTTTCACAAGAGGTTAGACAATGCTTTCATCATTTAATATTAATTAATTAAAAATAAGTCATCACCTGAGATAAGTCCTAATTGTAGAATTTTAAGGATATAATGATGTGAAGACTTTCTGATAAGAATTGATACATCTTGAAAATTAAAAACAAACAAGAACAACTCAGGGAATTGCTACATTTGCAAATATATGTAACATTTAAGATTTATTCAACAGAAGTATACTATATTGATGAATGTGTAACTTGGTTCTTTCTATTTCTAAATAATACTATGTAGTATTTCTAAATTAAGAAAAGTAAAAATTACATACAGTATAATGATAACTCTAGATACTATACTGAGTTGTTTAAGTAATATATGTAGAGCTATCAGTAGCTTATTAGATTTATAAATCATAGATTTTTAAATCCAGTAAACCAATCCACCCTGGATTTTATTGCTGCCAGAAGATGTGGTTGGGGGAAAAAGTTCTAATTCCTAAAAGTTTTTTATCTTTTAAAAGATACCATTGGTAAAAGATACCATCTGTTAGATTTTTTTTTAAACTGTTCCAGCCAATGTTTAATTTTTGTCTTCAGTCTTTCTAGCCTGCTGCCAGTGAAGTTCAGCTTTGTATATACATTTATAACTAAGAACCTTCCCTGAGTTTTTTTTTTTTTAAATGTGCTGACTTTCATTCTTGTAATTGTATTAGACTGTCATAATTGCCAGTTACAGATAAGAAAATGAGATTGGAGGGAAACTAGTTGTTGGTGAGTAAAATTATAGATGAGGCTGAGCAGGATTTTGAATCTCTATCTCTGTAACATGAATTCACAGGAATATTCTAACATTTTTGTTAGAGGAATTTTCCTTGAAGCTTATGATTTAGATGCAAATAAAATTTAGGCAGGTTTCCCAACTGATCAGCTGTTTGTTTGTCTTTTTCCCTTGTTTAGGCTAAAGAGATACTAACAAAAGAATCAAATGTTCAGGAGGTTCGTTGCCCTGTCACAGTGTGTGGGGATGTTCATGGGCAATTCCACGATCTTATGGAGCTTTTTAGAATTGGTGGGAAATCGCCAGATACAAACTATCTATTCATGGGAGATTATGTTGACAGAGGCTACTACTCAGTGGAAACTGTGACACTTCTTGTGGCATTAAAGGTAAGTTTGTAAAATTGAGGTTATTAAAAGCCTATCCATAGTGTATGTTTTAGATTGGGATTTTTAGTATATATTATGTACAAATACGAAAGCATACAACTTGGAGTTAAATGATATAACTGATTAATGGATTATTAAGTCTGTTCATTCTCTGTGGTTAGGTACGCTACCCAGAACGCATTACAATTCTAAGAGGCAACCATGAAAGCAGACAAATTACACAAGTATATGGCTTTTATGATGAATGTCTACGGAAATATGGAAATGCCAATGTTTGGAAATATTTCACAGATCTGTTTGATTATCTTCCTCTTACAGCTCTAGTAGATGGACAGGTAAGCAATGGAATACAGCTGTGTGGTCTCATTAGGTTTTATTAAATGAAGTTTGATCATTTGATAAAATAATATTTACATAATTATATTTGCGTAATAAATTAGAATCTGGTATGCTCTTTTTTGTTGCTGTTGGAAATCTTTCTGAAGAATAATGCAGGTGTGTGAAGGCTAGTATAACAATTGTCTAATGGTAGCATAACTGCCTAACATGGTGCCTCAAATTTTATGTCCTCAATTCAGGTTATTAAATGAAAATGCCTGTGTACACATACACTGTGTGCACAATTATTAGGCAAGTGAGTATTTTGACCATACCATCATTTTTATGCATATTTTCCACCTCCAAGCTGTATAAACCTGAATGCTTATTGCATATAAGCTTATCAGGTGATGTGTATTTGTGTAATGAGGGAGAGTGTGGCCTAAGGAGATCAACACCCTATATCAAGGTGTGCATAATTATTAGGCAGCTTCTTTTCCTCTTGCAAAATGGGCCAAAAAAGAGATTTAACTGACTCTGAAAAGTCAAAAATTGTAAAAAGTCTTTCAGGGGGATGCAGCACTCTTGAAATTGCTAAGATATTGGGGCGTGACCACAGAACCATCAAACATTTTGTTTTAAATAGGCAACAGGGTCGCAAGAAACATGTTGAGAAAAAAAGATACGAATTAACTGCCAAAGATTGGAGAAGAATCGAACATGAAGCTACCAGGAACCCATTATCCTCCAGTGCTGTCATATTCCAGAACTGCAACCTACCTGGAGTGCCCAGAAGTACAAGGTTCACTGTTCAGCGCTCAGAGACATGGCCAAGGTAAGGAAGGCTGAAACTTGACCACCACTGAACAAGACACACAAGTTGAAACGGCAAGACTGGGCCAAGAAATATCTGAAGTTTTCAAAGGTTTTATGGACTGATGAGATGAGAGTGACTCTTGAACGGCCAGATGGATGGACCCGTGGCTGGATCAGTAACAGGCACAGAGCTCCACTTCGACTCAGACGCCAGCAAGGTGGAGGTGGGGCACCAGTATGGGCTGGTATTATTAAAGATGAGCTAGTTGGACCTTTTCAGGTTGAAGATGGACTCAGAATCAGCTCCCAAACCTACTGCCAGTTTTTAGAAGACACTTTCTTCAAGCAGTGGTACAGGAAAAAGTCTGCATCTTTCAAGAAGACCATGATGTTTCTGCAGGACAATGCTCCATCGCATGCATTGAAGTACTCCACTCCGTGGCTAGCCAGGAAAGGCCTCAAAGATGAAAGAGCAATGACATGGCCCCCTTCCTCACCTGACCTAAACCCTATTGAGAACTTGTGGGCCCTTCTCAAACGGGAGATGTACGGTGAAGGAAAACAGTACACCCCTCTGAACAGCGTCTGGGAGTCTCTGGTTGCTGCTGCACAAAAAGTTGATCGTCAACAGATCAAGAAACTGACAGACTCCACGAATGGAAGGCTTATGACTGTTACTGCAAAGCAGGGTGGCTATGTTGGTCACCGATTTTTTGTTTGAAATGTCAGAAATGTTTATTTGTAAATTTTGAGTTGTTTGTTTATTATTCTCACTTTAACAGATGAAAATAAACGAGTGAGATGGGGGAATTTTCGTTTTTCATTTAGTTGCATAATAATTCTGCACACTAATAGTTGCCCAATAATTGTGCACACATAGATATGCTCCTAAGAAAGCCAAAACCTCACTTTTACTTTCTTAAATATTCAGGTTTGAGGTTTATTAACATTTTGGATTGACCGAGAACATTGTAGTTGTTCAATAATGAAATTCATCCTCAAAAATACAACTTGCCTAATAATTGTGCACGCAGTGTATACAATACATTTATCCATAATAAAGGGTAAACATTCAGAAAACCCTATAGTTCTAGATAAGGCATAACTTCTAAAATACTTAATCTAAAAAAATCAAATGTGTTGTTAGAGTAGCTTAAACATTTGAATACCCAGAAGCTATACTAGTTTACTGTATTGTCTGAACCTGAACAGTTATGATTAAATGTAACTATGATTAGTGGAAAAAAGTAAATGTTATGAATTTCAAAAGGCAGTATCTATTAAGATAAGCTACAATTATCCAGGTTTGAACGACATTATCCAGGTTTGAACAACTTGACATTGAGATTCAGATAATCTAAATCAAAAGTGAAAATTGCCATCATCTTTCATATTGGCATGCCAGGGAGAAGGAAGGCTGCCCAGAGTCACACACTCTGAATTGGGTGGCCTTAAAAATCAGTCAATCAATTAGAAGAGTTTTAAGACAGACATTGCCTGCATATGTATAATTTGGTCTTCTCTCTTATTAGATCTTCTGTCTCCATGGAGGTCTTTCTCCTTCTATAGATACACTGGATCATATTAGAGCACTTGATCGTTTACAGGAAGTTCCACATGAGGTAATATTATTGAAAATGACTTAAGTTTTTATGGAGATTAGGATATTTTTCCATTGCTCAAGAACTTGAATTGCAGAGTGTTAAAGCAAATTATCAAGTTTTTAGAATTGAAGAAAGTAAATTTAACTTATAACAGCTACTACTGTTCCCATTTATTGGAGTTATATACATATGTACAAACTTCTTTTTTCCCCACTTTTAAATAGGGTCCAATGTGTGATCTATTATGGTCAGATCCAGATGATCGTGGTGGCTGGGGGATTTCTCCACGTGGTGCAGGTTACACATTTGGTCAGGATATTTCTGAAACATTTAACCATGCCAATGGACTTACATTGGTGTCCCGGGCTCATCAACTTGTAATGGAGGTAAAATTATGTTGTACCAATCAGTTGAGGATTAAGATAATAATAAGTGCCTTACTCTTTTGGAAAGTTTACATGAAGGATGTGCAGTTATTTGAATCTGAAATGGGAGAGGTGTTTCATATCTGGCATAGTTGCACTAACTGTACCTATCAGCAATCATGCTTTTTCTTAGTCTTGCATGGTAGGTATGTATTCCCAGGTAAATACATGTCACAGCAGTCACACCATGTCATTGCCTCTTCAATGCCTCCTGAACTGAAAGTTTTGCATATTTTTGTGGTACTATGCATTGCTGTGCAAGACCAGGGAAAGATGCAGTTTCTTTAAAGTTCTGCTGACTGGTACAGTGAGCACATCCACATCTCATTGGAGGTACTTACCTGTCTTTGGATATATAGTCTCAGTATAATTGCTTTTTTCCAGTAGGCAAAAGTAAGTCAGTGCAATCTGTATATGAGCAAATTTCAACTAATGTATTAATCCAGGCTCCTCTTCAGACCTTGTAAATCCATTCATCAGTCACTCCTGCAATATCTCTGCAATTGT
Source organism: Candoia aspera (assembly GCF_035149785.1). Classification (NCBI taxonomy): domain Eukaryota; kingdom Metazoa; phylum Chordata; class Lepidosauria; order Squamata; family Candoiidae; genus Candoia; species Candoia aspera. The sequence goes on along the minus strand of NC_086154.1, from coordinate 167,882,083 downwards.
TACTGGCTTTATATTTTACCAGTTTGAATGGACAAGTCTCACGTTTACAGACAGCTTTTAAATGAGTGAATCGGAGTTTTTTTGTTGTTGTTGTTAAAGACGGATAGTGTTTAGTACTTCATAATACAAACAGGTCAAAGGGTTATGATATTAATCACAGGACCTAAAGATAATGTTTTAAAGAATTTTGTCGAAGACATAAACACTTCAGATTTTTATCTCAGAGTGCATTAAGCTCACTGTTAATGTCTTACAGGTAGTCCTTGCTTAATGACCGTTAGTTTAACGACTGTCCAAAGTTACAACAGCCTTGGAAAAAGTGCCTTACAACCTGTACTCATGACCATTGCAAAACATTGCACCACCCCTGCAGTCATGTGATCGCAATTCAGGCACTTGGCAGCTGGCTCACATTTACGACCAGTTGCAGTGTCCTGCAGTCATGTGACTGCGATTTGCAACCCTTTTTGCCAGTTTCTGGCAAAAAAAACATCCATTGGGGAAGCTGGATTCACTTAACAGCCATCATAAAAATGGTCATAAAATTGAGTTCGGTCATGTGGTGATTCACTTAACGACCACATTGCTTAACCAGTTTTCTGGCCCCTCTTGTGATCGTTAAGTGAGAACTACCTGAATTACATTTCAGTGAAAAATATGTGCAAAAGATAAAGCAAGGTCTTTTATTGGTTATCTCTTAGTTAAGTCGTGTATCTTGTTTAATTAAAACTGTTTTTCCCCTATTACAGGGCTACAACTGGTGCCATGATCGAAATGTAGTCACCATTTTCAGTGCACCTAATTATTGTTACCGCTGTGGAAATCAGGCTGCTATCATGGAACTAGATGACACTTTAAAGTATTCCTTGTAAGAACCTTCAGTTTTAACAAAATGTATTTTAACAGAAAAATAGAGAGAGTAATTTCTCTAAACTAACCCAACAGGTTGTAATTTTTGCTAAGCCACAGACAGAGAAAAATCAAACCAAATGAACTAAGGTAAACACTAACCAATCTTAGCATGGCATGTGCACCAATAGTTGCTAGGCCTTAACTAAACTAGTTGAACATTTTATGTGAACACAGTTTGTGAAAGACTGGATAGAATTGAAAAACAACTAAAAGCTGCTGTTACTTTCACATAGTTTTGATTAGGCAAGGCAACCTTATTAGAACAGGACTTACTAATTTTAGAGTTATGTAAAAATAAAAAGTCATTTTTAATTTTTAATGGTACCTTTTGTTGCAGTTAGTACAAAATATTTTATGATTGTATTACCAATCAATGCTTCTGTTAATGCATGGTATTTAGTCCTGTAACGAGTAGCTAAAAATATAGCAGGCTAGAGAACCTACAAGCAAGCTGTATGTATCCCCTCCCCCCAGCATCCCAAGCTCATGTCTCTGAAATTCAGTGGTAAAATAGCTGGATTTCAGCCTTTTTTTTTTTTTTTCCCCCAAGGATCTAGGTCAGGGTTTCTCAGCCAGGGTTCCATGGAAGCCTAGGGTTCTGTGAGAGGTTAGTAGGGGTTCCCTGGGAGATCTCAACTTATTTAAAAAATTATTTCAACTTTGGGCAACTTCACATTCAAGAGGTAGTAACTTTCATTCTTTATGTTTAGTTTAAGAACACTGTTAGTGCATATATACAGGCCTACACATGAAACAAATATAATCATTTTGTAACTTGCGGCCAATATTTGAGACTGCATGTGCAGGGGTTCCCCTTGGCCTGAAAAATATTTCAGGGGTTCCTCCAGGGTCAAAAGGTTGAGAAAGGCTGATCTAGGTGATTGATTTTAGGTTTGGAATGGAAAGAGCTGTCTCTGAGTTGCCATCTGTTTCCAACCCACCCAAAAACCCTGTCTGCTCAAAAACTGATAAAAAAAAAATCTCATGTCAGCATCACTGGATGGCTTCTCACACTCCTCCAGAAAACTCCTCCTCCTCCAACATTGCCCATTTGTGGCATAGCACTTTTTTACTTAAAAAAAAACTGTTAAACCTATTTTGACTTGATGATATGCATGTAGATTACATAAACTAGTATTATATTCACTCCATATCCTTCAGCAAGCTGTTGAGAATAGCATAGAAACGAGTTTTTATATTAATAATGTACATCAGTTAAAAGTAAAGGAAGTGGTTTTGTTTTCTTTCCACAGCCTTCAGTTTGATCCAGCACCTCGCCGTGGAGAACCTCACGTTACTCGGCGTACCCCAGACTACTTCCTATAAACATCTCAGCCTGGCCTTCAGCAGTACTAGTATACTTGGCTTTTTTTTAAAGCAACAATTATTTGATAAGTTGAGGTCTGTCCTAAAGCCTCTTTATGGACCAAACTGTGCCAGAATGAGGATGAGCAGTTTTGAGCACAACGTGAGACTGACTTCACACCCTAAACCTTTATCAGTCAATCCAACAGCCAGTTTGCCTGCTGTAACTGTAGTAACTGGACTGTTCAGTGAGAAAAGGTAACTAATTTCTCCCTTTCTTGCTTATATGTACATTTTAGCTGTAGTGTTCAACTGGCATGTATTAACATTTTGAAGTTTAATGAAAATGTACAAACTAATGTCCCTCTTAAGCCTCTTGCCCTCTATTTTATTGACATAAGTAACTTAACTGGAGAAAAAAATCTCTTGGGAGTATATTGTCATAAGCTTTCTTTCCATTTAAAATAGGTCACTGTTCTGTGTTAATTCCTCTTTTTCTGTATATTTGTCATGAAAGTGCTTGCATCTTATTGATGTATTTGAACAAATAAACCCGCAGATCATTATTCCAAACAGTTGGATATGCTGAACTGGAATAATTTATCTGTCTGTGTTTCTCTTGAGCATGCACACAAATAATTACCTGCCTCATTGCATAAGATGATCAGGTGACAGATTATGACTGGAAGTTGAAAGAGCTGGGCCTGATATTACCACTCTAAGGATGTGTTTGTATGACAAACTTCACTGGAAACCTTAGTTAGTACATAGAATTCTTCAACTAAATTTTCAGGCCTACTATTTAAGCGAAATCCAAAATGTCCACTGCCTTGTATTGTTTTAACCCAAAATATGATGTATTTAAGTTTGGTAAATGTAATCCAAGAGAGTAAAGACTTCAGATTTAAACTAGTACATTTAAAACAGTAAGCTTGAAATCCCAAGTTATAAAACTGCTTTAAAGTAAGGGGCAAAATGATGCTATGGATTTACCAAGGAGTCTAACCGAACATAAAATGCAGAGAGCCTAATCCTCTTAACAGGAACACAAGTGTAGTGAGAGCTCATGCATCCCACTTAATTTAGTATTTGTGAAAATGCAATGAGACAAATTCCTAGAATAGTGTTCATTAGTCACATTATCTCATAATGAAACACCTGTGTGCAAGTGTATTTTAGAATTAACATTCTGAATTAAATATTTTGTAGAAGTGAATAAATATCATCTTACCAATTGTTGATTCAGAAATGCAATATGAATATATAGTTGAATGTATCACCTAGGATGCAGCCATCTCCCTACTCCACCTTTTTCAATTTTCATAATTTTGAGAGATTAATACTGCTTAATAAGTTATGTCTGAATGGGAACTCTTACCACTATGCTTTACAGAATGTGATATTAATTCTAGAATTTACTTTTTGTGATGAAAAGCTTGTTCCCTAACTTGTAGTTGCAAATATCTATATATTGGTAATTCCTGTTAGAAACAAATCAAAAGAATAGCTGTAGGAGAGTACATGAAATAGCCTGTATATTGGATTTTAATATGATGAGGGGACAGGACAAATTAAGCAAAACTAAGGTGGTTTAGAGTTTCACAGAATATGGATTAATACCGTAGTCCTCTTGCTACTCTTGTGGGCTAAGTCCTACACTAGTTATACTTGCACTTCCCAATAGGCAGGAAGTGGCACTTTCACAGTCCAGAGGCTCATTAAACTGAAATGCTAATTATTACAGTGCTTGAGATTGTAGCACTTCCACCGTTTGTTCCTACATTGCCCCAAGATGGGTTTCCTTCCATTTTACTCTTCTTAGATTTTACTTCCCTCTGAGGTTAAGTGTGAAGATTGCGTGATAGTTTGCTACTCCAGCTCGTTTTACCATTCGCAAAGTCTCAATAGGCGGCAACATCTGACTACTTTTGTCTGAGCTCAGAGGCTAAGCAGGGCTGAGTCTGGCCAGTACTTGGATGGGAGACCACTGGGAAACACCAAAACAGTAGGCTATACTGGGAACTTGAGAACAACATGCCAGAAAGCAATGGCAGATCACTTCTATATTGATGCCAGGATCACTACATGAATATGAATATGTCCAAAATGTCACAATCAAGCTCAACTAAGGATACTTTTTAAAATTTGAAATTTTTTAAAAGTATAATATAAATTATATCCATGTATATAAACCGCAAAACAGCAAAATGAAAACATGTCTTGATCTGCATGATTTTATCAAAAATGGTACTTCTTTCACAGTGAGAAAAGATTATGTACAGTTTAACGAAGTGTAACAAGTTCTTCTGCAGAAGTTGGATGAATAGCCACAGTCTGATCAAAGTCGGCCTTTGTTGCTCCCATTTTGACAGCTACTGCAAACCCTTGGAGCATTTCATCACATCCCAAACCTTGCATGTGAAGTCCTACCACCTTGAAACAAAAGAGTCATAAACAGGTTAAGGACGTGGCTTCAAAAGGGCAGTTTTTTCATACTTCGCAGTTGTTCCTGTCTTTCTAGACTAGGAGCGATATTTTGTATACATAACAAGGTTTTTGTGTGTTGCTCTGTCATTTTGGTAATTTTATACAAAATCTTGATGCATCATGCCTAGAGGAGTATTAAACACTGTACCTCACTATAAATGCTTCACACATTGAGTAAATATTGGTTTGATGTGGGTTCAGTTTAGTGAGTTGTGAGCGCCTAGCCAGTTATAGTTTATTCAAGAAACAACAGTTCAGTGTGATGTATCAACTCAGCTATGTTAAGTAACACTGGTAACCCCTCTTCCTGTCTCACTTCTTTACCTTGAATAGAATATACCTGAAAAGCATTTTTAACATATAGCAACTTCACTTCTCCCTGCTTTACCTACCTTTTCCTGCTTAGTGGCACACACCAGTTTCATCACACATTTTGTTTTCCTTTCCGTTATTGCATGGTATATTGGGACAAAGGAAGTTAAATAAATTTTCACATTCTCTCTTCCATATGCATTTATGGCCTCCGCTGGAACAAAATCATATGACATCAGATGTATTTGAATACAGGGGAGAAAAAAGCAAAGAATGTCATGCAGTTGTCTTTCTGACAGCAGTACCTAATCATATACTACATCTCAAAAGGTCTAAATACTGACAGGTTTGGGGATAGGTGAGCTGGTCTCCTTCATATGTAGCCCAATCAAGCACCTCAGTGGTTCTAATTATGAAAGGACTTGTCCAAAAGCATTTGGAGATCATTAGGTTACCAATTCAGGGTTTATTACATGTGTCACCTCTTAGGGTTGGAAGTATTTGATGTGTATTTTAATTTTAAAAAATAATCCAAGTAAGCTTGACATCAGTTTGTAACTTGGGGTTCTGAACTCCTATGAATACAGACTAAATATAAGCGTACTTTATTCATACTGCCCATTGGATTTAAAAAAAATGTTTGAACAATAAAACTGATAGCATGATGAATAAGTGTTCTAAACTTGGGAATTCTTTCAAATATAATAAAGAGAAGCAGAGGGAATGTGTGATCATTCCCAGGCCATAGTCTACTTTATATTACAGTATCAGAGGTAGGAGGGACCTGTGCATCTACAGCATTAGTGATAGAAATTCTGCTTATATATGCTTGTTTATATCAACATCTTGTTAATATAAAAATTCAGAGCATATACATCCTTACCAAGCCACTCTTGTAGAAAATGTCACCAAAAAAAAAAGTGGGAACCTACTACTCTCCAGTCACTGTTCAATACAATTCCAATCTATCACTAGATCCATAGATAATAGGGGTATTTCATGTTATTAACAGTTTCACTTGTATTTCTCTCTCTCATTTTTCAAAGAGTAAGAAACAAGATCCTACCTTCTGTTAGTCCCACTGTTCCAATAGGTGGATGACTGAAAACCACAGTAGGAATGTTGGTATAGTCAAGTTTGAAATCTTTTTTATTTTCAAAAAGCCTATGTGCCAGTTTCCTTCCAGCTGCAATTGCAACTGAAAAATGCAATATTTATTGTCAGAATAATTCATTTAATAGGTTTTATTACAGAGCACTAATATATAGTCAAACCATACTTCCCATGTCTTCACAGCCCTTCCTCACCCACTTCGCTTTGTTCTGTTTCAGAATCCCAAATTCACGCATTTGATACAGTCCTTAAAAAAATGGTTACCTGGTGTGAGGAGTGCTTTCCCACATACATCTCCAACAGCATAGGTCCCCTTTCTGCTGGTATTTTGGAACTCATCAACAATAATATGACCTTTCTTGTCTACCTTAATATTCTGATAGTAAGAAGAAAAATTAAAATCAAAGCTGGCATCCTGAGAAATACCTCCAAGACAAAGATTGAACAGTATGCTATCTAAATTATGCAACCTTTTAGTGCCCACATACAAGGAAGGAAGGAAATTATTTCAAACAGTAAGCAAGCACTCAGCCAATGCTTAAGGTTAAGAGCTTTGAAAAAGCAGATTTCCATAACCATTTTTCATGCAATCTAAACTTATCTAAGCAATATGAACAAACATGTAGCTTCTTGTTAGTTGCCGTTGAGTCATTTATGACTCATGGTGACGCTAAGTATAACAGAGTGAAGTGCTGTTTGGTCTTGTGCCATATGCTTGACTGTTCCAATGTTTGCATCCATTGTTGCGGTAATTATCAATCCATCACACTGAAGGTCTTCCTCTTTTCCGCTGGCCCTCGACTTTACCAAACATGATGTCCTTTCCAAGCGATCAGTCTTTCCTGACGATGTACCCAAAGTATGAGAGTCTAAGCCTAGTTATCTTCGCCTCTAGGGAACATTCTGGTTGTATTTCTTCTAAAACTGATTTGTTTGTTCTTCTGGCAGTCCATGGTATTTTCAATAATCTTCGCCAACACCACGATTCGAATGCATCAATTCTTCTATGTTCCTTTTTTAATGTCCAACTTTCACAGGCATATGTGGCAATTGAGAAGACCATGGCGTGAGTCAGACAAACCTTTGCTTTTAAACTGACATCTTTACTTCTGAAAACTTTAGATAGGTCTTTGATGGCAGATTTTCCGATATGGGGCACAGGTGGGCAACTGGGCCATGAACCATCAGCAGCCTCTGCCCCCTCTCCATATTTTAGTATGCCACCCAGTTACCTCATTTGCTGCATCATTTGTTCTCTGTGGCAGGAAAAAATAGGGAATAGCAAGTAACAGCAAAGTAAGGAGAAACAATAGCATTCCATTCTCTCCCATGACTACTATCTACCTCCAGCTGACCCTAACTACCACATGCCAACTGCAATATAGTCTGGATTATGAATGCCATGCACAAAATATTCCGTATAGTGTCAAGAAACAAAATTCCCACTTACTAATTGGTCAAGGTTTAGCTCCTCAGTATTGGGCTTTCTACCAATGGCCCACAAGAGACAATCAACATTCTCAATAGTGTTCACGGTGGGTTTTTGATTAGGAGGAGAGGATGTGACAGTTATTGCCAAGAGTCCTGAAGCTGATTTTGTAACTGATTGGATCTGTTGAGAAACAAGATTACTGAAAAATGCTAGAGCAAGATGACACAACAAATTGTTCAGGAGGAGTTAAAAATAAAAGCCCTGGTTTCTTCAAAAACACCCTTCTCGTTTAATGTCTGTGTTTTGTTGAGTACATACACAGTATGGTTAGAATTAGGCTGTATGCAGTAATGATGTCTATTTTGTTGAGAGACTCCACTTGTATGTGAAGAAAAAGAGCAGATGTAAAGGCAACTTCTGCTGAAGTCCAAAAAGCCAGAAGGAAACCAGCTATGTTTACTGTGGTCAGATGAGGCTTAAATATCCTGCATTGCTCTAGTGATGAATTACTTGTTTCTGCCTTCTCTCTTATAGCAGTATTATACACATGTTCAAAGAAGAAAGCTAAGTGCAGTTTCTCAAACTTATGTATTACATTGTTTTCAAGATAAAGCAATAGAGCACAACAAAATGGAAGCTTCCAATTAAAGTTGGAATCATTTAGCTGCAGTTTAAGAAAAGATTATGCATACTCGAGGTATTCCTCGAGTTATGACTCCTCAGTTATGGTGGTGCTGAACAAATGGTAGTTACGCCCAGTCCCTGAAGTTATGGCCGCTGCAGCATCCCCATGGTCAAGTGATCAAAATTCAGGAGCTTGGCAGCCCACCCATACTTACAACAGCAGAGGTGCTTCAACTACCCCCATCCGCCTATCTCTCCCCCATTTCTGCCCTTTTGACTGCCCTGCGCACAGCTGCCCATGCCAGCCTGCTGGCCATACCAACCACCCAGCCCACCACCCATGCCACCCTGTACACGCTGGCCCTGCCACTTCTGCTGGCCTTGCCACCTTGCGCTCGCTGGCCCTGCCACCCCTGCGGGCATTGTCGGTCCTGCCACCCAGTCTTCCTGTCCCCAGCTGACCTTCACCATCATCTTCCTGCCACTGCTGACGAGGTGCACCTGGTCTGGCCCTTCACGAGGCAGCTGCTGGCTGTGCCAGGCCTTCTTTCCGAGGCCGTGCCCACCCCTTGTCCAAATTGCATGTGGCCTTCTCACAAGGTTGGAAGGCAGGCACACGAAAGGAGGACCCAGCCAGGGCCTTCTTTCATACTGGTACAGCTAGGGCCTTCTTTCACATGCCTACCTTCCAAAACCTCGCAAGAAGGCCGCGTGCAATTTGGATCTGGAGGTGGCAAGACCGGCAGGGATGGCAGGGCCAGCATAGGCAATGGAGTGCAAGGTGGCCAAAGAAGTACAGATGGGGGGAGGGAAGGTGGGGGGGAAGTTGAAGAGGAGGCAGTCCCTTACCTTACCAAGGCTTGGGGCTGGGAAGGACCAAGCCCGGAATGGCTTGGATCAGGGTGGGTCCTTGGCTAACAACAGGTAGGATTCAGTTAACAACAGCAACTGGGACTGCCGGGATTGCCATCACTAAGCGATGTGGTCATGTGATGTCATGCTTTACAACTGCATCGCTTAGCGATGGCAATTCCAGTCCCAACTGCCGTCATAACTCAAGGACAATCTGTACATGAAAATTCATAATTAATCATTACAACTGGGCACAGAAGAGAAAGCAGTAATTACCTTGGAATGTTTCCAGACTTCTATTCCACTATGTTCCAATTCCTGAGTGCAGTTTGAACTGATCATTGAATCAAAATTTCTCAGCACCTGCATGGAAAAAAATATTTTATCAGACTGCAGGTAAAGTCTTTACTTTGTCACTGATTAACTCTAGTATAACAGAACATCTAAGTCATAAACCTCACAAACCTGAACTCCCAAATACAAATTTCTCTCAAATTTATCACTCCACAATTAAACTGACAACTGCTACAGAGTTACTGCAAAAGTTACAGAGAATTAGTATCACACATGTGTAATTCAAATTTCATAATCTCAATGTAAGACTGAATAATTTAACCTAAGAACACACAGTGATTTTTATGCCTAAATACAGATTTGAGATTAAATTCGCCTCACATCTATACTCAAGTGTTCTAGCTGCTATACCATACTGGATTGTACAATCAGAAATATGCCACAGACTTCAATTTAAAGGAAAGACAATGTGAAGAGGAAGAGATGGAGAGAGTGAAAATGTGTATTGGAACAAATAGTAAACATACAGATATACATAGCTGGGCAAGAACATAATTAGCAAATGCTTCTGAGTTTCCAAACTCAGAAGGTTTTAAAAGGTTTTAAAAGGAGGTTTAATTCTAGACTATAGTCAAAAGTGAAAAAATAACTAATAGGTTTTAAAGATTTTTGTCAGATTATCAACACTTTTAAAAAATTAAATCAAATTTTTTAAGCATCTGTGTATGCTAAAAAAACAAGGAAAGAGTGGGTAATGCAGTCTGTGAATGATCTGCTACTGATGTAAATATGGACACAAACTCTGCCTTTTTGTGAGGTAGTATTTTGCATGTGCATCTCTAGTTCCAACATGAAGTACTTTTTACTGTCACTTAGGAAGGCGAACAAGCGTGTGCCCCTTACCTCATTATAACGTATCAATAAGGATGTCTTGGAGCCTAAAGCTGAAAGAATACCAGCTAATTCAACAGCTATATATCCAGCACCAACAACAACACTACGCCTAAGAGAAAGAAAATGGATTATAAGCCATATCAATCAAGTGCATGCTCTCTTCCACAAATTTACTCTTTGAAATATATGTTAGCCACTGTAGGAAATCTGTACTTCTCCATATGCTGTTGGATTCAAATCCCATCATTCTTTGACCATTTACTATGCTGCGTGGGCCTAATGAAAGCAGTTAATTCAATAATCCCTTTAATGCTTTTTACCATGAATGTTCGTTTTGAATTGTGCTCCCCCAAGAATCTTTTGATTGCAATGGTACAGAAATCTAACAAATATCTAAAGGGCTACAGCTTTTCCCATCCAATTTATAACCTAAGCTATTAGATTTTGTGGAGAAGGGTCTTCACTTAGCTTTGATTAAATCAGAAAGGTTAAACAGAAGTGGTTTAATCAATGAAATACAGTCGGGCTGAATATCAGTGTACATGTGTCTTGTCAAGATTTAACAGTCCCATACATTTTTCTCAGAAAAATAGTTTTACTAAGTTCAGTGTAAGTATGATTGCATATTTACAGTACATCCTTCAACCTAGTCCTACAATTGTTAAATTAATAGAAGCTGCAAGTGTTTAATATTGGCTGATCAGGTTCTTGGTTTGATATTTTAATCTAGCTGACTAAACCTGATGAGGTACAGGCTCATCTGTACACCCACCTGGATGTATGTTTAAGAACTCCTGCCTCCACATCATCTTTCACCTTGCCTTAGGAGCAAGGCCAATACAGTTGCTGCCCTGAAAAGTAATGCCAGTTACTTTTCAGGCAGTGTTTGATCTTCTGCAGTGAGAAAAAAAGGCCTTGCAGAGGGAGAAGCCATGGCAAACTCTGAATTTAACAGGAGGAGGAAAAATGATAGGAGGGTTGCTCTCCACAGTGCTTTCAGCAGAATAAAAAACTAGCTGCCTGCTGCTTTTTCCCAGACCAGAAGCCATCATGTACATCAGTGTTTCTCAACCTTAGCAACTTTAAGATGTAAGGACTTATAAATAAATAAAATGCTGGCTGGGGAATTCTGGGAGTTGAATTCCCCAGCCAGCATTTTATTTATTTATTAAACAAATCTATATGGCCGCCCAACTCACACACGGTGACTCCAGGTGGCTTACAGAATTAAAAACTATAAAAACACAAAACACACCCCATGGCGGCAGCAAACGCATTCAAATCAACCACTGTTTTCCCTCCAATTTCCCCAGAGCAAACAGCACTTTCCTGCCAGGTCCCACTGTGTCAACTTCATCCTACCTCAGCAGTGGGCTAGAAATGAAATAGAGGCTCCACTATGAAGATCTGCCCTCTGCAAAAGGTAAAGGTGAGGAGGGTATGTGATGAGCCCTGTACCTGGGCTGGTAAGATGCCATACAGGACCTTTAATCTGAAAATTGGGACAATTACCACAGCCTTGTAGCAACGCTGGCTTGCTGTCTACATCTCTTGGTAGGGAATGAAAGATTGGAATATAATAATCCCTAGATGTTTTACAAAATAATCTTCACTGCAATGTGGCAAATTGAGAGTACTTAAAATGCTCAGAATTCATTGCAACTTACTTAGGCAACTCTTCAAGTTCAAAGAAGCCATCACTAGTGATTCCCAAGTTGGCTCCTGCAAAGCAATGAGACATTATCTTCAATATTCATTTTAGCTTTATATATAAATAGATGTACTGTAACTTGCACAAACATTCACTTTTTCTGACAGGTTATTCTCTAATTATTTTTTAAAGTATACTACTAAAACAGCACAAATGAAATATTACAAGGCAATTATGTACTACTGAATCTTTGGCAATGCTAAGGAAAATATGTCAACTCAGCTGCACCCTCTTTCTTAAAAATAGGGCAAACAGCATCATAGAAGCCATACCTGGTATCTCACTTTCACTGGGAATTGCAGGCCGTCCACCAGTAGCAACCAGTATGTGAGGTGCTCTGTATTTTTTGCCATCAACTTCAATTGTAGGTTCAGGATCAGATAGAAATGATGCATGGCCATGAATGGTCTCCACGTGGTCCTAGCAAAACCAATTTTTGATTTAAAAATTAAATCAAGTTATATACTAGAGAAGGGCATCTTACAACAGAGTGTAATGTGGGCCAGTACATGATATATTTAAATAATTGAGTCTTTTGGGCCATTCAAAATGAATTTTTGATAAATTTCAAAAACAGAAGAGTGGAATAAAAGATATTATTTATACTTGGGATTAATCTCACTCCCACATTTTCTTGACAAGAACTAAGGATCTCTAACATGTAATCCTTAGACCTCACAGAAGCAAACTACACAATTCACAGGATGACTAGTCAAGACCATGAAAATTAGAGATTAGAAATGTAGACTACCTGCAATGAATAAAGTGTGTACCACACAAGTGATCTGGACAGGATTCTTTTTCCCAGGAGAGGGGTGGGGGTTTATCTATTCATCCATCCATCCATCCATCCATCCATCCATCAAATTTATCACCGCCCATCTCCCCAGAAAAGGGACTTTGGGCGGTTTACAATAAAACAACGGTTGTCTTTTCTCTTTAACCATATTGTACCTACTTTACATTTATGCTACTGTTTTCATGTGTTTCCCATCTTTAAACAATGGGAAACTGAAATCTGGTTGTGCAGTTGAAGAGCGCTCTTAGGGGTCCAAGTTACTTAACAGTCTTTCATGCAATTTGGGATTGTTAAAAGGCACGTTTTACCCAATGACTTGCTCTGAATCTTTTTTTAAAATCGGCATGTACCTCAGTGCAAATAAACAAATGAATCAACACAAGGTTTCCTTTTTTCAGCCTGTGAAACTTGTGAAGGGTTTACAGAAGAAGGGGGTTTAAAATTGGTTGAAGTGAAAAATAAGGCCATTTACAAACCTTATTCAAATTATTTTGATAGATCTCATTCAGTTTCTTCACATAAGCATCGCGCTTTGCTTTAATTGTTCTACAATAAAAAGAGTTTTATTAGACTCATATCCTGCTTCTCCCCCAGAAGTAAACATACCCCCCAAAAGCAAACCTGTTGGGCAGGTTGGGCTGATCGTCAACCACCAACCCAAGTACCCAGTGAACTTCCACAGCTGAGCATAAACCTGAACCCGGGTCTCCCAAGCCTTACTCCAGTGGTTCTACCTCACTGGCTTAAAGATTTACATCTCAGACATCTCTCTCTCTTTCCACAGACCAGATTAAAACGCACCGTTGTTTAACATAATGGGTAAATCCATTACAAAAGCTTCCCAGTAGAGGGATTGTTTTTGTATTTTGCCATTCTGTATGCTCCAAATCTGCATAGGTAGCTTTTTTCTAAGTAATAAACGCAGATATAATGCAGAAAATTATCAGTCCTGTTTCAGAATTTAAAAACAAGATTTCCTTGCAGTGAAGATGTTTATGCCATCCAATAGTTCATGATACCATCATACAATAGAACATTTGTTTGCTATGGCTAAAACAGCATTTCAGGCAGTACAAACTGCGTGTCTTAGAACATCACACATTTTTAGCGCATAATACAGGGAACACTACTGTCAGAGCAACTACCACCATTATATGAACTATTAGCAGGCTTAGAATTAAGTTCTGAACATGTACTGTTTAGATTTTTCACATCAGTCCCAGTCCAATCATAATTTCTTATAAGAATTTAAGAATAAAGCTGCACAGATAACTCAAAAAATCAAAGAGATTCTTTAGAGAATAAAAACAATGTCACTGTATCAAACCATATAGCCTTTAAGTTATGAACACTAGGTAGTACGTAACCAGTTTTGGCCATAACTGAGATTCTTCAGACCTGGAATCCCATAGATAAAATCTGGATATGTACAGTATGTCTGAAAAGTCCTTATTATATAGGACAAAATCAGTCATGTACTGCCTCCTGGAGGTCATTTTAACTGACATTGTAGTTTTCACTGTTGTTTCAAATTAGGAACCATCCTATCCATTTATTTTACATAAGAGGTATTCCAAATTTTAGGTCAACTTACTGCCAATTAAACTTCACATCAGCTATTTTAAAACCATAATCCATATGATCATGGATGAATTCAGAGTGGACAGCAGTATTCCACATCACCTGTTTCGAAAGAGGACATCCAGAGTTTAATATAAAAATATATGAACAAATAAATACAAATAATTATTATTTTATGCCACACAAAGTCACTACTTTTATTTTGCAGGGAGGGAGAAGTGTAAACTTTGAAGTTCCTGTTCTGAGACAGTGGACTGGACAGATCAGGGCTCATAACTCATGACTGCCATGACACATGTAATTCAGTAGTTACCCTACATATTGTGGCCTACAAAGAAGCAAGCTCCTTGCTTTGTAGTCATTGGAGGAGAGCAAAACAGTCATCTTTTTTCAATATACCCGGCAGGCCAAACCATATGTGGCTGGCACACTGTTTAGTTGGGCCTATTGGAACACATACAGGCCTGGCCAACCAGCTTACCAGCTCCCTGCATCTTGGAGGAAGAGGAGGAGGAAATATTTGATACCATTTTTTAAGTCCAGCCTGATGAAAGGAACTAGAAAGCAATCAACTTCTTTCAAGAACCCAGCAAACAACATATCTTCTATTCTGACCAGTGTAAGTCACCTTAACTATTCCAACTAACATTTCCTCTTCTAGTCCGTCTATGAGACTGATCTCTTTCTCATATTGGCCAAATACAGTTGGGGGGGGATTCATGTTTAGTATGAAATTAGGTGTGTTTCGTCAGCAGCCAACAGAAAGAAAGGCCTCATCCAGCACTAACAGGTGTTCCAAAAGGATGGAACAGACAATTCCCATTTATCAATTTTGCTGCAGCTGTTCCAAAGCTGCAAAGGTAAAATGGGATGGTGGAATCAAATCAGATTTTTAAAATTGGTATCAATTTTAAATTGGTAAGATCATCTACCAATCTAAGTTCTTTTAAATCTTATTCTTATCATCTGTCATTTTAGTACAATAATTTCATGCAATTTGGATTATGTTAGATATGTCAGACTTCCATATGAAAAAGGAGATATATTTAATCAATTATATTTTCTTTCCAACAATAAATAACATTGTTCCATGTATCTGCTCATCAAACCAGGACTATTAAAAAGGAAAACAGCTATGGAAAAAATGCAGTAGTAAGTATGTTTCATGACAAGAACCATATCCATCCCTTCCTTGAATCTTGAGACAAAAAGTTATGAGGTAAGCAAAGGAAGAGGTACTTTTTATGATCTGGTATTTTTATTATATATTTTGGTAAAGCAGAGTAAAACAGCAACACTATTCTTCAGATAAGTTGCACTACAATTATCTTGCTCCCCAAGCAACATGGCCAACATCTGCTAGAAGTATTGTTTTGCATTCCAAATCAAAGATGGACATACCCATCCATCAACAATTTAAAAGCATATTTTAGCAGTTTTTGAGGATTAGTGCCCACTTTCATGTTTTTATTATTTATTTGTTTTTATTAAACATCTTTCAATGGTACCACAATCAAAACAACTCTCAGACTCACTGCCTCATATCAAAACAGCCCTACAATACTAGGGAGAAAAAAAAGGTGGCAACATCACATCAGATCAGGGGAAGTTCTCTGAAACAGCCTGGTCTTCAAGCATTTCCAAAAGATCAGCAAAGAGGTTCAATGAATTTTTTAAAAATTAGCAAATTCACAGCACACATAAATTCCTTTACCTTTTTAGGTACACATCCAACATTCACCTAAAAAGGAAAAAAGATATATTTACTGTAAACATCAAATACCAGCACTTTTAATATAAACAAATGTTTATATAAATGTGCCAATGTTACTTATAGACGAACATCCAACTGTCACGGCACAAGTAGCCAGATTCTGCACAGCTGCTATGAAGATATGTCAGATTATCATTGGAAAAATGTAGTAATGTACCCCTTGCAATAACTTTGTGGTCTATATATCACACTTTATATATATTTTACTCTTTTTATCACTCTTTTCAATATTTTACATAACATTTATATTTATATCTGATAGAATATTAGTCATGATAATGCAGATTAATAAGATTGTTTTTAAATTTGATTAAGGGGCTCATTTACATTGTGATCTAAACATATTTTAACGTTTAATTGGAACTTGTAAATTTAAATTTAAAATTATTTTAAATCAGCTGGCTCATATTTTAAGGCTAAGGCTAACGTGTATATCTTTATAGAATTGTATCTTGTACTGGTCAGTGACTGTTAATAAAACTGAACTAATATAAACAAGTACAGTATTTAGAAACTATCTATGAACACACTGAAACCTTACTAATATAGGATTATTTTTATTTTCTTAGTATCAGCAAAATGTGCATTATCTTGATGGATCATGTAGTATGCTTATGGTATATTTCAAGAAGGGATCGTATTACACTATACACTGAAACCTGCCTTGGATGCCCAATATTAGGGATGGAGGGAACATTTTATTTTCACTGCAACAAGGTCCACAGAAATAAATTGAGTGAACCAAAGAATTTATTTTTTTATTTATTTTATTTATTTATCAAATTTCGCCACTGCCCATCTCCCCCTGAGAGGGACTCTCCCAATTTCATTGGGAATAGGAAAAATCTTCTAAGAAAACACTTGCATCCTGCATCTCATTAGCTTAAGAGCATTTCTTAATCATGATGTAACATTATAACATCTTTGAAGCAAATTTCATTATTTAGTTAGGTAGATATTGGGCTGGTCAGTATCTGGATGAGGTCTGCATGAGTACCCAATCTTTCTAAGTACCTATAAATAAATAGTTTACATCTGATTAAAGTTTGCATGAAAAAGCACATTTTATCTTGCACTTTGAAAACAAAGATTCCCTGAGAGATTTTCCTGCCCCTTGGTTTCTTCTTAAAGAGAATCCTTACTAGTTCTCAATGCAAGCCATTTTATAACCCAGTCAACAAATGCAGCTGACACTTCCATTGATTCCATCAGCACTAAATTAAGGGCATTCAGAATTTACTGTCTTTAGTGGATATTTCATTCTAGTTAAATCGTTTCCAAGTTGGACTCCTCCAGATGTTTCAATAGCTGCTTGACTGATTACATGCCAACAAGCTGGCGTGGACTCTTAGCAATCACATAGATCATCTCCAGGATGAGCTTTCCCCAATCTGGAGACCTGGTCCTTCAGGTCTTCCAACGGCATACCCACTGCTGCTGCCATCAAGTCCATCCACCTTGCTGCTAATCATCCTCTTCTTTTTCCTTCCACCTTTCCCAACATTATGTAGTTTCAACACTACAACTCCCAGAATTCCCAGCAAACATGGCCAAAGGATGGGAGCTACAGGTATTGCAGCCTCACAACTTTTGAAGGGTTATTAAACTGGGGAAGGCTGCTCTGTTTAATGACAGATAACATTTTAGAGTTAAATTCTTTGAACATATATTCTAAACTTGGCTCCTTATTAGCCCCTTTCACTGGAATTTTATTCACTCATATTTTGCATCCTTGCATCATTAGCAAATCACCAACTTTAGTATTGTCTACCCATTCCCTTCACAACTGATTTGACATTTTTCTTCAACAGACCACAACTTTAATGCCAGTTTCTCAAATAACAGTGCCAAGCCACATATTAAATGTTAAGACTGTTAAGCTTTTTAAATTAATAAGTTCCTCTTCAGGCACAATCTATTGCCACATCTTAAAAGTTTAGACTGTTAAACTTTTCAAATTAGTAAGTTCCTCTTCGGGCACAATCTATTTTATTTCTTTCTATTCAGCATGGTGGAGGACTAACGATTAATTATCTCATAAGTTAGAGGTAGCTATCGTTCCAATTAGGAAAAAATAAAGTTTAACACTTGGGGACATTCTATTAACACTGATACTGAAGAGCTTGTTACAATCAGAAAAGAATCCATGAATTATAATGCAGTGTTGTTGTTGTTTATTCCTTTAGTCGCTTCCGACTCTTCGTGACTTCATGGACCAGCCCACGCCAGAGCTTCCTGTCGGTCGTCGACACCCCCAGCACCCCCAGGGACAAGTCCGTCACCTCTAGAATATCATCCATCCATCTTGCCCTTGGTCGGCCCCTCTTCCTTTTGCCTTCCACTCTCCCTAGCATCAGCATCTTCTCCAGGGTGTCCTGTCTTCTCATTGTGTGGCCAAAGTATTTCAGTTTTGCCTTTAATATCATTCCCTCAAGTGAGCAGTCTGGCTTTATTTCCTGGAGGATGGACTGGTTTGATCTTCTTGCAGTCCAAGGCACTCTCAGAATTTTCCTCCAACACCACAGTTCAAAAGCATCGATTTTCCTTCACTCAGCCTTCCTTATGGTCCAGCTCTCGCAGCCATATGTTACTACGGGGAACACCATTGCTTTAACTATGCGGGCCCTTGTTGTCAGTGTGATGTCTCTGCTCTTAACTATTTTATCGAGATTTGTCATTGCTCTTCTCCCAAGGATTAAGCGTCTTCTGATTTCCTGACTGCAGTCAGCATCTGCAGTAATCTTTGCACCTAGGAATACAAAGTCTTTCACTGCTTCTACATTTTCTCCCTCTATTTGCCAGTTATCAATCAAGCTGGTTGCCATAATCTTGGTTTTTTTGAGGTTTAGCTGCAAGCCAGCTTTTGCACTTTCTTCTTTCACCTTCATCATAAGGCTCCTCAGTTCCTCTTCACTTTCAGCCATCAAAGTGGTATCATCTGCATATCTGAGATTGTTAATGTTTCTTCCAGAGATTTTAACTCCAGCCTTGGATTCCTCAAGCCCAGCTTGTCGCATGATGTGTTCTGCATACAAGTTGAATAGGTAGGGTGAGAGTATACAGCCCTGCCGTACTCCTTTCCCAATCTTAAACCAGTCCGTTGTTCCATGGTCTGTTCTTACTGTTGCTACTTGGTCGTTATACAGATTCTTCAGGAGGCAAACAAGATGACTTGGTATCCCCATACCACTAAGAACTTGCCACAATTTGTTATGGTCCACACAGTCAAAGGCTTTAGAATAGTCAATAAAACAGAAATAGATGTTTTTCTGAAATTCCCTGGCTTTTTCCATTATCCAGCGGATATTGGCAATTTGGTCTCTAGTTCCTCTGCCTTTTCTAAACCCAGCTTGTACATCTGGCAATTCTCGCTCCATGAACTGCTGAAGTCTACCTTGAAGGATCTTGAGCATTAGCTTACTGGCATGTGAAATGAGTGCCACTGTTCGATAGTTTGAACATTCTTTAGTGTTTCCCTTTTTTGGTATGGGGATATAAGTTGATATTTTCCAATCTGATGGCCATTCTTGTGTTTTCCAAATTTGCTGGCATATAGCATGCATTACCTTGACAGCATCATCTTGTAAGATTTTGAACAGTTCAGCTGGGATGCCATCATCTCCTGCTGCCTTGTTATTAGCAATGCTTCTTAAGGCCCATTCAACCTCACTCTTCAGGATGTCTGGCTCTAGCTCACTGACCACACCGTCAAAGCTATCCCCGATATTGTTATCCTTCCTATACAGGTCTTCTGTATATTCTTGCCACCTTTTCTTGATCTCTTCTTCTTCTGTTAGGTCCTTGCCATCTTTGTTTTTGATCATACCCATTTTGGCCTGGAATTTACCTCTGATGTTTCTAATTTTCTGGAAGAGGTCTCTTGTCCTTCCTATTCTATTGTCTTCTTCCACTTCCGCACATTGCTTGTTTAAAAATAATTCCTTATCTCTTCTGGCTAACCTCTGGAATTTTGCATTTAATTGGGCATATCTCCCCCTATCACTGTTGCCTTTTGCTTTCCTTCTTTCTTGGGCTACTTCTAGTGTCTCAGCAGACAGTCATTTTGCCTTCTTGGTTTTCTCTTTCTTTAGGACATATTTTGTTGCCGCCTCCTGAACAATGCTGCGAACTTCTGTCCAGAGTTCTTCCAGGACCCTATCTACTAAGTCCAGTCCCTTAAATCTATTCTTCACCTCCACTGCATATTCCTTAGGAATATTAGTGAGCTCATATCTAGCTGATCTGTGGGTCTTCCCTAATCTCTTTAGCCTGATCCTAAATTGTGCAAGAAGAAGTTCGTGATCTGAACTACAGTCAGCTCCAGGTCTTGTTTTTACCGACTGTACAGATGTCCGCCACCTTTGGCTGCAAAGGATGTAGTCAATCTGATTTTGGTGTTGTCCATCTGGTGAAGTCCATGTATAAAGCCGTCTCTTAGATTGTTGGAAGAGAGTGTTTGTTATGCAGAGTGAATTGTCTTGGCAAAATTCTATCAGCCTATGTCCTGCTTCGTTTTGTTCTCCCAGGCCATGCTTACCTGTAATTCCAGGTATCATTTGACTGCCCACCTTAGCATTCCAGTCTCCTGTGATGAAAATAACATCTCTTTTAGGTGTGTTGTCCAGTAGGTGCTGCAGATCCTCATAGAACTGCGCTACTTCAGCTTCTTCAGCATTTGTGGTTGGGGCGTATATTTGGATCACTGTGATGCTAGATGGCTTGCCATGAATTCGAATTGAGATCATTCTGTCGTTTTTTGGATTATATCCAAGCACTGCTTTAGCCACTTTACTATTAATTATGAAGGCTACTCCATTTCTTCTGTGGTCCTCTTGTCCACAGTAGTAGATCTGGTGGTCATTTGATGTGAAGTGGCCCATTCCAGTCCATTTCAGTTCACTGACGCCCAAAATGTCTATCTTTAATCTTGACATCTCACCAATAACCACATCCAATTTGCCCTGGCTCATAGATCTTACATTCCAGGTTCCAATGGTGTGTTGATCCTTAGAACATCGGATTCGCCGTTCACCACCAGCACCATCAGCTGCTAGCCGTCCTTTTGGCTTTGAGCTAGCTGTGTCATCACGTCTGGGGCTAGTTGAACTCATCCTCTGTTCCTCCTCAGTAGCATTTTGACCATCTTCCGACCTGGGGGTCTCATCTTCCGATGGTATACCGACATATCTCTGGTTGTACTGATCCATTTAGTTTTCATGGCAAGAATACTGGGGTGGGTTGCCATTACCTTCCCCAGGGATCGCATTTAGTCTGACCTCTCTGTCATGACCTTCCTGTCTTGGGTGGCCCTTCACGGTTTAGCTCATGGCATCATTGAGGTGCTCAAGCTCCAGCACCACGACAAGGTAACGATCCTTTGCTGAAGATAATGCAGTGTTATATTCCTTTAAAGAAATCCCCATGGACATTGAAGAGGTAAGTAAGAAATGTAAAATTAAGGCATCCAGTACTTCCTCCTTCAGTAATAGAAGGGTAAAGCCACACCAGCCAGGCAGAGGAGAGAAAGGGAAAGAGCAAAGCACTTCCTGAAATTTCAGTGAAAAGTGAACTGGCATACAAGCGCTGGATCTACTGAGCCACATTCTGCTTGCCTTCTCTTGAGGGAAAGAAGAAAAAAGCATGTCAGATGCAAGACGAACTGATATGATATAGGCAGGGAGTTGCCGCAACATAATCTTACCCCGGGGGTAACAGAACCCAATTGTATTCACACGCTAAAACGAAGGCTGGGTTTCCTACAGCAAGCTGAATCGCAGACCCACCATCGTCTAGCGTAGCGTGTTGAGCAAACCTAGAGCCTCAGAACAGTTCATGAAGACCAAATAAATGATGGTGTCAGAGTTTCTGCCCTGCCCACCCCCACCGGTTTGTGGGAGAAGAAGTAAACTGCTACGCCCTCGGTCTCTTGCGGAACTCACTGCAGGCATAAGCGTGTTCACCAGGTCCCCCAAGAGTGAGCTCGCATCCGCTGGCAGCCCCCGCTTCCTCTCCCCACTCCCACGCTCCGCTCTCGACTCACGCAGGTGCCTCCAAGCCGTCCTCTTTCAACCACAGCAGCCCGGGCTCCCAGCTGCGCGGCGCGCCGGGCACTGGCCAACCCGCCCGAGCCGCCCCCCAGCACCAGATAGTCAAAGGTGGTGACCGACGAGGAAGAGGCTCGGAGCTGAGCCATGGCGGCGGCGGCGCGGCGGGGAGGGCAGAAGGCAGCTGGGCTGAAAGCAAAACGCGGGCGCGGCAACCGCATCCCGCCCCTTCCCTCGCCCGCATCGAAAGGGTTAACTTTCCCACCCTCGGTTGTGTCACGACTTACGCTACCTCGAGACGGGCAAAACTCTTCCAGCCTCTCTGATTGGCTGCGTCATCAGTCAGTCTCCAGCCGACGTGAAGAGAGAAACAAGCTCCGTCTCGGAAGGAGGCGGGCATACAGTTGCTCCCTCGCTGGTCCCGCCCGCGAGGGGTTGTAGTGCTGCTGCTTTCAGGCTTCAGCTGCTTGCCCAACGCTGTAATGTGGTTGGGTGGGTGCAAGGATAAGCACTCTTTTCAAAGGAAGCTCCTAACCGGAAATGCTTGCTTAAGGTCCTCCTCTTCCGATAGCCGGGCGTTGAACTGAACAGAAGGAGCGAAATTACCTGCTGCCGGTGAGGAAAGCTGATCAAAAGGAGCCGTACATGTTGTGCAAGCGCAGAAAGTTGAGTCAACTACCCGCCCGGGTCGGGCAAACACAGCATAATAGTTACTTTGTATACTACCTTTGATCTTAGCCGAGAGGCTGGAAATCGTCTTATTTTTTTCAGCTCTCCCCATTCATCTGGATAGTCTTTGCCGACGACCTCATCCTCATCAATTCTATGCTGGCTGTTACATACTCCAATTTTCTCAATTAGCAAGAGGTTTTAAGTTGGATAAGGCTTTCTTTTGGAGGTGAGATTTGTGAAGGCTTTTGTAGTGTTTATGTACAAATACAGCACAGATGATGGCATGCAGAATGAACAGTCCAGGGAGCAAGCAGATTTATTTCCAGGAGAGATGCCACCCAGGTTGAAGTGTTCTCTGCCCCTTCACTCCAAAAGAAGAGTGCACTTCCTTCTACTTAAAAGCCTTTTGGATTACATTTGTTTTGTTTTAAACCAGTCACCTGTCCTGATTCCCAAAATTGCAGGGGAAATTTTATTTATTTATCGTATTTATATAGCTACCCATCTCACATAAAAGTGACTCTGGGTGGCCTCCAACAAAATGTCCAGTGAGCTTTATTTATTCATTGGAATTACATTAGATTTATATTCTGCCTTTTGTTCAGAATCTCAAGGGAGCATATTTAGTGCTTGCTCCTATTTTTCTCTGCAACAACTCTGTGAGGTAGGTTGGGCTGAGGGAGGGGGATTGCACTGTCTTCCATTTATAACCCTAACCCATATTTTCCAATCACTTTGGTTTTTTCCCCTTACATCAGTTAAAGGAAAGACAGAATTGCATTGCTAGCTTTGGTTTACCTGGATCTCCCTTTGTTCTATAATACTGTTTTTCATTTTTTGTGGCTGCAACACTCTATACAAGGCACTTCTGCTAAAGGTTTCAGTGAATCAATACCAACCAGTGATGGAGCATGAGGAGGCCGTGTGAAATTACCATAATGAGCTCTGCACATTGCACATTAGGCAGATTGTGTGGAAGTAACCAATTGCACAATGCCTTTTGTCAGGTAATACTAGGAGCCATCCAGTGAATCTTCCCATTTTTAATACGAAGGAATGGTAAAAAATGACTTCTCAAATTACAGTCACATTCTAAGTGTGTTTTAGGAAACCATACTCCTCAGTTTCCAATCTAAATATGTTTTCCTTGGCCTGAGTGCTCATTGAGAAATTATTCACCATCTATTCTAAGCCACCAAGCGGGTAGCAAAAGTCTTGATTACAGAAATGCATTCCAAATATAGTATAGGCCCCTTTTGGGTGTATCCAGTTGAGAATGCAGTCACACAATGTTTCAGGTGTTGTGATTGTAGTTGAAGCTCCTTCCTCAGGGACTCTAGGAATATCTGTATCAGAAGTTCTTGGTGCCTTCTCCTAGGCTCTGCAGTTCTCTGTCATGAAAAGCCAGGCTATTCCCATAGCAGAAGTCACTTGTTCTTCTGCTGCTTGTGACCTCAGAAGAGGGAATCTATTAATGTGG
Organism: Candoia aspera; assembly: GCF_035149785.1. NCBI lineage: Eukaryota > Metazoa > Chordata > Lepidosauria > Squamata > Candoiidae > Candoia > Candoia aspera. The sequence goes on along the minus strand of NC_086154.1, from coordinate 167,857,797 downwards.
CTTAGACAGACTGCTATTTCTGGGTCAGCCTCCAAATTAGGAACACTCTCTTGAAGATCAGTGTAATGGTTGCCTAATCCCAAATACTCAGTCTCACAAGCCAGGGCTTAAAGATAACTGATTTATTAAAGGAATAGTATGCAAATACAGAGAAAGCTGAGAATGAGCAAAAGCGCGCCAAATACAAACTTAAAAGCCTTGCGTCCAAAGCGGTCCCGCCCCCAATGCTCCTTAGCAACCACCCCCCTCCCAGGTGCTAGCAACCGTTACATGCGCCTGGGAAAATAACCTTGAAAAGAGTCAGTAACTCAAACATACATTCCGAAGTACAAGATAAAGAACACAGCAGAAATGGAAAATACCCGCAAACGTGCAAGCATGTAATATACGAGTTAGAGGTTTGACAGGTTTGACATGAGAAATGTTACGATGTTAACAGAACATTGAAATGATGAACATGACAATCAGGAAATCCTAATCTTGGAAGCTCTCCAAAAGCATAACAGTGGCGGGTAGGGCTCCAAATCCAATGGCTCCTGAGCTGAATTCTTTACAAAAAGTGGCAGAGAAAGAACTTCTACTTCATTTCTCCGGACTGTGCTGCATTATGCTTCACTGCACCTTCTGGAATACATCCAGCTTGTTGATGAATTAGACTTCAAATGCTATTATTTGTACACTGTATTGTTATGTACAATATTTACATTTTATTTATGAGAACCAGTTTGGTATAGTAGTTAAAGGCACTGGACTAGAAACCAGGAGACTGTGAGTTCTAGTCCTGCTTTAGGCACAAAGCCAGCTTGGTGACCTTGGGCCGGTCCCTCCCTCTCAGCCCAAACCACTTCTGGAAAACTTGTCAAGAAAACTACAGAAACTAGACCATAGAGTTGGCTGGGGAATTCTGGGAGTTGAAGTCCACACATCTTAAAGTTGCCAAGGTTGAGAAACACTGAGATAGATATGTACTTTAGAAATAGAATGGAAAATGTCACTAATTCACCTTTGTATAAATGAGCTTATGTGGGTTTTTAGAATTACACAATGACCAGCCAGCCATTTAACTGCAGCTGTTAAACATACAAGCAATTCAAAACAGATTTTTTTAGTTCTCTGTTAAAATATTTGTCCCTTTTTGGATTTTCTAGTGTTTTTTACATCTTTGCCATTGTTGGATGACTTTGTTTTTGAAATAAATGGAATAACTACCAAACTTTGCTTGTTCATTCAGACTCCATTTATGTATCAGTAGGATCCTGCGAGTTAAACCGCTGAGCTGCTGAGCTTGCCGATCGAAAGGTCGGCGGTTCGAATCCGCGTGGCGGGGTGAGCTCCCGTTGCTAGTCCCAGCTCCTGCACACCAAGCAGTTCGAAAACATGCAAATGTGAGTAGATTAATTGGTACCGCTTCGGCGGGAAGGTAACGGCGTTCCGTGAGTCATGCCGGCCACATGACCACGGACGGGTCCTTACGGACAACGCCGGCTCCAAGGCTTAGAAACGGAGATGAGCACCGCCCCCTAGAGTCGGACACGACTGGACTTTACGTCAAGGGAAACCTTTACCTTTACCTTTAGGATCCACACGAAGCTCTCTAATAACATTTAGCGGCAAAGATTTGCAATTTTTTTTTAAAGGGCAATTTCTTTTTTGCAGAACTATATAGATAACAATTACTAGGCAAGCAATGTTGGAATTGTTAGCAAATCAGTATGCCTCAATTAGCATATAAATTTTGTTCTCAGGATTCAACTCTCTCCATGCTTGTTAGAGGAAGCTGTTTGTTGCCACTCCCACTTCCTCTCCTCTTCTTCCTTCTTCACCATCAGGAGCTAAGCACACAGCTGTTTGCTGCTCCATATCTCTGGGCGCCATGCGGTGGGCCTGGAATTCCCCTTTTCTTCCATGCAGCTCTTAGCAGCTATAGGGCTACGGGTGAACCAAGTATAGGTAAAGAACAGAAGAAACAAGGAATGTTGTTTTGCACCAAAGATGAATGTAACTGGACCAAAGAATAAAGTCAGTAAGACTCTTTTTCAATTTACTTTTGAACCTACTCTGTCTAAGCGTGTGATTCTTTATGCTTGGGAGGGCTAAGTATGTAAGATCAATAACCTGTGTTTCTCTGACATGCTAATTGAAGCTATTTTAAGATAATATTCTTTTTCTGTGTGCAGCTTCTCAGCTGGTTCTAGCAGGCCACTAATGGCTTCAAGCAAATGTCTTCTTGGCTTCTTAATCAGTGAACTTAATCAGATTGTTGCATACATTGAAGACAGAAGAATCTTAAACCATATGTAACTATAGAGAACAGGATCTGATGAGTGTGTCTCCACTAATTAAATTGTGAACACTACAGAGTTGGAAAACAAGGGGTTGCAGAGAAGTTTTTTATTGTTAAATTTAGTTAGATAATATTTTATTCACTATTTTTTTTCCAAATAGTAGTAGAAACTACTACTACTTGACACAGCATTCTAATTATGTTGCTAGCTATAGCTAGATAAAAAGCATGGAAAAGTGACAGTAACATTAAGTCTTAGCAGCAGACTCATCTGCCTCCCCCATTCTTAGATCCTAGTCTAAACACATAGCATTACAATTTGCAGGAACCCCAGCTTTAGACATGCTGACTGGGAATTGTGGGAAGTTGTAGTCACAACACATCAGGAAAACACAATTTGAGAGAAGGTTGACCCATGGTTTGTGCTTGAGATAAGCTCTCTGGATGACTTGAATTCAATCTCCTGGTAGTTCTTGCAAAAGGAAGAGGTTGGCATGCTAACAGCAGCTCTTGTGTATAGCTCCTTATCACCACATTGTCATGTGTTCCTGTTTCCCTTTGTAGGTCCCCTCCCTCCTTCAGTGTGTATAAGTAATCCTGCAGTGTTGTGCCTGGTCCAATTTCATATCTAGATCCTTATTATCCTTGTTATGTGTGCATTAGCCCTATATAATGTCTGTAACTGTTCTACCACAGCTGATCTACTGGTTCCATCTTGTCTTGGAGGCATCTGTAGGATCCAATGCTTTCATCAAAATGACCAAGGCAGCCTCATTCCTTTGTGTTACACGTGCTCCCCTTTGGTACCTGCGTGCAATATCACAGTGCCTCTATAAAAGGGGTGGAGCTGATGGCAAGACACAGTTTTTGTCATTTGCCCTCCTTGGGCCTCCCTGCCAAGACTTCCATAGCCTGTTCATGAGGCACGAAAGCTGGGATGCATTGTGCACAACAACTAATCTTTTCATCTAAGGACTTACTGATACTTTCTCCACAGCAAGACAGGTGGGAAAGGGGTGATCATGTATACTATTGCCATTCTCCATTAAAAAATATGCAAAGAAAAGCAAAAGAATCCACAGCTGTTGGTGGTCTTTATGGACAATCTGTGGTGTACCAGTTGATAAAAAATAAGCATGCAACATCTATAGACTTTATTAGGGAGAGGTTAGTGGCAGTAGATGACTGGGACATGGACTTCCTGCTGCCAAGGTATAAGCCGGATTTCAAAATAGCATGTGAATATCTGAGGAAAAAAAAGAAGAGATAAAGGGATTAAATCCGACTAAAGAGAAAAACCAGAAACCTGCCTTGACCCTATAACATTTCTGTCACCAGCTATTAAAAATATTAGACAAGAAGATGTTGTATTTTTGATATATGATCTTAGCAGTCATATATCCAATGTGAAAATAAGTGACTTATTGCAATGTCTCAGCTTAGGAAATGACAGCTTTCAAAGGAATTTTTCTACATAATTTATTCTAAGAGTCATTGGGAGTCAGGCAGCATATAAATTTAATAATAAATAAATATTGTATAATAAATATTAGTACTGTATAATCCTTCTAATATACTTTAGAAGGATATTGTCATGAGTACTGATGGTGAGCAGGAGGGGGCCCCTATCCAGGGGGGAAAACGCATGCGTAGTACTGAGGAGTTGAGCAGCCATTCAAAGAGACACAGATCAGACCCGCCTTAACTTTTGGGGTTTATCTGTCTGGGTTTTTCCCACGCTTCTTCAGTTTGTTAGGATTTTCTGTCTAATGTAGCAGTAATAAAGCACTAGAGACCTATTCCTCGTCTCAGCATGGTTCCTGGCTGTTAGGACAGATATCCCCTGGTTCATCTTCCTTTTGTACGTACGAGCACAACTTCCATTGCGGTGACAGGACACTGCAGTCAGAAGTAGTTCCAGAGCTGAAGAGGCCTCAGCAAAAAGCCTTCTCTGATGCTCTTCCCATACAGGTAATCCTCACTTACCGACCACTTGTTCAGCGACTGTTTGGAGTTATGATGGTGCTGAACAAGGGGATTTAACAACTGGTCCTAGAAGCTGCAGCTGTCACAGTGCCCCCACAGTCACATAATTGCAATTCAGGCACTTGGCAACCAGCCCACATTTCAGACTATTACAGCATCCCACAGTCACATGATTGCCATTTGCGACCTTCCCCACTGGCTTCCCATAAGCAAAGTCAATGGGGAAGCCAGCAGGAAGTCACAAGTCACAGTCATGTGACATCCTCGCTTAACAACCACATATTTACTTAACGACGGCAACCAGAAGTGCCGGAAATGCTGTCGTTAAGTCAGCATGGTCATGTGGTTTTCTGCTTTACAACTGTGTCGCTTAGTGATAGAGTTGCTGGTCCCAATTACCGTCATTAAGCAAGGACTACCTGTACTGTGGTTTTCTCTGATGCTGTCTTACCAAACAGCTATTCATCCAAGTTTGTTTTATTTTTTTTATGATGCCCCCCCCCAATTTTCCATTTAGCATCCCTCCACTGTGGGATTCAAAACTGTTGCATGAAATCACTCTTTGGTTCACTTGGAGAATAATTTGGGGCAATTGCCTGAGGTCACACAGCAAACCTATCCATCCTGGAAGCAACACAGCTCCCTGAACCGTGGACAGTGCAGATATCAGAAAGAGATGCAGAGTGTCTCATGTTTCCTTAAGCCGTTCTAACATGAAAAAGAGGCTTCAAGGCCATTCTAGTTAAGAATTTAGTAGGAGATTGAGCAACACTGTTGTTTCTGCCAAATGGCAAGAACTAGAATTATTAGTTGACACTGATAAAGCCCTGCGTCTTCAAACTGTTAGTGTGAATCCCATGCAAAATGAACACTGTGGAGAAGTAGCTCTCTGGTTGTTGCTACCAATTCTCCTCTGCAAAAATCCAGACAACTGGTAGAAGGCAATAAGGGGACGAAGAAAACTATTGCTCTTTGCTGCCATCTAGTGATTGTCCAGGTTTTCGTAATCCAGATCTGGTAGCCCTACCCACCCCTGATTCCTCAGAACAGCACAAAGAAGTCTGAACATATTATACTTTTCTCAGTGTCTTGTTCTTCTGGAAATCACATCTGTCCAAGTTGGGATGTGGTATTCTTTTGCTGCATACAGTCCGGCAGATATTGACACCCAGTCTGTATTTCACTCCTTTCACAATCTAAAGAAATGTTTCCATATTATTAAAGAGCACCCAGAACAGACAAAGTAAAGAGAACAGAGGCCAAAGGGAGGTCAAAGAGTTGGAAAAAAATGGTGGGGAAACTGCAGGCAGTTGAGTATACACATCCTACTGTTCACAGGATGATCTCCAAATAAATAATTTATGTAATTATTTTAAAAATAAAAATTACAAAGGACAGAGGCTAGAAAACAAATTCTTGTCTATCCTAGGTCCATTTCCCATTTTCTAAAAACTGTACTGTAGCCTAGCCAGGCATGGGAGAACTTGGAACAAGCTTCTGGTTTCACATCCACCCAAAGCAACAGCAGGCAAAAAGTACGGCTACCATCTGGGTCTATCTGGCCATCAACACAGCTGTGGCAGCTGCTGGACCAAGACCTGAACAATAGCTCAGTTTATTCCTTTAGCTTTCAAAAAGCCTGAAATAAGAACACAACCACAGACTGAAGCGTGGGGGTGGGGGCTGAAGGGAACCTTCCACCCTGCCATATGTGCAAGAAGAGTTTTGCAGCAGTGAACACCAGCCTCTCCTTTCCCTCCTTCCCCCAGGGACTTTAAGACCTCAGGAGGAGCCATGGACCATGGGCCTGGGCCTCCAATTCCAAAAGGAAGAGGCGGGTGGCATCTGAGCATGGGGGGAGCCTGTTGGAAGAAGTTTTGTGGGTGGGAGAGGAGGACAATGCAGGGGAGAGGGTGGAGCAGCTGCCAGGATAAATGGCAGGGCGGTTGGTGATAAAGAAGGAGGTAGGGTGGATTCCAGCACACCAACAGTGGAACAACTGAAAGGGGAAGCAGAGCTGCTGGTAAGATGCCTTCCTTTTCGCCCCCACAACACCGACTAGAAGACTGTGCAAAACCAAGGCTTAAGCTGCAGCTCAGTATAGCAGCTGGCAGCAACAGAACCCACCTAACTTCAAGGAGGCTAAAGAATTTGTTACGGCCCAGGCAACAAAGGAGAAGAGAACTGTTTATAGGACTCTCCAGGATTCAGGTTCATAAGACACATAGGAATAGACATAGAGCATAGCATAGAATCTGTTCAGTGATCAAGTTAAGTCTGAAGTTAAGAAATAAGTTTGTTAAGCCTTGTGTGCATAATAAAAGCTTTCACAGGGAAGACAACACTGGTCTCCTTGTCAGCGGTCTGTTCCATTTCTCACAGAAAAAAAAATGACCCTCCCACCATGACAAGAGCAAAAAGCAGGTTATGCTCTGCATTTTTAATCAGCAAAATAATTAATTGCCTTTATTGCCAGAAAAATCAGGCAGTACTTACCTGCATCATGGCTTTATTTATGTGAGATTCTTTGAACAAAAAGAGATCATTTGATCTGTTGTTGTATTTATAAACCCCAAGCCTAGCAGCTCTTTGAACTTCAGGGTCATTTGTCTTTACAGGGACAAGAGATCCAGGTTGAACCGATAAATCAGGCAACTGCCCAGCCAGCAGATATGCATCTGTGCAAGAATAACAATTTACAAATGGACAATTATTTTAAGCTCTCAGCCTGGGAAGAAATATATTCTATCAGAAGATTTTTTTTTTAATAGAACATATTTCTTAATTCCACCCACCCACCCACACAGACATATAGGGCTCAAGGTTTCAAAGTTCAAAGAGAATACACTTCCAGAAATCCTAAATCTTGGGATGCATTACAAGGGCATGCCCGCCTTGTAAACTCCAAGCGACATATGGCAAGCCATGAATTGGAACAGAAGTCCAAATGTGAAGATATTCGATACAGTTTTTGCATTTAACATGCATGGAGTCTCCCATCTGCTCTTGAGGAGTCCAGAAACAAAATACTCTCCAATCCCTTGTGTTTTGAAAAGGTCTCACCCTTCTCTAGACTGCCTTGAAAAGTGGTGGACTCTCCTTTTCTGCAGGTGTTTAAACAGAGGCTGAATGGCCATCTGTTGGGGTTGTAGTGATTTCCTGCACTAGGCAGGGGGTTGGACTAGATGATCTCCAAGCTTCCTTCCAGTCCTTGCGTTGTATGGGCAATGGCAAAAATTAATAGTAGAAGGACTGTGGGAAGAAGATCTGAGGAAATTTACAAACAAATTACGGGTCAATGTTTCAGTTATATCTCTGCCTTATACTTTGTGGCTGTGTTTGCAGAACACAATAGTAACCCATGGTTTATTAAACGAAATCTATTGCCTGGTTTTGCACAACACACTCAACCATAAACTAATCACCTTTACTAAGGTAAAGTAGCACGTTAAGCTAAAATGTAGTTGGCTACTTTGTGGTTCAGTATGCCCTGTGAGTACAGCCAGTATTAGACCATAAGCAAGCCACCTATCTGCCTGCCTTGCTATTTGCTATCAGTAAAACATATGGTGCAACTGAAAATATTAAATTAAAGAATTTAGTGGGCGGCTCACTCAAGTATCGATTTGCATCAGCATTTATTTCAGTTCCTCTTCATCTGGAAAATGCCATTTATGCTCAAATATTAAATGTTCCTTCCTAACATCTCAAATGACATAAATGCCGGTGTTATATTTTATTTCTAATGTACCTTCATTTCTTCTGTACATTAAAAAAAACTACAATGGAAGGAGTGAGATAGCAATTTATCAAATGGCAGATGACTTTTAAGCTTCACACCTCTGCTTTTTCTGTGCGTTCTCATCTGATATTTAATTGTTTTGTGGATGAGCAATAAAAACAAAATGCTGACCTCCTCTGGGAGGAAGAATTATATATCACGATAATAGTATAAAAATAATGACAGCACAACAATATGAACAATGAGCACCTTCTAGCTGGGAGTCTCCTATGTCCCAAGGTGCTCATCAAGTTTTCATACTTTTTAAAAATAAAATACTTGAAAAACCCAAATCTAGCTGTTACGAGGACACCTTGCAAGAGCGTGTCTTTGCAAATGGAATTATTCAACTGCTTGCTATCATAAGCTCAGAATCCACCCAATATTAAACCGCATCCTGGAATTTAGGAAGATCAGCATTTCCTCTGTTATGCAAACACTATAGCAGAATATTCAAGTTACTTTCTGATCTTACCAGTTGAAGAGTTGGGTGCATTGTAGAGAAGCAGAAAGCAAACAGTAATCACCTTCCATCCAAAGAACATTGCTGTCTTGCTTTATCATAAACAGCTCTGCAGCAAAGCGAGAGCTTTGTACACCCAAGAGAGGAAGTGGGGTTTCCACTGCCTGTTCAGAAATTCTCATTGGTCAGGAAGAGCCTGTTTGGGGTTATGTTTTTTTTTTTAAGTTTTAACTTCTCTTAGCTTTTCTTTTTTTCACACTAACAATTGTTACCAGGTATCTTTCAGAGTAGAGTAAAACAAATGCACAATGGAATAATTTGCATTCAAATGCGATGATCCATTTGTGCTGGATTATGAGTTGGCAGATAACTACCCCACTTATAAAATGAAAAACATGCTTTGGGGAGGCCATTAGGACTGCAATGGCAATTTCCATGTGATGTCCTGACTTCTGGGTAATTGCCTTTGCAAAATCCATACTTTAAGAGCAGAAAAGGAACTGGTAGACAACTGTTGCACACAGTTATAAAGTTTGGTTTGTTGGTTTGAATGATATCCTGCCTTTCCTACAGGAGCTGAAAGAGGCATTAATTTTCCCCCCAAAATACAATCCTATGAGATAGGTTGGGATGAGAGTTAATGAAGTTTTCTCCACCCATTCTCAAATTGGCAGAAAACTATCCCATTGCCCTTGATTATTTCTGTTTCCAGATCTCTGCCAGTCAGCTGACATCTTTCCAAGAAGTGAGTGATGAAGCCTAACAGATTATATACAGTTTGAGGCTGGCTTTGGAAATACTAATTAGCAGATGAATGGTCAATTTAATCTCTTGAAGTAAAGGAGGAGGAGGACCCTATGCCCTTTGAATGGTCAGCAAATTTATTATGGCATAAGCTTTTCTAGACTACAGTATACTTTACTGGATGAGTAAAATATTTGGCAGACTTTATAAAGGTACAAGAGGGAAATGATAATACTGTATGCTAAATATTTAGCTAACAATTCAGTTACTTTTAAATAGATTTCAGATTGGACCCTCTGCTCATTTTACCTATATTTAAGCTTTAATTTAATTGTCAATTATTTTGCATTCATCATCATCTAACTCCATAATTTACTATTTCTCCCCTGTGGGACCATCTAATGGTAACATCTGGATGCATGAAAATCACTATTACCAGCCTTCCCCAACTTGGTGCTAGAAATGCTCAGCTCACAACTATCAGAATGCAACGCCAGCGTAGCTTAGACTATAGGTCCTAGCGGGAACTAAATTGGGGAAGAGGAATTTATGCCACAATACATTTGATAACTTTAGGATGTTGCCACACTGTTGTCTCTGCTAAATTACAAGAACTAAAATTATTAGTTGACCCTGATAAAGCTGAATATATTCAATTTATCAATAATGGGAAACATTAGGCAGCATGAATCCCATGCAAAATGAGCTGATAGTGGGGCACAGTCCTTCAGTTGTTGCTGAATAGTAATTCCCAACATATTCCCAAACTTTTAGTATTACCACTAAATGGTGACAAAGGGATACAGAAAATGTTGTCCAGATCTCATACAATAACTGTATCCCAGACCTGACTTAGGAAAACAGCAGAGTTATGTCTGTACATATTTTACTTGTCCTATTATACTGTTCTTCTGGAAATCAAATCTGTCCAAATTGGGATACTATATCAACAGCACGTTTCTCTTTTATGCCTTCACAATCTTAATTAAATCAGTTTCCATATCACAATACAAATAATAATATCAATGCAGACTTTCACAGCCAGCATCAATCCAGTGGTGATGAGCTTCCAGGCCAATAGGCCATGATTTGATATTTGGTATTGTGATGTTTTGCCAGCAGCTGTAGTTGGCATCGTTAAAGTGGTCCACTCTGTAGAGCACTTCCTGGCAGCTCCCAGGCATCTGAGCAAGAACTGACTGAACTCTAATGCTTGTAACAGAACTAATGTCCAATTGGACCATGTCATCAGAACTGTGGAAATCCAGTTTCTGATTGGCTCTTCATCCAGTGAATTTGTAATTGGACTGATTTGAAGAAGTTCCAATGGAACCAATTTTTGATTGATCTTCTTTTGAAACATGCTGCTGTTTATTATTTTTCAGGTGAGACTGCTGAAGAGTCTATATGGCATGGGTTAATTAAGGGCTGTTTTATTTTGGTGTGACATAAACCAGACTTTATTAACCTTCAGACTCTTTTCCTTCATGTTATAGTTACTGAGATGTTTATAAATCTCAATAGTTTCTCTATGGAGTTGCGCATGATTTGACACAATTGGTAGTGTTTGTGTGTCTTTAAACTGAAATTTGTGCCCATTATTTAGCAGCACATATGCAGCTACTGCAGATTTTTCAAGTTGTTCTAGACGGCAGTATCTTTGAGTGTTAATACTATATTTTGTAGTTCCAATGTACACTTGTCTGCAGCTGCAAGGTGTATGATAAGCTCCTGATGATAAAAGTGGACTTCTGCCTTCCTTAGGTGATTGAATCATTTCTTGGATTTTTCTCATTGGTTTGTAAATAGTTTTTAAGTTGTGTTTCTTCAGTAATTTTCCAGTTTGGTCTGTAACCTTTTCAATATAAGGGAGAAACACCTTTCTTACTGGGGGTGGTTTGTTCTTAGTTTTATACATGATGTTATTTTTGTTGCGGGATTGCATTACTTGTCTGATCTCACTTGTCTGATCTCATTAGCCTGTAAAGTGCTGTCATGATATCATAGCTCATCAGATAATCTTTTAGGCTCAGAAATATATTGAGCACAATTGGTGAGAGTTTTAATGATACTTCTCTTCTGGCAGGGATGACGGTTAGATTTTTTTATTTAAATAGCAATCCATATATGTTCATTTCCAGTATACTCTATGTCCCAGTTGTTGATTTTTTCCTTTAATGCAGGGTTTCTCAACCACGGTTCCGTGGAACCCTTGTGGTCTGCAAGAGTTCCCTGGGAGATCACGATTTACTTAAAAAATATTAAAATTCGGGCAACTGCACATTAAAGAGGTAAGTTTCATTCTTTATTTTTAGTTTAAGAACACTGCTAGTGCATATGTACAGGCCTACACATGAAACGAATATAATAATTTTCCTGTTCGGGGGGGAGATGGGTGGTGATAGAAATTTTAATAATAAATAAATTAAAAATAATTTTGAAACTTCTGGCTTATATTTGAGCTTGAATGTGCAGGGTTCCCCAAGGCCTGAAAAATATTTCAAGGTTTCCTCCAGGGTCAAAAGGTTGAAAAAGGCCACAATAATGATTAAAATGTGCAAAAAACCAAGTTGGCCATCCTTCTCCTTTTCCATTGTAAATTGAATATTTGGCTGGATGCTATTAAGATGCTCTAGAAATTTCTTGAGTTCTTCCTCACCATAACTCCAGATCACAAAGGTGTCATCCACATACCAAAACCAAACAGATGATTTTAAAGGTGCAATGTTTGGTGCCTGTTCAAATTTCTCCATATAGGAATTGGCTATAACTGGACTCAGCTGGACCCATGGCAACCCCTTCAATCTGTTCATAGAATTCATTGTTCCACTGGAAATAACAGGTAGACAGCCAATGATGGAATAAGTTGATAATGTCTTTGGAAAGATTTCCTTAATATATTAATAACATTTCCTTAATTGGCACTTTGTAAAATGGAAAGCACATCAAAACTGATCAATCTATCACCTTCTCAGATTGAGTTTGTTAAGTTTTTCAGTGAAGTAAGTTAATATAGGTTAATATAGGTTGATGTAAGTCCAAGGTAAGTTTGTAAAAGCGCAGCTAGGTGTTTGGAAATATGGTATGTAGGAGAACCAATGGCACTCATGATTGGACATAATGGAACAGACTCTTCATGGATCTTTGGAAACCCATACAGATGCAGTGACAAGGCTTCCTTCTTGCAAAGAGTTTTATGCATCTTAGTTTTCCATAAGACAGCTGCTGGATCATGTTTAAGTTTCTTAGAGTTGCCAGGTCTAAGAGGCCCTGGACAGTCTTTTGTACTCATAACCACTGTAGCATTTCTCTTATTTGCTGGCAGAATCATGATATTCTTTTCTGCATTAAGATTCGTTAAGGCACGTTTCTCCCATTGTCAAATTACTGGTGGGGGGAAGGGAATGACTTCTCTTTAAAAGTCTGCCCCTCCCATGTCTTATTTCTTTCACAGCATTGATAGGAAGATTATGAATAGCTGCTTCAATATTTGAAATGATGTCTTCGGTAGTCTCCGCTGATGGCACAACTGCAAAATTCCCTCTTTTGGCTAAAACTGACATCTCATTACTGTTGAGTGGGTGATTGAAGAAGTTAATGACTGTACTTGCTGTATCCAATATTGGTTTTAAACAGCTATGTTGATAGCCATCAAATTTGCGTTTCTGTTTCAGAGGATAATACTCCATCTTACTTTCCATTTTTCTGTGGATCAAAATATCAGTCTTGCTCCAGTCTTCCCTTGTCATCTTATTACTGACTTAGAGATGTAGCTGAACTAGTTGTTTATCCACAAGAGCTAATTTTTTTTCATATGAAGTGAATCCTTTCGCACAGTAAGGCACATTCCTTGCAGTCCTATATCTGATAAGATTGTGGATCTTAAAAACCCTTTTTACTTTTTACTTTAAGAAACTTTGGTATTGTCTGGGAATCCCAGCAATGGGGTAAAAGCGTAAGAGAAGAGAGAAAAGGAACTTCTTTTTTTTCCTGAAGAGCTTCCAGTCTACAAATCTGATAGAAAAAACTCTGCCCATGGAAGAGAACAATATTGATCCAGGCTGTCATGCCTAGTGTCAATCCAGTGGTGATGAGCTTATGGGCTAATAAAATGCAGCCACTGGGATGTTGATGGGAACAAGGCAGTTGGAACTATATCACTAATATTGTAGGAATGGGGTTAGTTGCTGATGGTCCCCTTCTGGGCCTAATGTGAGGTGTTAGTGTTGCCTTATAAAGCTCTAAATGAGGCTTTATGAAGGGTGCTTCTTCTATCTCCAGATACTAGTTCAACAGTTATACTTCCTCTCCTGGAAGAATAGATGAAGTAAGAGTTGTGATAGCATGACATCTGCATCCCGATGACATTGTAATTCAAACTTTCACTTGACTTTTCCCAGTGAATCCATGGGAGTTGGATGGCACCATACATTCCTTTACAAGGACACCCACTCCGATTAGCAGACTAGTACTTCCTGTTCTGGCTTCACTAGCCCCATTAATTTCAGTCCTCTGCGGACAGCCTGTTAAGCCAGAAAAGCAGGAAGAGATTTGAGGAAGAGCCAGTTTGGTCTAGTGGTTAAGGCTCCAAGCTAGAAACCAGGAGGCTGTGAGTTCTGGTCCCGTCTCAGGCATGGAAGCCAGCTGAGTGACTTTGGGCCAGATTCTCTCTCAGCCCAACTCACCTCACAGGGTTGTTGTTGTGGGGAAAATAGGAGGAGGAAGGATTATTAGGTATGTTTGCCCCCTTGAGTTATTTATAAAAATTATAAAGGTGAGTTAAAAACAATCTAAAAAAGGAAAAAGGTGTTCTGCTGGGGTGTTTGAACAGCTACCGTCTCTCTCCTTTTCACTTTTGGTTAGCTATTTCCCAATCCACTAAGCAGAGGAGGGAGAGATTAAAACTCCCCCCTTGATCTTTCTCCCCCTTTGCCACTGCTTAGCTGATCATGAAACAACTGTGCATTAGAGAACAGGGAATAGCTGGGCACTGTTAGTTCAAGTGCTCTAATCTGAACAGTTTCCTTCATGCTTTGCCTTGATGGGGTAGGACTTCAGCATAGGGCAGTGTTGCTCAACCTCAGCAACTTTAAGACATGTGGACTTCAATTCCCAGAATTCCCTAGTCAGCATGCGCTGGCTGGGGAATTCTGGGAGTTGAAGTCCACACATCTTAAAGTTGCCAAGGTTGAGAAACACTGGTATAGGGGAACCCTGGCAGGCTAAACTGAGAGGTTTGGAAGGCCAATGTTTTCTCCTCCTTGCCCTATGATACCCTGGCTTAATGCCTAAAAAACAGAGGAACTACCTGCTCGTATATAGCTTTTCCTGTTTTAGCAGGTTTTTGTCTTGCTGGGCAGATGAAGATGATGATGATGATGATGATGATGATTTGGTAATTTTAAGAACAGTAAACACTTGCTTTAACAGATCTTAGTTTAGCACACTGCAGATAGAATGGACAGGTTTCTTTCTGACTCAACTCCGTTTAATAAATTAATGCCCATTAAATCAAGGTTTTACTGCAAGTGATATTGGTTATGTAAATTATATAATTACACAAATGACATAAAGCAGTGCAAATGCAAATTTGGATTTAAGAAGCACCCTGAATGGTCTGTTAAACTGAAGTTTTACTGAAATTGTATTTATATCTGCTTCAGCTGTTTTTATTTTACATGGATTATTACACTGTGGCATTGTGATTTTAACTGTTATAAGCCTCCCCATTATTTGGAGAGGGATCTAAGTCATGGAAAGAAACAAACACTCTACAACCCTGAAATAAGTAACTACTCCTGATATCTGAGTGCCCAAGAACAATAGGGAATGAGCAGAAGAAAACAGACAAAATAGTAGCCAGCAACAAGGGGAGTTATGAGACTTTGTGGCTGTAAGGAGTTAGTAGCTATAGTAGCTCTGTATTAGCAGATAAGAGAAACAGAGATGGTGTTTGAAAGCATAATACCCAAAGTGTAACACCCATCTTTCTCTCTCTTAATTCGCTCCCATACTGTACACATATACATGCGTGTTTTAACACTCGGATTCAATTTATAAGAGATTAAATGGCTGCAGAAATTGAAGGAAAATTTCAGTAAACCCCAAGGATCAGGGGAGTGCTGCAGCAGAAATAACTTTCTAAGAACTTGTGGTCAAGTTAGAAGGAGCCAATTTGTGCCGCTCACATCCAATAGACTAATACAGATTTTATAGCTTAAGAATAGTGTGCTATCCACAGGTAAACCATAGCACAGAATCAGTAGCCTCCTTATGATTATCCATGATTTAAACTGCATCTTACAAAATGAAGCAGAATCCCTAATAATGTATAAAAATGTGATTATAGAATAGGGTAGAGAAAAATCAATTACTTATTGCTGTGGATTTTGACTATGCTATAAATTAAACTACAAATACCAATTTGGTAGGTGTAATGTTGCTGTCTCTTCTATGCAAGAGAAATAATAAATACGGCCTTCTACCTGCATAGCTGCTCCTCTCCAAAGGCTTGATTTTTGCATCATCATCTTCACTCTCACAGACGTATCACTAAACAATAGGCCACAGGGTGCGGTTTAACCACATTTGAGTGACACACAATTTTCTGATAAGGAAATTAAATGCAAAGGTGGCAACTGGAACAGGAACCACTCTGCTTGATTAAACAATGTAATGCTCAGTGATTTAGTACCAGAAATCAAACACTGCAGACATAGGATCTCGGAGAAGACCGTATGGGAATCCTATACATACAGCAACAGAAAGACAGAAAGACATTATTGTAGTCAATTATTACTCTAGCATAACAACAAAATGTAGATGTGGAATGTGAAGAAAATAATTGGACGCTCCTCAGATAAGACGTGTTTTTGAACCAAATCTACACTGATTGAATGGAAAGATAAGATTTTAGCCTGGAAAAATCTTAACCATAACCTGTGGATATGGTGTCCAATTAAGAACACAGTAAACCTCTTCCTCCAAAGCCTAGTATTATTCTGCAAAATATTATTCAATTATGCATCATAAAGAGCTTAGTTTCCAGTAAAGTAAACTATTTTTTCCAAGCTTGCAAATACCCAAAGCTTTTTCCATGGTGAGAAAATGAGAGATACTAGGTAGCACTTTTAAAGGACAGGGAAAATGAAATTTCCAAGGACAAATTCCCAAAGAAAGGGTTGAAAAGAAACTAGGTTGAGGTATTCATATGGCTCTTCCTTACAGCTCTGAGCCACCCAAAACCTGCCCTGGTAATCCCTATCCTGCTGCAGGCAAGATGGCACCTGACGGTGGTTCCTTATGCAGCACATGATGAGGAAAGTGATTGGAGGATCCTCCAGCGGTGTGTCCCTCCCCTTCCACTACATATCACCGGCCAACAGGAAAACATCCCCCAATCACTCTCCTTAGCATGAGATGGGGAGGAGGCAAGCGCTGAAGGATGGGCAGATCAGCAGGTTTAGCTATCTGTCAGAATTCACTCCAGGGTTTGTGTAAGTGCTTTGCCTGGGTGACTTCAAAAGTAGTCTCACTAACAGCTGGCAGACGCTCTGGAGGGGCTGTTTGGTGAAGCACGAGGGGGTTCTCCTGCCCTATTATTCAACCTTCCCCCCATATCTGTAAGCTCTCATTTCAAAGTGTGTGAAATCCACATTTAAAAACAGCCTAACAGTTGATAGATGTATGGGACACTCAGTGGAGCAGTATCTCCCTCCTGTTGCACCTGCCAGCACCTCTCAGCATTTAGGTTGCTGACCTTTCTTTCAAAGCCAGGTCACTGAGAGACCTGGTGGGATAGGGAAGCCCAGTTTGAAAGATCCCTCAAACTAGAATGCCCCTGGAGGGCAGGGACCAGGGACCGTAGGGGAGGGGCACATTCAACCTGGCCTGAGGCAGACAAAGGAGCTGAGCCAATTAAACTCCCTATGAGTCACCGGACTGTGCCACTGAGATAATGGTCGGCGAACTATATCTTGCACTGTAATTATGGCAAAAAATGTGTCAGGATCAGAGGGAAATCACTAACATTGGAACAACTAAGGACAATTTTTGGCTGCCTCAGGAATGAGCTGGGAATCAGAAGGCAGTATCATGAGGACTTGCTGGAAGAAAGAGATTGCCAGGGTAAGTTTGTGCTATAATTAGGTGCAAGTGAGGAGAGGCTCACAGACCGTTTTTTCAGTGGATTACTTTACTTTCTGACAGGAGGCCAGATCTGCACTTTCTGTTTGGCCCATTGCCAGTACTGGCCACTCACCCCTTCCTGAGTACAGGAGCAGATGATGTCGTCCTCCCCCCATTCCCAGCCCACACCCATATTTTCCAGCTTTGATTCAGAATGGATGCTTTTCAACCTGAGCTGTCTTGAGCCATCTTGTTCAGCAGCCTGTTCAAATCTAGCAGCAGCTCCAGCTCCAATTGGCTGAAGTGCCTGCGTGCCTCCTTCCCCCCATGGCTGGTTGGTGCCCTATGCAGTGATTTCATCCTGGTCTGCTGAGCTGCTACGTTCTCCACTAATGGGCAGTTGCTATTTTTTAAAATAATCTTGGAGTTGATCCTCAACAGTAGAAGCTCATGCTCCATTCAGTCCTTTCATCTCCCATCCTTTTGATTTCTGCCTAGACTGGATGAAGCATGCTCCCCTTGCTTTTCTACCCTTTGCCCACAGTTCTGCAAAACTTCCCTTCTTTTTCCTTTATTTTTTAAAAAAACATATTTAAATTTCAAGTAGGAAAGTTGTTGTTTTATTCTATGAAGCTGAACTATCTGTTCTTCCTTGCTACAAAATTTCCATGGGGAACTTCTTCCTCTTCCGCTCCTTCTTCCAATCTGTATGGCCATCCAGTTGAGATATGACTCTGGGCAGCGAAGAATAAGTGAAAAAAAGCAATAAAAATATTCATCTACAGAGACTGTAGGAATGAAAGAACAACCTGTTCCTTTGATTATTGTAGTAACAGTGTAGTAATGAAGGGAAACAAGAGTCTATGTTAGCATCTGGGAGATAATGAGGGAAGGGAGGGATGAAGGCATCCATGTATTCAAATATCTGGGAAAACACAGACAAGGCACAGGGACTCATGGGGAGGGAACAATCCCTAAAAGGAAAAGGTAGACTGGTCCACACCGGAGACAGCCATGAGGCTTGCCTTCCTTGCATGGATGGGAATGGCAAGAAGCAGAGGAATGACCAATCTGGTCCTCCAGTGACTGTAGTCCAGGCTGAGCACCAGCTGGTCCCATTGCTAATGCATTGCAATCCAGACAAATTTCTGAAATTGGCTTAAGAAAGAGCCAGGAGGAACATGAGACAAATAGCTTAGGCTGCAGTGCAGAATTACCTTAGGGATATAACTGCATTAACACATCACAGACTTAATAAACTATAGATGCTACATATGTAACCACCAAAATGGGTGACTTTAAAGAGTGTATCACAGATAATATGAGGCAGTGGATTTTATAAGACTAGGCCAGGACTGAGTAACTTTTTAATGGCTAGAATCTGTGGAAGATAAGGGCCCATTGGGCAAAGTAGTGATATACAGAAACAGTATTATGGTTTAGTATGTTGCATGAAATCAGCAACTTGTGATTTATTCAATAAACCATGGTTAAACAGGCCATTTGCTAAAGTGTTAAAGGCAGAAGCTGTCTGGCATGGAACATACGGGGAAAAGTGATGCAATATTCCAAACTGGTCACAGTAAGTTGTGGTTTCAGTCTTTACATCCAGGGTTAGAAGATCATTACCACTGTATCAAAATATAAATTATGATGGAGAGGTGTGACTGTAGACATGTTTACAGCTATCAACTGTGACAGGTTCTAATACACATTGAGACAGTGCCATGGGAAGGTGGATTAACCTTTTCTCCCTAGTTTTTCCAGATGAAAGTGTCTTTCACTCCCAACTATAATTTGTTTCAACTAATAAAGGTAAACACCTTAAAAGAATAGGCCAAGTATACTAGTTTCAACCGTTGAATCTAAGTCCATACAACACAGACAAGCATAATCCAACAGAGGGCAGTATTATCCTTTCCAAGCAGTTGGTCGCAAGACCATCCTGTCATCAGCATTCTCTGCTTCCTGAAGTACATTAAGCGTTGCATCTATCCAAGGAGACAGAAGTTCACATTTTCCCATCCTTGTAGTTCTTTGGAATGTTGCTTTAGTAAGTAC
The DNA here is from genome assembly GCF_035149785.1 of Candoia aspera. Taxonomy (NCBI): domain Eukaryota; kingdom Metazoa; phylum Chordata; class Lepidosauria; order Squamata; family Candoiidae; genus Candoia; species Candoia aspera. The sequence continues at coordinate 167,838,351 of NC_086154.1, read as the reverse complement.
AGGGCTGTGCAATGCTTGGGATTCAAAGGGGGAAAGGGTGCTTTACAGTATACAAGGGTATTGATGTAGCCCCTCTCAGCAACCTTCTTAAAGCAGCTCCTCTTTTTCCTTTGTGGCTGCAGGTTGACCCCTGGAAAAGGACTGACAGGTACTATGAGAGCACCAAGCACCCTTTTGTGAACTGCAGAATCCTGGTAATTCATACACCGTGCCACTTGCTAGGCCATCCTTGCAGAGTCACAGGTCTGAATCACAGGCAGATCGCAGTCTAAGCTAGTTGTGGGGGGTGGGGTTCACACACCACCTCAAACCTGGCTTGCCCAGCATATGACATGGCTATGCTCAGACAAATCTACCACATTATGGCTCGATATACACAAGAAGCCAAGAAAATAGCTGGATTCCCACAATATGCTGAAGCACAAACTCCCCAACTCTATTTTTTGGAATCTGAATTACCTTTACTTCTCCCCACTCTTAGCATGACTGCTTTTGCAGGACATAAAGGACCCAAACAAGCAAAGCCTATTTTGGTCCAATGGATTGTATGCACCTGGGCCATGTGGTTATTTATAGTTCAATGTATCATGCAAATGCAAAAATTGGATTGAGAAAATCATCATTTATGGGCAAGATTGTTGGGTGAAGACAGTCCCTGTTAGGCACTACCTGTAATACAGACTGAGCTCAAGAAAATTCAGAGATAAGCAATTCAAGAATAAAGTGCCTGTATCAGCTGATTAGATAATATGCAATAATTTATCTACCTGGCCAACTTTATTTCTAATAGATGACTTGTGCCTTGTTACTGCTAAATGTAGGAAGGCATTCAACTGGTAGAGCTTTCCTCTGCATAAGTAGTATAGCAAGAGAAATAAGGTGGCAACCTTGTTGCTGTTAGGAACAGTGAGAAAGCAGTTTGATTCTGCTAGGAGCAGGTGGACCTAATTACTCTTAACCAATTAAAGTTTATCTGCAAAGGTCTGTTTAAAACCGAGAGGCTATTTAAGTCTACTAAACTCAAGAGAGCCATTACTTTGAGTATATTTTTCCACAGAAGCCGCTAAATCTTGCATAGGGAACAGCAAGGTTGTTATTCTTGTAAATGAAATAAACCAGATGTCATAAGGAAAAAAAAGTCGTATTTTCTAGCCCTACAGTTAGTCAATGAAATTTATATAAATTGAGACTTACATGTGGCATTTATAGCCAATTTGGTTCTGCAAAGCAAGGTTGCCAAGAAAAGACCCCCAAAAGGGCAGCTAATGTTATACCAGTTAGGACTGGTTAGAGGTTTTTCAACTATCCCATTGCCCATCGTAAGTCTGAAGTAATAGGGGAGAAGCCTAGACCTGATTTAAAAAAAACAAAACTCAACAGTGTAGGCATGCAAGCATTGCCAAAAAAACAAAGACAACATTTAAAAGGGCAAAAGAAGACATTTTTAGAAGCAAAATGGGGTGTAGATGAAAATACAAAAATAATTATTTAATACAAAAATGCAAAGTATCTCATTTTTGTGATCTTCGTCTACTGGGTGTGCTGTCCAAATATTAAGTCAGAGATCCTCCACCTTAAGCTGATGGGCATTTTGGAATTTTGGGAAGGCTATGTGGTCATTCCCACAAAATGGCTGTCAGGGAGGCTTTCCCATTTGTAAAATGCTTGTGAAGGAGAGGGGAAACATCCTTAAAGCATAGATTTATTAGATGCCTATCTGCCTGGCATGAGCACAGAACAGGGGCAACTTAAGGATGCAGTGTAGCTATAGAAGGAATAAATTCAAATTTGAGTTTGAGTTGCCCACCTATTCTTGACTTGACAACTATGCCACCATTATCTTTGCAGACCCACTGCCAATCCCCCTATTGCCTCAGTTGCTCCCAGTTCCCTGACTTTTCTCCAGGATAATAGATGGCAAAGTGTAACCAATTCCATCTTGAAGCTATTCTTGGACTGTTTGGAATAAGAGGGGGAAATGCTACCATAACCCCAGTAGAGCTAACAATGACTTGAGGCTGTTTCCCTAATAAGCTGGGGACAAGATGAAGGCAAAGTCATGGGGGCAAGGGGAAAAATAAGGGTTGCTTGGGCATGATTGTGCTGTGGTTAGATGCACTTGGCCTATGACATGCTGCTGAAAACTCTGCTGCCTCTTGTCCTTCGTTAATTTATTCTGAAACAGCTTGACCTGTACACTGGTTTCTGATACAGAATCCATTAGTGTATGCTCCAGTTATCCAGATTTATCTGCCCAACTCACATTTAATTTGAGAGGCCCAGGTAAGGAGTAAAAAAAACTGGAGAACTCTATTTTATGTTTGCACAGGAAATAATTTTTAAAAAGATGAAAGGCACAATAAGAAAAGAGCGTAAGTTAGCTTGCAGTTTCAGGTCAAATACTGGAACTTGTAGACATGTAGACATATCAAACCAACATTAGGGATTTAAGTGACAGTTCTATACCCACAAAGGAGTATCTTCCATTTAATTTAATGAGAGTGACTTCTAAGTACAGATGCACTGAAATCTGTTTATTAAATTATGTGCAAAAGAGTTAAATTGTATTTTAATGACACACATTTTATAATTGTCCTGAATTAAATGACTTTTTTACAGCTGCTTCTGAAAACCCTGTATTGAAATTTGATTTTGTAAATCACTTGTGAAACAATGTACCCTACATATATTTTAGGACAACACATTCTGCTGGTCTAGGCCTGTTTGCAGGCTGCAAGCTTTTTGTCAAAAGAGACCCATTTCATGATTGTGCAAGGGATTTTCCCTCCCAAACATTGCAAAGAATTGTCTGATCAACTTTAAGCAGGATATGCAATGACCATGTGGCTACACTTAAAAAAAACATGTGTTTAGCCTCTAAGGGCCAACAACATAATGATGTTGAAGATTGACATTTTGGGCCCAGGTTTTGATAGGGGTAAGGGGCACAATGGGTACAGTAGCTTAAGGCACTAATTTTCCCATTTTTGTAGGCTTTAAAAACATCTTCCCAAATAAAGGCTCTATGTAGATGCCCCCAGAAGATGATGCCATGAAAGCTCTACCTTTCCCACCTGGGCATCCCAGAATTATCAGGCCTGCAGTTCCCAGAATTCCAAGCCAGCATGCTGACTGGGAATTCTGGGAACAGCAGTGTCTATAAATCTAGAGGATGCCACATGGTGGTGATATACAATGAAAAATAACAGGACCTTATGCATTTCTGCAGCATTCATGTGCGAGATACTATGAATGAAACATTGAAATTCTATAAGACCATGCTAGTCTGATGTGCCCAGAGACACTTGCCTAATATATGTATCATATGAACATGTTGTCTTTTTGGCTTAGTACATTGTGTGAATCCAGCCTTTTTAGGGGTAAAACACATAAAGGAGAAGGAATGCTGTGAAAAATGAGCTTCAGAGAAAGGCAATATATAAGAATATATTTGTAAAGAATACATTCAAAGAAAGCAAATAACATTAAAGAAGCAGGGAAGAGAGAGAGTGATTTTGATGGAAATAAAAAATAAGCTTGGAAGTGCAAGACGAAGACTTTAACAAGAAGCATCGAGAATTGTGGCTGGAATTAAAAATGGGATGAAATTAAAGTGAAGTAGTTTAGAGATTTGCATAGAAATTATAGTGATACATCAAGGAGTGAAACTGAAACAAGTACTGTAGGTGTTAGTCCACAGCAGTGTTTCTCAACCTTAGCAACTTTAAGATGTGTGGACTTCAACTCCCAGAATTCCAAGCAAGGCTGGGGAATTCTGGGAGTTGAGGTCCACAGGTCTTAAAGTTGCCAAGGTTGAGAAACACTGGTCCAAAGCAAAAAAGATAAACGGAAGTCATAAATGTTGAGAAATGGCAGAGGGGAGGAGGAGATGGAGATGGGGATATGTTAAAATGTGAATGCAGTTCACTTATGGAGTGGCTGCGGGACTTGTTTATCGTGTGTGTGAAAAGTGAAGTCTGCACCGATGCCTGACAATTAGAGACATGCAGTCATGGATCCCCTAGTCAAAGCTGGAGGGAGCAAACTGCAGGAGAATGTGTTTATTACGTGTGCCTGAGGAGGTCTTTGGCAGAATTCTGACTGACAGGGTATGAGAGGTGACAGCAAGTGGATTTCTGGAAATGCAGTGCAGATTTTATGCTAGGCCGGGACGGGGGATGTAGGCCAGGTTTTCATGCTGCAACAAGACACTGAAAAGTGCAGAAATGGGAGAAAGGCTATTGCCTATTCCTTGATTTAGAGTGAGCAGCTGATAAAGAAATTGGCATGATAGGGAAAACAGGAGGAGGAGGGAGTATAGGGATGTTCACTGCCTTGAGTTATTTATAAAGATAATAAAGGTGGGATAAAAATTAAATAAATAAAAAATGATGGAATGGCTTGTGCAAATATGGATTTGATGTTTGGTGGCTGAATGTGGTAAGAGCAGTATATGATGGAATTAAGCAGATGCAGGAATAAATGTGAATGGTTCAACATGGAACAGGAGGTAAGACAAGGATGTGTGGTATCTCCCTGGTTGTTTAATGCACGTATGGATAAATGTATAAGGAAGATTTGTGGTGATGACAGAGGTTAGTTGGGTGGGGAAGTGAACCTATGTGCAATTTTTTTAAGCAAAGGATGCTGCGTTGTTGGCTGAAACACTGAATGATTTGCAGCAAATTATTCTGTGATGCATCAGGGAGTATGGATCTGAAAATGAATGCAATAGAGAAGAGGTTGGTTCCCTTAGTCCCTTAGGAAAATGAAACAAATGGATGAAAGGTATACAGATATAAATGACAAAAACCTAAAGCAAGCAGATAAATTTGCATACTTTGGTAGAATGTTTACTAAAGAAGGAAAAACAGAGGGAGAGATTTTAAAATGTACAAATGCTGGTGGGAAGATAGTGTAAAACATACGGTCTGTTCCAAGTAATGAATGTTTGTCAAAAGAAAGGGAATGAGCTGAATAGAGTAGCATGCTTTTGCCCACTTTGTTACATGGAAGTAAGAGCTGCATATGTCAGGAAAAACATAAACATTGCAAACAGTGGAAATGAGGTACTGAAGCATTATGGTACAAGAAGAGACAGGGTCAAGAAAGAAGGGGTGCTGAATTAATGTGGACCAAAAATGAAAAACTTCCAGGCAGTTAATACACTTTGCTATAGATGCACCCTTACAGGTGATTTGTGGTTGTTCCACAGCCTCTGATGTTGAGAAATCTATACCCGTGTTTTCAAAGTTCATAATGGTATTTAAATATGTAGAACCTGGGAAGTCTTGAGTTGGAACCAGTGCACCAGTGTTGATAGATCTATCACTGTGTGGGATAGTTTTAATAATTTCCAACATGAGATTGTAGAATCCCACAAGCACTTGTTTGAATAAACTGTCCCCCCACCGAAGTATCTATGCATATTTGATTTAGCGGTAGCATACTGGTGGCTTGGGTTTTTTGGGATGGGGCGGGAACTGGTGCAGCAGTGTCTCCTAATATAGAAAGAACCTATGTAATGCCTGAGACATGGCTTGCAAAGCAAAACCCAGTTCAGGTTCATGTGGAAAGGCTCCCCTGAACTGACACAGACATCTTGATAGCCCAAGACCAATGGCCAGAGGGCATTACCAACAGTGAAAGGGCAGCTAGTCAGAACCAAGGCATTTACCTTACACTGAATGAAGCCTTGCAGATGGATCAAACAGCATGGCTTGTGCAGCAGAGCTAAAAGCAAACAAACCAAGGCTCCCCCCCACCTTCTACTTAGAAGGAGAACAACAAGCTACGTGATGGGAAAGAGGTGAGCAGAAGACAATATCCTTCATGTTCTACAGGCCTGTTCCTTCAAGCATGGCAGGCCTGCATTTAGTGAGTGGTGCAGAAGCGTACACAAAATACAGAAACAAAGTTGAGAAGTGCCGTTTCTGTATTTGAAAAGCTCTGCGCTTGCAGAAAATTAATGCACCAGAGAGGAGGGAGCACAGACCTTTCCCTCAAGTATGAATTTACTACATGAAGAGATTTTCCACCAGGGACAAGTTTTAAAATATGACCTCCCCAACACAGCTGCAGTTGTGGAATGTTCTGGCTCCCAGTAAGCTTCTGCCTTTGTTACTCAGAAGTAAGTCTTACTGAGTTCATTGGGGCTTCTCTAGTAGCTCACACTATCCACAAAGTCAGGATGTGGTTTGCTGGGCAGTAGCCTAGTGTGCTGTGTTAAGCCAGCCTGTGTGGTTGTAAAGCAGGCTTACCTACATCTAGCTAATATTGTGATTTTTTCAGTAAACCCCAGTGAGGCACGCCTTGCCTTATTGTTCGGATTGAACACCAAGCTTTAGTCCACCCTGTTTATTCTGCCTAATGGACCAACTCTCTTTCACTCCCGCAAACCACCAGTTGATGCTACAGGCAGCTAGCAAACTGGCGGACGCCGTGTAAGCAGCCGGGAGCGTGTGCGTGCGCTCAGTTGCAAGCAGCCCAAACTCGTGATAGCCAAGGCTCGAGCCGGGGCACTGTTAAGCCCCTTCCGCTCAGAGCCAAAGCGCTGCTACCACGAACGTCAACGACGCGCCCCTTGCCGCGGGCTCGGCAGGGATGAGGGGGACTCGAGTTGGCGCAACCTTCACCCCGGCAGGAGGAGGAGGAGGAGGAGGAGGGGCCCCATAGTAGCAGCTGGAGAGGAGGAGGAGCTTCAGCCTGACATTACGACTTTCCTCCTTCCCCGGCGGGTAGGCTGCAGCTGGCAGGCGAGCGGCTGAGCGCTGTTAGCGGCTCCGCTATCTCCCCGGCCTGCTGCTCCAGGACGCAGCTATGAGGCGTCCCCGCGTGCCCGACTCGGCGCAGTAAAGTTCGCGCGGGATGGAGCTACCCGGCGCCTCGCTGCAGAAGGCTTGCCGCCTCCTCGTGATCTTCTGCGCCCTCCACCTCTCGGCCGTGCTCTTCTACTACCTGAGGGGTAACACGCTCCACCACCAGCGGAGCCCGGAGCCGCCGCCTCGCAGCCAAACCTTCGTCCATCGGGAGCCGGAGGCGCTCCTCCCGGGCAATATCTCCGAGCCCGGCGCCGACTGCCCCGACCCTTCCCCTTTGCTGAGTAAGTGCGGAGCTCCGCCGGGCTCCCTCGCTCTCCGCGCCCCCTCCGAGGAGCCCGGCCGCGCGCTGTCCTGCTTCTCCCCACCCCGGATTTCGCTTCGCCCCGCGGTTCCCCGCAGTTTCGCTCAGCCGCCCTTGCCTTTCACTTCTCAAAGCCCCGGTTACTCATCGCGCCTCGTTGCTTCAGTTCCCACTTTCTTCCTCCACCCTTTCCTGTTCCTGTCTCCTTCGGGCCCTGCCTGCCTTCCCTAACACGCCGCTTGCTCGCTCGGTCTGTCCTTCGGGATCTTCCTGTCGCTAGCCCCTTCCCAGCGATAAGCGCCGGCCGCGCGCGGGGGCAGAGAAGTTTCTCGGACAGGCTCCGGCGCCCAATAACTCTGCTTCGCAAATCGCCGGACTTTGCGATGAGGAAGAGGAAAGCTGCCGTACCCCACTTGGTCCATACCCGCTCTGCCCCGGTGTCTATTTACATAGAGCAGGCGTCCCTGAGTCAGAGCAGGGCTTACTTCTGAGTAGACATGCCCAGGATCCGGTTTACGGCTGTTATTCTTATGTCGAAGTATTCGGGAGGAAATCTGGGTTTAGGGATAAAGAAAGGATAATAGGTTGAGGACTAACTCTGAGCAACGGTGAATATATAAATGTATTGGACAGAACCTATTTTTTTGTTGCAGCCATTCCCTTCCTTCTCACTTAATTTTTCCTCCCTTCCAGAGTTACTTTGTTTATAGCAGTAGATTGGCCAGACGGAAATGCTTCAGGAGAAGATGCTGTGGTGCGCTTTTCCCTGTTGTAGCCAGCAAAGGGGATGTCAGATGATGAATCATGTGTGCCACGTTGCTGAAGGTGGAGGATTACCTTCCCCTCCCCAACAAACACAGGAGGTTTATTTGTTCTGCTTGGTTCCTAGAAATGAGTTGCAAGTGGCCCCTTTGCATCTTACTTAGGGCAGCTTTCTTTGGCAAGCATGTCCAGAGTGATCCAAAGCATCGGGTTTTGTTGGATGAGGGCCCTGCGCCTGTTCTTTGGATCCATTTTGCCTCTGGTCTGGTGAATTCCTAGGCCCTGTGTGCCAACTTTGCAGATCCCTGTGACAATTGATTGGCTACATTTGTTTCTTTATGGCTTTATTTGTTATTTCCATTTTACTAGATTGTACTATTATGAACATTTTTAATTTGCAATTCAGAATTAATTGTAAATCAAAAATTGCTTAGAAATGAATTGGCTCCATTATCTCACCCTTTTTAGATTCTCACCCCTTTTAGCTGAAGCCTCCTTTCTTCCTGTTTGGTTTTACAATTGCCTTTTTTTAAAAAAATCCAACCAGTTTCAAAGAAAAGTTGGGGTTTGTGAATGGATAATTTTGGAAAAAAAAACATCTGCAGTCCCTTTCAAATTCTAAAAGTAGGCTTGCAGTTTTATGGAGGTCCAACAAGTATTACAACATTTGTATGACCTACATACTGTGCTCATTTTCTATTTATAAAAGCATTTTTGTACCATCCCTATTAAAACATACTTTTGAGACTCCTTTAAAGTTTACATAGATGGAAGTATTTAGCTATTTCTTTTTGTTAGCGATAATTCTTTATCCCATACTTTTCTTAATATTTCTGTACTGTGGTGGCCATGATGATAAGAAGTCCTGTTAAAACAAAATTTAGGAAAAAATGGTGTTAAACAACAGTGATAGACTCCAAAGCATATTACAAGCTGCTTTTGGAGATTTCAATCAGGTTAGAACTGCATGTCTCTTAACACAATGTTAGTGGCTTCTCTTTGAAAAATAAAAAAAAGCTTCAAAGCTGCCAAGCGGGGGTGGGGTGGGGGGAGTAAAGTTTAAAATACTTTTAGTAGGGAAAATAGTGGGTTTTAATTTTTTTTCCTATATAAGAGGGCAGATGTCAGGGTTTGGGGGTTTGTTCTGTGCATCTTTCATAATCCAGGGCCAGAGGGGAAGAAGAACTTTGCTGCAATAGAGTTTCCAAAATAGCTTGTGATACTAAAGGAGAAACTAGGAGGATACATCTGGAGGGCACCAGATTGGGGAAGGGTTGAAACCTAGGATAGCTCTGAAGTTGAAAGCAGTTCTGTGTGTTTATATAAGACGATGAAAGCCACTCCTAGTATATCATGTTGTTGGTATATTTCCCTTTTCTTTTTGTTTAAATGAGATAGCGTGCTTGTGTTCCTATATGCTTGGCTGTTGCTCTTAGGGAGTTGTGCATCATCAGAGAGAGAAAGGAGACGCTTTTGGAAAGCAGACTTCTGTCTCCCATATTAAACTGCTCAGCCTGCTTTGATTGCTTTGAAACTGTTGATAGCTTATCTCTCACTCAAGGGGCACTTGAATTGAATACCATGCAGTGTTAAATGCCCAAAGCAGTGGAACAGCAGCATTCCATTTACAGGTAGCTTATGCTGCATCGCTTTATTTACATAGCCATGCTCTAGTTTTTCACTTTGGCATTTTTGGTAAATAGCTAGAAACTAACAAGGCAGTAATATATTGAAGTACAACCTGCAAAGCCATCTACTCCATCACCATTTCTCAGGACAGAAAAGGGGAGCCCAAAACCTCTTTACATTCTTAGAGGGTTAGATGACCAATGGGTGTGACTTCACAGGTGAGGAAGACCTAGCACCTTTTTCTCCAAAGCTCTGCCCATTAACATAATCTGGTGTTTCTCAATTTCAGCAACTTTAAGATGTGTGGAACTTCAGCTCCCAGAACTCCCCAGCCAGTAGCTGGGGAATTCTGGGAGTTGAAGTTCACATATCTTAAAAGTATAAGGTAATCCCAACCCCAGCTGTCCCTTTTTCTGTGCACGAGGTAATAGAGAAAGAACACTCCTACCTTTCTCTGCACGTATGGATAAGACTGGATTTAGGAAAAGGCATGTGAGTTCTGCAAAGTGGATGTGGAGATCTCTTGGACCAGAAGTTTCCTACTTCTCCTTTAGGTTGTCAGGGTCATAGGCAAGCAAATTTGCTCTCCTCAGATTTCCCGCTTTTCCAACTGGAAGCAACATTTTGTGCCTCTCAGAAACTGCTGAATATATATCAAATCTCTCTTGCTTTTCTGTACTGTTTGTTTTACTTTTGCCCACCAGAGTTCCCTGGAATGCAGAAGAACTTCTATTCTTAAGTGTCCCTTCTGTGCTTTGAAATGGATGGTTTCTCACTTGTCTTGAGTTGGTTAGCAATATATACAATCCTATAATTATTGATATGGCATGGAACTCTGTTGGGATTTTTAGCATATAGTTGGAGCATGGAGTTTGTGTTTAGTGTCCAGAAGTTCAGCCAGATTGTCTTCTAGAATATTGCTTTTTTGCTGTTCTCTAGATGTTTTGGATTCTCATTAGTGGTCAGTGGGAAGGCATTGTGGATAATTTAACTTAAAAGTATCTGAAAGATACTAGGTTGCCTGATCCCGCTCTATTCCCTCCCTTTCCATTTTCTATCTCTGTATAACAACCCAGCCTCAGTGCTCTCCTGATATGTGAACTTCAAATCTCATAATTCTCAGCAATGCAAATGCAGGTGTCAGCCTTCTCAGGTAGACCAGACAGGAAACAGGACCAGATGGTTCTACTTTATTGTAAGGTTGTTGTTGTTTATTCGTTTAGTCGCTTCCGACTCTTCGTGACTTCATGGACCAGCCCACGCCAGAGCTTCCTGTCGGTCGTCAACACCCTCAGCTCCCCCAGGGACGAGTCCGTCACCTCTAGAATATCATCCATCCATCTTGCCCTTGGTCGGCCCCTCTTCCTTTTGCCTTCCACTCTCCCTAGCATCAGCATCTTCTCCAGGGTGTCCTGTCTTCTCATTATGTGGCCAAAGTATTTCAGTTTTGCCTTTAATATCATTCCCTCAAGTGAGCAGTCTGGCTTTATTTCCTGGAGGATGGACTGGTTGGATCTTCTTGCAGTCCAAGGCACTCTCAGAATTTTCCTCCAACACCACAGTTCAAAAGCATCAATCTTCCTTCGCTCAGCCTTCCTTATGGTCCAGCTCTCGCAGCCATATGTTACTACAGGGAACACCATTGCTTTAACTATGCGGGCCTTTGTTGTCAGTGTGATGTCTCTGCTCTTAACTATTGAGATTTGTCATTGCTCTTCTTCCAAGGATTAAGCGTCTTCTGATTTCCTGACTGCAGTCAGCATCTGCAGTAATCTTTGCACCTAGGAATACAAAGTCTTTCACTGCTTCTACATTTTCTCCCTCTATTTGCCAGTTATCAATCAAGCTGGTTGCCATAATCTTGGGTTTTTTGAGGTTTAGCTGCAAACCAGCTTTTGCACTTTCTTCTTTCACCTTCATCATAAGGCTCCTCAGTTCCTCTTCACTTTCAGCCATCAAAGTGGTATCATCTGCATATCTGAGATTGTTAATGTTTCTTCCAGAGATTTTAACTCCAGCCTTGGATTCCTCAAGGCCAGCTTGTCGCATGATGTGTTCTGCATACAAGTTGAATAGGTAGGGTGAGAGTATACAGCCCTGCCGTACTCCTTTCCCAATCTTAAACCAGTCTGTTGTTCCGTGGTCTGTTCTTACTGTTGCTACTTGGTCGTTATACAGATTCTTCAGGAGGCATACAAGATGACTTGGTATCCCCATACCACTAAGAACTTGCCACAATTTGTTATGGTCCACAATTTGTAAGGTTACATTAACAGCATTGTGCAAGTCTGAAAGGACAAATCTCTTTTACAGCCTGATAAGTCAGGGAGGTTCCTTCCCCCCTCCCCCCTTATGCAGCTGCAGGCTACTCCCTCTTATAGTTCCCTAGGCAGTATCTCTCCCCCCTCCTGCAAGGTCATTCCCACATACCAGTACAGCAGGTTTGAAGATTTCTGGTGTTGAAGCCTAGCCACCTGGAGGTCCCCAAAGCTACCCAAATATTGTGATGATAGCTCCCTCTTGCTTCTCAGTAGCCCAATCTTTGGGCTTGGGCTTGGTGTTCTTTTTTTAAAAAAAAACTTGTTTCTTTCCCAGTCATCCATCTGTAATGCATTTATTGTAACAACCAAGACCATCATTAGTAGCCCCATGTAGAAATGGAGAACAAATATTAGAATGAATGCCTGAAATTCTTCTTCCCAATATAGGAATAGAATTATATGAAATTAAAAAGAAAAAGCAGAGAGTAGGGGAAAAGTTGTAATTATTTTGTAAAAAAAATTCCTCTGACTCTGTAACAGCCCTGTTCAGTTTCTCTTTTATCCTTCTGATTTTTTCTGTTGTGCCTATAAGGAAACCTTCACCAAACTGGTGTTCTGCATGATGGTGGGAGCTGTAGTCCAAAACACGCTGCTTTGGGAATTTTGTGAGTTGGAATCTAAACTTATTAGCAGGATGCTAAATTGGGAAGGCTGCTCAAAGCCATTTTTAAAACCAAGTGGGATTTATCCTAATTGGAAACTCTGATTTTAAAGATTATATATGTCCAAAGTTTCAATACTGTATTTTTTAAAACAACCCAACCCAAGTATTGGAAGCAAATATAACATAGTCACATGATAGTGTTTCGAATCATATTCTGAGTCTGTTCTTCAGATTGTAAAGCAAAATTACTATGATAAGATTGGGCAGTTGATGGGTCAGAAATTGATAAATTGATCAGTCAGTCAAATATCTGAAGTATTAACTTATTTAGGACAAGAAACTACACTTTGCATGCAGTCTTGATATCCACTCAGAAATTAATCTCATTAACTTCAGTTAGACATTCTCAGGAAAAAGCACAAACATTAGAGACTTACAGCACAGCCATGTGCATGCTTTTAGTAATCCCACTGAGTCTAGTGAAGCTTTATTCTGAAATTAGAGGGTACAGGATTGCATTAAGCCTTCAGAAGCTTATTTCTGAATAGACCCAGATAGAATTGTGTTGTTACTTATCAGCAGGATGAATGGTTAATAAACTTGTTTTTGTAGTTTAACACGTATTTGAGATGCAGCAGAATTACCATTTTTTAAAGTTAATGCATTAAAAGGTTTAGTGGTGTTAGTTAAGGCTTCTACAAATGTGATTAATTATTGATTTCCTAAATGTTTCTCCTCTTTGGCTTTTGACTGTGGTCTAACGTATAAGTTTTGCTGCTGTCAAAAAAAATTAGAACGCAGATAACGCAAAGTAAACTGGGGCCAGTGTTTAAGTACATGGGTGCCAAGGAGACAATCAGTTTGTTCTCTCTGTACCTTGATCATCCTGCCTTCTGTCAGATTTCATTGGTCAGTTGAGCGACCTGTGGGAAAGCTGAACAGTGGAGCTGCATGGCTCAGCCTTCAAGATGGGGTCCCACCACACTTCATTGTGTCTAATTTTTCAAGGAACTGCAGCACCATCACTGAGATTATTCTTTTTCTAAGGCAGTGAGCTTTCCTGTGTTACTAAGCTGTGAACTATGTACAGCTTGCTATTGCTGGCAAAGTCTGCTATCACTGTAACTAAAACTTATCTGGGGAACTTGTTTTGACTTAGGGTTGTTAGGAAGACTAAATATATCCATTGACATGCACACATAGTATGAAAATTAGACCAGAAACTGCACAAGCCTGACTAACCAAGCTTAACACTGCCAACCAGTCTTGTATTACTCTTTTTGAGAGCTTGTTCCACTCTGCAGCTGCCAGTTGCTCACTAATACTCCGTACACACTGTTGCTAACATGAAGGCTGAATCTTGCTATCATATTTAATAGCCATCAAAATTCTTGGTTTCCATGCATTTGTGGACTCTTATTTAAGACTGTTGAGATAAGCACAATTCACACAGGTTGTGACAAAAATATTCATAGTTGTGTCAGATGGTCACGAAAAATAACAATAACAAAGCCTCTGTGCCTTTAATAATTGAAATTAAAGAAAGATATCTATGTGTGTAGAGGAGAACATGTAGTATTTAAAATCTTCTTAAAAATCACATCTGTGCTATGTGCACATGTATTCTGTTTCCGTTATTTGAAAAAATGAGAACGTGTAAACAAATAACAAAAGTGCTATATTGACAGCATAGTTGAAGAAAGTGCTAGTTTGCTCTAGCACAGTGTTTTTCAAACTTGGCAACTTTAAGCTGTGTGAACTTCAACGTGCTGGCTGGGGAATTCTGGGAGTTGAAGTCCACACAGCTTAAAGTTGCCAAGTTTCAAAAGCACTGCTCCAGCAGCTACTTGTCAGCTGATGTCTGTTGTTTATATTGTACTGTCAGGTTAAGATTGTTCTTGGACAAGTGACATAAAAAAAGAAACCAGTAGAAAGATGGATCCTAGTCCCATGAGGTAAAGCTGGAGAAGGCTGAGAGGAGGGCATCTGAGATGATCAAGGGGCTGTGGAGCAGCTTCTCTATGAGGAAAGGTTGTGACATTTGGGGTCCTTTAGCCTTGAAAGGAGGTGAATGAGAGGGGATATGATTAAGATCTACAAAATCCACATGATGTAGATCAAGTGGACAAGGAAAAGCTATTTTCCCCTTCCCAGAATACTAGAACCAGAGGTTACCCAATGAAATTGAATATGAGATTGACTTCTTATCTCAGTCTTTCCCCAAGTATCCAGAAGATGAGAGGTTGGGGAAGGCTGTGCTATCTAATCCTTTCTCTTACTATTTGCTATACTGGGTTCTGTATGGGAACAGTTTGTCATCCAGGTTTGCTAGAACATCTACATCTGAGGAAACATCTGATGTAATTCAAACATTTCAAATCTTTGAATTGTTATATGTGATGATAATTTCTAAAGTTGAAGTGCTAGGCGTAAACCTGTTTGTCTACCAGCACTGTAACTAGCAATTTCTGTGGAAGAATTCAAACAATTATATCTTCACTTAATGCACTGTGGTAATGAGTGAGCCTTTTGATTACATTAGGTACTATCTTCATTCCTATCTTGTAACCACACCAGGAATTTTCCATTAAAATATCACTTTCTTAGAAAATGTGGGTCATGGCTTCAGAATTTACTAAGATGGATTATCTATCTAGTTTATATATAATTGGACCCAGAAGATGACACCCAGTGATTTACATCATAAAAATAAAAATGTAAGAAGAGAAAAAACATGTTTTTAAAAAAACCATTTCAATTTTTTAGCTGTTTTTGATAAAAGTGTTGCTCAAGCCTTTCATCCTTCTGATGTTTTGGATCACAACCCACCATCATTCCTGTCCATTGACTGTGACTGATGGGAACTATAGGTCAACTCATCCAGACAGCACAATGTTGGATGTTTTCCCAGTTTGTTCACTTGATTTTGTGAAGGGATTGCAGGTACCACAAGAAAAAAAAGCACAAAAAAACTCTTGTATGGGTGTCAGCATTTATTTGACTAAGTATTGCTTGGCTAGCGTTTACATTTCTTTATCTGGAAGTACACAGGAGGAAGAGAGATTACTTGGTGGTGGGAGGAAAGAGGAGGACTACAGGAGAAAATTTTAGTATGAGAAAAGTGAGGTTGGAATCTATACCATTACCCTTCAATGAGCAGGGTCATCTACTGGATGGCAAATTATTTTGCGATAAATTGAACCGAAGCCGCAGTCAAAATTAAAAGAATGACTAACACTGCAAGAAGAATTAAGTAACCATCTTGAATTATTCAAAGCAATTTTTCATTTCCTGTTTTCTCTGAAGAGAACAGGCACGCTATTTGGCAAAAGATCACTTTTTAGAACATTCCAGATTTTTATTTTTATTTTTTTTTGGTAAGTTCCTTTGGAATAAACACATCTGAGCAGTATAACCTTTTAATAGGGACTCAGTAGCCTCTGTTCTGGAAGATGACTTGCTTGACGATGCTGACGTGATAATTTTATAGCAAAGGTGAAACCTGTAGCAGGAAGTTCAGAAAAATCTTAGTTGCTTCCTAGGAGTTGTGAGAACTTGGAGCACACTTTTGTTAGACCAACTTCAGATAATAGTTTATGTAGCTAACAGTAAGAGGCATATGAAAGTCGTTCAGACATTTGTCCCTTAGATTTGAAAGGTGTTGGAGTCTTCAGTTTTACATCTATTCTTCTCATGTTTCAAAATTCTGATACCTTTGTCATGAGCTGTCCAAATATGCTGGACTAGTAACTTTTATTAAATAACTGATTGACAGTGAGTTATTCATGGCCAGCAGCAAATATGGATAATAGCTGTATGAATAAGGGAAGAATAATCATGTGTGGGGGTTCCTTCCTAGTTGCTTTGTCCAGTGTTGACTGCTAGAGCTCCATGATATAAATCTTTTAGTCCACATTCTAATTCCTCAGCCATTTATTATAGTGACTAATAAAGTAGCAAGTACTGTAAAGTAGAATGGGCACAGAGTCACTGTTAATTTAAAAAAAAATCGACCACATAATTGGTGACCAGGAAGCAGTACGTGACCAGTTTCATCCTTTTTGGGAATCATTAAGACATATATAGCCAGATATTATTCTGTGAAGTTCAAATCCTTTACTGGGAATTGAATTCATGGGTCACTGCATTTTAGATAACTGTATGCAGTACATTAGCTTTAGAAGCTATCTAGGTCCTAATTCTCAGCAATGTTGCAGGAAGGAATATATAGAATCTATCAGTATAGTATATACACACCAGCTCCCATGTATGAGTTTTATATGACTTCCAACCGTGGGGTAGATAACATGTAAAGCCTTGTGTATGGGAGCATGACATAATGTAACATCTGTATATATCTTTCTGAGTGGTTAAGGGAAGGTGGACTGTCTATACCATTTGATAGATGCATCATTGCTGGAAATCTCCAAAGCCTCTCTAGGTTGATCAGGAAACTAAGATTTTAGGGCTGCAGTTCTGAAAAACTGGTTAAAGAGCAATCTACTTATTTGAAGGTAAGCACCATTCAAATTCTCTGGGTCTTAATTTGAAAAAGTTATGCACATAGTTTGGCTGTAAATGCCAAATTCATAGTAGGACTCACTGTGACCGAAGAAGCTTTTCTTAGCTTTTTGTGTACACATACCCATAAACTTGGGTGGATATTTAATATAAATAATAAAAATTGGCATATTTAGCTCCTATTTAGATTTAGCTATAGATTTGAAAATGATGTAAATAAGAAAGAAGAAGGGTTTGAAGAATGAAGCTTGCAAGATGAAGATAACTGGAGAAATGCCAAGATCTTTGAAAACCTTGACCTGCTCAATTTGGTAGTTATTGATCTTCCAAATATTGGGGTGGTTAGCATGCTGCTTGGTGAATTCAACCATCTTCATTTTCATGTGGTTGATTTCTAATAATTCAGAGTGGCCATAGGATGCTAATGAATGAAGGCTGTGTTGCAGCTCTACTTGAGAAACAAACACAAGATCACAGTATCATCAGCAAAATGGCAGACTGGAGTTTGGTCTACTGACTAGAGAAGAGGGATAAAATTTGGCTTTGGTAAGAGCGCTGCGGGTTAAACCGCTGAGCTGTCGATCGGAAGGTCGGCGGTTCGAAACCGCGCGGCGGGGTGAGCTCCCGTTGCTCGTCCCAGCTTCTGCACACCAAGCAGTTCGAAAACATGCAAATGTGAGTAGATTAATTGGTACCGCTTCGGCGGGAAGGTAACGGCGTTCCGTGAGTCATGCTGGCCACATGACCCGGAAGTGTCCTATGGACAACGCCGGCTCCAAGGCTTTGAAACGGAGATGAGCACCGCCCCCTAGAGTCGGACACGACTGGACTTTACGTCAAGGGAAACCTTTACCTTTACTAAGAGCTTCAACAAGATTGTTGACATAAAAAGTAGATAATTGAAGGGCCGGGATACATCCCTGTTTAACTCCCTTAAAAGTTGGAACAGGATCAGTTCTCTACTATTTGAGCATTGGACTGCATTGTAGCACATTCATGCAACCTCATAATTAATTTCAGGAGCCAGCGATTAGTAAAGGAAGCTGCTAGTTTTTGCCACAACCTCTCATGAGGGATTCAATCAAATGCTGCTTTCAGGTCTATGAAAATAGCGTAAAGAGCATCTCGAGGAGTGTACTGGGTACAGAGGTAATGCAAAGTGATACATGGATCAGCAGTAGGAAAACCTGGTCTAAAACAGGCTTGCTCCATTGCTAATTTTTTTTTTTCTTGGACCATCTGATCAGCAAGCTTATAAAAAAGATGCTTAGCATATAATTTGCTAATTATACATAGTAAGATGATAAGATGGTATTTACCTCGATTGGTTTTGTCACTTTTTTGTGTATTGATATTATAATGGAATTAGTCCATTCTTTGGGGATTTGCAGGGAGGTGTTAATGTTAGTGAATAAGGAAGCTAAAACAGGAGCCCAGGAATCAGGATTTTGTTTTAGCATTTCTGGGAAGATCAAGTCCCCTCCAGGAGCTTTGCCACTTTTAAGATGGGCAATCAAATCCATTACTTCTGGTTTGGAGACCAGGGGCCAGTCAGAGAATTAGGGATTGTTGGATGTATGTCGGAACCCTAGACTGTGGTTTGGAACAACACACTATAGTAGTATCCAAGTTTCACATGATACTAGATTATCCATTCTAGGTCTTGTAGACACAGAAGAAACAAGGTGCCAGAACATGGTGTCATTTTTGGCTAAGACTGATACAATCAGTCTGTCCCACTCTGCCAACTGACTTGCCCACTTCTTACTCAGGAGAACCTTGTATTTCTGTTTTTGGAAATAAAAGATATCCTGGGAGGAGGGAGCATTACTATCCTTGGATTTGTGGGTGGTGATCACTAAGGCTTTGGCATGAACCACACTCTTGATCAAGCCAGGGTTTGGAGAATTTAGTGCAGGCTCTTTCCACTGGCTCAAAAGTAGACTTTATGTATTCCCACATTGATCAAATAATACTGTATCTTGGAAATTATCAAAAATGGTCTGTGTTGTGCTGGTTTCAGTCGTAGCCTGTTTCAGATGATGGGCTGTGAATGAATTTATGAATTCAGTATACAGGTTCTAGCTTACGTGACCATTTGGGGTGGAACAATCTCTCAGTTGTTGAAATTAACTTTAAAGGAAAAGTAAAAGAGCTTTGTCGGGGAAGATGGTCATTTAGAATGTGTTGGATAAAAATTTCATTATGGTGGGCAATGTCAGACCCCTGAGTTAACCTTGTTTTCAGGGTTTTTGCCAGCAAGTTCTGCAGCATCACTCTTTAACAGAAATTGAGCAGAATGTAAAAGGGGATCTGCTACAGCTCTAGAAGAAGGTGCAGGGGTTTCATCTCGAGATGTGGAGAGAAGGGTATAATGAATTGGGAGAATTGGTGGTTTTGACAGCTTGAGGTTGAAGAAGCAGATTCTCCTGCTTTCTCAAGTTTCAAGATTATTATTATTATTACAGCCCTAAGACCAGATACAATCAAAATATCTAGTAATAGCAGTGTTACATTCATATACTGTGTGTATACACACCAATCATGTCCAATTCTTGGAGACTGCCTGGACAAGTTCTTGCAGTTTTATTGTCAGGTTTTTCAGAAGTGATTTGTCATTGCCTTCTTCCTAGGGCTGAGAGAAAGTGACTGGCCCAACGTCACCCAGCTGGCTTTGTGCCAAAGGCAGGACTAAAATTCATGGTCTCCTGGTTTCTAGCCTGATGCCTTAAGCACACTGGCTCTCATATATACAGTATATAAAACAGAAAAACAGAAAAACAGTAAGTATGATAAGATCTAAAATAATTAAGAATAAAAATACTAAAATAAATCAAAATAAAATACTATTTTAAGAAATTCTAAACCTAAGTAATGGTGCAGCATATCATACAGATGGTAGCACAAAACTGGGCAACTTGGGAGGATATTTTCGAGTCCTTGTCTGAAAGAAGTAGCCTTCAATAGAAATCACACTCCCTACCTGGAAATTTGTTCAAAATCAGATATATAAGGGTCTGTCTAGAATCCTTATACAGGGACTCTAGACAGTATAATAACATATGGCTTAGAGTTCCTATTGAGCCATCACCACGTGGACATAACCAAACGTGCATAGGAATACCTTTAACATGTCCAAAAAGGACTGCTGAGGGCAGAGCATCCGGCCTGGCTAAGGTGAAAGCCTTTCAAAATTTCCCTTTTGGAAGAAAATGATAAATATTGGGCTGTAGCTCCTTACTTAAATTTGTTTAGAGATCTATAACCCAGATTCGTTGTTTGAGGGCAGTTCTAGCCCAGCAACTGAATTTTATATAAAGCTTTTCTAAGCCACGATGATTTAAAACGATCTCTTAATACTAATGGGGCTAAACCTATAGGAAGTAGAATTAACTTTAGCCAGAAGGTAAGAAGAAACTGTGCTCTGGCATCCAGTGAAACTATACCTGTTTCTACCTGTAGGATGGCATTTTTGATACTTTTGATACTTTGATCAATATGGCTCTAATAAACTGATTCTGAATGGTTTCAATAAAATTAAGTTTTGCGAGGGAACAGATTTGGGAGCCACACAGAAGCTGAGGGACTACCTTAGCTTGAAAAACCATACAAGCTGCAGGGATATACTGGGCTCGTTTTGAATGTTAAAATCTTAAAATAGCTGGTGAGGTATGCTGTGCAACACTTGCCCTGTTTAAAAAAAAAGCATTCAAGGATAAGGAAGCATGGAACTGCACTCCAAGGTATTTATAGGTGTGCTTTTTCCGTAACAGTAGGAGTTGGTGTCAGATTACCAGATCGGCTTTGAGATGTAAAGTAGTAAAATCTTGTTTTAAATTGTTCAGGCTTTCTGTAATAGTGGTTCAGGTCAGACCACTATTACATACTTGTGAGCTGTGAAAAATGTGCAGTTCTGCCACCTCTGACCTTTGTGGGGCAGGACCTATTTGGAAAATCTGCCCCAGGTGCCTGATGGATCCAACTGTTTCCAGAGGGCACTTAGGGAGCTCCCAGTAATCTAGTGGGCACCTCTGCCCAATACTCGGTAAGCCAAAATAAAGAGCTGAATGAGATTTTATCTGAGAAGCCTCGTTCTGCTGGTCAGTCCCAGTTGGCCTCTTGGTGAGGATTTCCAAAAATGCAGGAAAACAACACCTAGATCACTGGTAGAAGACAAAAAATGATTCTGACCAAATACAGTGTTTGGGCCTACATTGTTCTGATAAGAGAGGCAAAGCACCTTTATTTTCCTTCCTTACTGAGTCTGCACATTGTCATCCTGCAGCTTTTTTGAGGGTAACTAATCCCCTATTAGGGAAAAGCCAACAGCAAGCTCCTTTGTCTGGTCACCATGACCAATTTTGCACAGCACTTTGCTAATGAGCTGCTCAAATTGGCCAGAATCTTGACTTTAGCTTAGTCTCCCCCAAACCAGAGAAAAGTTGGATGGCAGCTCAGCTGGGGATTATAGGAGTTGTAGTCCAAACCATTTGGAAAGTAGTACTGTAATTTGTAGAAGGCAGCTTTAGAAAGTTGCTGGAGTTTGGAGCAGCCTCTGTATGAGTCTCTATATTGGGTGTGCCTCTTGATGACGAGGCCCTTTAGAGCAGTGACTCAGGCAGTGGAGATGCCATATGTATTGTCCTCTCTGAGTGGGCTGTCTCTGCATTGTAGTTCTTGAATGAACAGTTCACAACCAAAACAGGAATGTGGCACAATCGGACAGAAGCTGATTAGGAGGAGGTGAGGCCTGTCCTAACAACCAGGAAACACACTGAGACAATGAACTGGTCTCTAATATTTATTGCTAGTACTTAACAGGAATCCTAACAAACTGAAGAAGCGTGGGAAAAACCCAGACATATAACCCCCAAGGATTAAGGCGGTCCCGATCTGTGTCTCTTTGAATGGCTGAACAATTCCTCAGTGCTACGCATGCGCTTGACAGTCTGGATGGGAGCCCCCTGCTCGCCATCCTTACTCATGACAAGGCCTAAGCAAAGGAGCATGCAGAAGCTTGGGAGCACCATGTGCACACATGCATGGTAATCTCTATCCTTGCTTGTAGGAATCTTCAATTTAATTTATGGGTTTCTTGTGGCACATCATCTGAAAATCTAAGTGACTATTTTTATTTATTACTCAAATTTAGCCACCGCCCATCTCCCCCAGAAGAGGGACTCTGGGCGGTTTACAATAAAATCCCGCACGAAACATAAACATTAAAATCACATAAAACAATTGTCATAAAATACAATAAATAAAATCCAAGAAAGATGTAAAATCCAGGGTGGTGGGAGGGACTCTAGGGTGCGAGCCACCCCCAACTATAATATATTTGAACGGAGATCTGCCCAATACAGAATGCAGTAATCCAGTTGTAAGGTTGCCAAAGCTAGAATTACTGTGGCCACGTCCCTCCTGCCCTTTATTTTTATAAGATTGGGGCAGGTCCATGTTTAAACATCCAGTCTTCCACTGTCAATCACATTTTCCTAAAGAAGAAGAAATGTTGCCCTTTCTCAGACTTTATGGAGCCTTTTGCTATGTGATCTTGGTCCAGATATTCTGAGCAGCTAATGTAATTTGGAAAGAGGATGGGATTGTGCATGTGTGTTTGTGTTAAGAGAGTGTGCTGAAACCAGGCGAATGGGTTGTCAGCTATAGTGTTAGTGATTCCTTTTGCTTCATAGTTTCGATGTGGAAGCATTTGGAGAGGCATAGTTTCAGTGGGTGAAAACTGAAAAGAGGTTTTGCATGTGGTTAGTGCTGAAAGTTTTCTTTAAAAGAGCAAAAAAAGCTAATGCCTCTGTCCCCCCTCCCCCCCCCGGCAGTTAGCAAGATGATTTAAGAATGACTCTAATAAATTTCCACTTCTAAATAGCGATGTATTCATTGCTGAGTTGAAGTTTGTGGATTACAATTATGCAAACTCATCATGGTCTGCCAAGTTGAATTTTATTTATATGTTACTTTTACAGCATAGATTTTAATTCCATGATAGAAAACAAGACAATATAGAGTTCCCAGATAGTATCTCATCCAGGAACCTTCCATCTAATTCAGCCTTTCTCAACCTTTTGATCCTGGAGGAACCCTTGAAATATTTTTCAGGCCAAGGGGAATGCCTGCACATTTAGCCGCAAATACAGGCCACAAGTTACAAAATGATTATATTTGTTTCATGTGTAGGCCTGTGTATATGCATTAACAGTGTTCTTAAATAAAAATAAAGAAACGTACCTCTTTAATGTGAAGTTGCCCAAATTTGAAACAATTTTTAAAGTAAATTGTGATCTCCCAGGGAACCCCTACTGGCCTCTCACAGAACCCTAGGCTTCCACAGAACCCTGGTTGAGAAACCCTAATCTAGATACTCTGAATATTACCACCATCACAGATATGATTATAAATACTAGCTTATCTGAAATAATAGTCATTTGTGGCTAAATGGTAAGAAAGAATCCCTGAAATGTAAAAAAGAAATAACTCAGTTTAGTTTAGAAAAGTTTTACAGTGGATCATCAGAAGATGTAATTTCTGTGGGTAGCTTTTAACAAGACTGATTTAAGTCTATAGTGCTGGTGCAGATGTGGTATCCTAATTATGATTAAGGACCCCATCTGTAGTATGACATAATGTATTATGCTACGGATCTCTTACCTGCAACCCTTTTTGAACTATGAGATTATAACACACAAACTGTCTGTTAAGGCACAACCTGACTTTTTTGAGTTCTAACCTATGAGAATAATTTTTTTAAAAAGCCTCATGGCCAAATCTTCCTAAAGTCTTGTAATATGTTGTTGACCAATGCACAGATGAGGCCAAATCTCAGGCATTGAAAGAAGAAACAAGATAGCTGAAAGCAGCTTGACATAGTTTCCCATGGCACGCACAATGCTCTCACCAAGCCTAAAAATACAGCAAGACCTCTGAAAGGTCTGGGAGCAGAGTCTTTGGAGTAGGTGGCACACATACTTATTAGTAAAGTAAGTTTTAAGACAGAACTGTGAAGAATACCTTGGGGATAAGGCCAATCTGCAAAATGTGTCTGCCCTCAGTTTCACTACAGAACACTATTCAGGGGAACAGTGGAAAAAACCAAACACATGCAAAAACCTTGAGACTATTTTTTAAATCTAGGACATCAAAGCCCCCATTGTCATCCTGCTCACCAACAATACAGGGAATATGATCTAGTTGCTGGGCTAGATCCAATTCCCCACCCCACTCAATAAAGTGCAAGAGGAGGCAAATCCAGCATCAGCAGTGGCCAAGGGAAACTTGATGTGCCCAACATCAAGCACCCAGGCCAAGTGCAACAGGAGGAAGGGGCCAATGAACTAGACTTTTAAACTAAAAATAATAGGATATATGAAATGAGAAAGATTGTGTCTTTTGACAGGGCACCTAAGAGGACAATTTTAGCCCCTCTGCCTAGACACTACTTTTGTATAGTACGAATTCTAGGTCTTGGAGCTGCAACATTTATGATCCCAAAATGCAATTCCTGAATCATCAGATTTTATCTTTGCATATAATGCCTTTATGAAGGCATAGCTAGAATGAAATTGTTAGCACCTACCATAGTTATTAAATTCTTTAAAAGTCTTGCAATACTGCCCAATGAAATGTCAATTACCTCCTACAATCTCATTTCATATGTGATCCTGTTATTGTTTTTTTTTTCCTTCTCCCAGTTGGTCCATTGCATGTGGAGTTTTCACAAGCTGTGAATTTGAAGAATGTGGAGGAAGAAAATCCAGAACTCAGGGAAGGAGGCCGCTATACACCAAAGGACTGCAAAGCACTTCAGAAAGTGGCGATCATTATCCCATTCAGAAATCGAGATGAACACTTGAAATACTGGTTGTTTTATCTCCATCCGATCCTGCAAAGGCAACAACTTGATTATGGTGTCTATGTGATTAATCAGGTAAGAGTTTCAGTTCTGAACTGATTGCTGCACATATGAAAGAGGTACTGTATGTGTGTGCTGTTGGTTCCTTTTGAATATGGGTCTGTAGTGCATAGTGGTGAAATGGGAAGCTTTAGTTAATCTTTTGAAAGACCCTCGCTTTGCATGTCATAACAAAATCAGTAACAGTTGCTTTAATATATACATTTTTTATTTCTAAATTGTATGCCCTGCATTCCTGGCTTATGAAAGCAGCTAATTGTCTTTATAAGACAGATCGAGTACAATATAAAAACATCAATACAACACCATCAGCCAAGGCCTATATAAGAACCTCAAAGTAGATTATAAAAAATCCATCCTCCATCACTACCAAGTGACTCAGGAACAGTTCTAGAACTGCTGTCAGTGGTCTCAAAATCAGGCCAAAGCTTCCTTGTACATCTGCTTCTGAACCTCCAATAATAAAGGCATTTAAAGCAGCATGTAGGTGGGGATGGTCTTACCCTTGTTTCTGTCCTTTAATATTTAATACAATAAGTTGACGAGTCAACATACACAGAACTAGAATGAATAACTCTCCCACTGTGAGTAAACTTATCCTTATACAATTAAAATAACCATGTTGACCAGTTCTGAAGAAACAGTACAGCATTATTCCTCAAAATCTTGGGGCTTTGGTCATATTTTGCCTGGCTAGAAATAGTAAAGTTACAGAACTCTATAAAAATTCAGAGATTTGTGTAGCAAGATTATAATGATACCTCAAAACGCTATTGATTAATGAAGACTTTTTGTGTGTGTCGTATCTTTATTCTTGGATGTCAGCTCCTAGAACATCTTTCTTTGGGTAAATTCCCTTTTTCTGTTTGTTCGACCTAATAAGATGCCTAGGCTCATCTGACAGACAGAATGCATTCTTACCTTTGTGATATTCAAAGAGTGACAACTTAATCCCCCCACTTTTGACTTCTTTCTTTTAGGGGATGTTGGCAGTTGCATAGGAAAACGTGTTATTGTCAGGTTGTGAGGATACAAGGCAGGTAATTTGGGCAGGTGAGCAAAGAGGCTGGTGAGCAAGGAGGCTAAGATCAGTTGTCTGATATAGAGGAAGAAAGCTGAGGTTTTCTTAAGGAAGTTGCCCAGACTGAAGGATGGTTGCAGATCCGGGAGCTTTAGATTAGCGACACTGGATGTAATTGCAGGGTGTATGTTTCATAGTTTCCCGCTCTCACCGTTAGCCCTGGCTACAGAAGAAGTTGACGCCTGACCTGACCACACGATTTTTGGTTCATGTCCTATGGCATCCAATATGGCTCGTATTATAACAAGTTTTCTTGCGATAAGAGCAGTATTGGAGCATAAGGCTGCAAACAGTAAGAAATGCACTAAGAGGGTCATGGCCATTTTCTTCTGATAAATGATGAGTGTATTTACCACTAAAACAATCCTCCCATAATGTGAACCACAAGTCATGGTGCATTTGTAAGTTTTTTATCTGTTTGCACAAAGTTGTCTGTTCTGGGATTTTTCTTGTTCTTTGAGCCCTTCAAGATGTGATTCTCATGTGCCAGTTTCATAGGCTGTGAAGCTTGCTAGTTTCATAGGCTATGCACAGCTGCATAGTCTGCTTAGTAATACCTGATTCTCAAGGTAGTTCTACATCCTGTGCATGGGCAGTGACTGCATCAGTTAGACACCCTACTTTAGAATGTGATTTCAGTCAAGATGTTCTGAACTTGTATGATCAATCTAGAGCCCACGTTGGATTTCTTTTTGCCAACCCCATGGTTATATGCAAAAAGGTCAAGCATATTTTCTCAGTTGGCATACAAAACAATAGGTGGGAATAATCCTTTTTCTTGCAGGACTAGAATAGCCTATTTAGCATTGCTTGCTGGCATCCTAACATGTCTTGAGCCTTCATACCAATGGGATTGTGGTTGGTTTCAGCTCTTGATGTGTCAGAAAAACCTCCCGGATTCTCTCTCTTTGCCTAGGGATAGTGGTATCTCTCTCACACAGACATGTAAAATGCTGCCTTGGGGACCTCTGCTTGACTCACCCAGTATGAGGACTTTTTGAAGGCAGACTACTGTTCAGTCCATAAGGTTTGAGAATCGATGGATTATACTCATCCTCCTATATGTGCTGCAGCTCAGATTTTATATCTGAGCAGACTTTGCTAATAGCTTCTACTAATGGCTTAACAAGAAGGCAACTGCTGTACTTCATGGGGGCTGGCTAGTTAAATTACTGTTTTTTAAAATCTTCTTGTTTTCTTTTGCAGTATAGGATGGGATATGGGCATTTAATTGCAATTTTTAATGGCTGGAAATAGCCCAGCCTTCCTTGATCTGATCCTTTTCAGATGTTTTAGACAACAAAAGCCAGAATTCATGGCTAACTAAAACATCTGTGTTGGAGTTTTATCACATCTGGAGGGCCCAAATAGGAGAAAGCTGGACTGAGATCTCAGGTGTGCTGGTACTTCCTTCATCATTATTCAAAGGCTGCATAAAAGTGATTGAGTGCCATGACCTAATTTTGTCAATGGAAGTATTCAGCTTGGTTAACTTCATTATGGCAGGATGTTTGGAGAGGTTTTATTTTACATCTCCAGCCAGTTAAATATGCAACAAACACTGTTGGCATTGATCCTAAATTATCCAGATGGTGGTGGGGTTTGCAAGAATTGTATATCTGCAGGGTTGTTGTTTTTTTTAAGTCTTCCTTTACTTTCTTGACAATTGCTTTTCTCTTTTTTCTCCTCCTTGTCTGTCCTTCCTTTGCATCCATTCTTCCTTCTCTTTTTCCCCCCTTTCTTTCCAGGGGGAAAATCTTCCCTTTTTCTTATTAAACCTGTCCTATAGCAAAGCAATCACTGAAGCACCGAGAGTTTCTATGTGAATGATTCTTACTCCATCTGCGTCCTTCTGTGCTCTGCATCTCATAGGAAAAAGTAAGAGAGGAAAGAATGCTGATCCTCCTCCTGCTGCTTCGATGGTAACGTCCCACCTCTTACCTTTCAGTACAAAGCAAATTGCCCACAAACCCCTTGCACTTTCACCACTGACTTTGGAAACATCTGAAACATGTTACATGGAAACCTAACCTGAAATGGGGGTATGGAGAAGTGAGAATCTGTAAGAAGGCCGGGGTTGGACTCCTTGAGCAAGCGGGGTGGGGGGTAGTGGAGAGGGATGCCAGCTGCCTTTCCCTCGAACTGGCGTGTACTTTTACCCATCTTTTCTGTGTGTTACTTCTCCGTGATTCCTCTGCATCCTACTTGGGGAATCTGTATTTTGGACGTGACTTTGGCTTTGTGAACAGCAGATGCGTCGTGGGCTTGCTTCAGCCTTTTTCTTGGGAGTGCTTTCTCATGATTTCCAAAGAGCACGGGCATGTTTGCCCGGAATCTTTTTGCATCACTGTTGCAAGGTTTCTGTCCGGACAGAGCATGGGTTGAATGTCATCATCACAAATGGGTGCCCTTTACACCTCTGGGCTGCACACAGCCAGGGAATCAGCAGTAAAGCACAGGCTGCCTTATGGAATAGTTCCTCCATGCCTGTTGGTCCATTCATTGGATAGTCTTGGATACAGTGCTGTAAACTGCTGAGTTTCCTGGAGCCCAGAGCGGAGGTCACTTAAGTGGCCGTTATGGAAAGTAGCGCAGCCAATTTCCTTGGTCTCACTAGTGGAGCAAATCCGGGTCTGTTACCACTTCCTAATCCAATAACACTTGAAAGACTCGATTAACAAGAACATGAACTCCACTGCAAGACCAAGCAGGGTGGGAAGCCTCAAACTTAAGAGTTCAAGCAAGGGAGCAATCTCAGTCCAAAGCCTGATCTGAGCCTCTAAGCTTGTAGCGCCAATTTGGGCTGTTTGCTGTTTTGAGGTAGATTTGTGCCAGACTGTTAATGAATGCCAGCTGTTTGACTTGTGGCAACTTAGGAGAGCTTTGTGCGGGATTGGCTCACTTCATGGAGGCAACAGGGTTTGTTTCTGCAGACCTGACAGAAACTTACAGCTGCTGCTTCAGGCAGAAATCCAGCTGGCTTGTCGAACTGGCAGTAATTAGTTTGCAGCCTCTTCTTTGACAAACACCACGGGGAAGGAGCGAAGGGTGTCCTCAAGTTGTGTCAGGAGAATAGTTCCTGTCAATCTTGTTCTTACGATCTGGCAATAGCTTGAATTATAAACTGAAAAAGTCAACAGTTGTGGACTATTGGAACAGCTTTTCTTTAGAGGGCGTAGAGATGTGAATAATCTGAGATTCCTGAAGCCAGTAATATGAAAGGAAGGAAAAGGACAGCGTGAACCTTTAAATATCTATTCAGATGGAAGTCAGTGGAGTTTCTTCTCAGGCAATGTGATTGCAGCCTAAGAATATGAAAAAAGACCCAAAAATTCCCGTTCTCTGAGAGAAGGAAGCCTTGGATCCATTTTGTTATGGATCATTTACTTAGATAGTATTTTGATATCTTATATGAAGTACATCCTTTATTCAAGCCAGATTACAAATATACTCAGCCCTGAGACCAAATTCCAAACAGTTGCTGCTGTGTTTATATCTTGCCACTCTGTTTGTTATTTTAATTATTTTATAGATTGATTGCTATGTATCCCAGTTTTAGGTATAACTAGAAAAAAGAGAGAGAAAGCTGAAAAAAATCCCATGCTTTCCTTAATGTTCCAAGCTTATCTGGGATCAGAAACAGAAAATATGATCACAATTTTATAAGGCAAAATAGAAAATATGGTTTTAGAAGAATTGGCATAATTGGATAAGTGGAGCATTCTGAAAAAAAGGGAATTCACCTCTGAATGTGTGCTGCGTTCCCCCCCACCCCCATTCAGAAGCACAAACTCTTTCTTTCTGTCTCCCCATCCCCCTCCTGGGTCTTTGAAAGCTGTAAACAGATGGCTTTTACTGCAGGGTTAATGGACTATATTACAAATGGATTGTGTAATGGATACTTCTGGAGTTCAGTTGTCCAAAATGCAGCAGGAAGTCCTTCCCTTTTATAACTACATGCTCCAGAGCTGCTGTTTGCCTGTCACCCCTGTCACTTTTTGATTTTAGTCTGCCAGTTCCTGCTATGCTGGGGCCTCTGCACATTGCTTCCAAGTGAACTGTTTTCTTCCTGGGTTCCAAGCTTCCCTGTATTCCTTGACTGATAGCCAAATGAGACATGGAGTGGTAGGCCAGGATGTGGGAGTCTGTCAGACTTCTAAATTAGAAGAGGGGAGGCAATTTGGAAGGAAGACAGGGTAGGCAGAGAAAGAGATAGAAACCTCTCCCTCCACTTCTCTCTTCTCACCCCTTCTCCATCTTCTTCTCTTCCAGGTGAGATTCCCAACCATCTTTGATATGAAGTTAAGAAATAATGGCAAAATGGCAGTAGAGAGAGGGCTATGCTCACTCCCCAGGCCCACCTTTGGTTCCAATCACGGTTTTGCTATTTCAGCTATTTAGCAGATATCCAAACTCCCAAGCTTTAGTTTGGTTTGATTCCTCTGCAGCCATGAAAATTTATGTGTTTTCAGCCGAGGCATAGCTGCAAAAGGCGTACACTCTCTAGTAATGATTCAGGCCCACTTTTACCTGCAATGGGTCAGCATGGGAATTGGTAAGCTCCAGTTTGTGAGTATAGGTGATATTCTTACCTATAGAATAGGATTGGAATTAGATATAGATATATCAAATAGGATTGGAGAGATAAGATACGTGGTTTTTCCCAGGATAGGTAATGGGCTGGCAGCCTCTATCTCCTTGCCTTCTCTGAGTTGAATCGGTGCTTTTTGCTCAAATGTGTAGGCTAGCACAATAGTTTCCCAACTGTGTCCCATTAGCTCTGAGCTCCTTAATTGGTATCAGATCTTCCTCAATGACAAAACCAACAATAGTTTATGGTGTTTCTTGAGCTTGCCTGCCACTAGTGATCTACAAATACAGCCCCAGGAAAAAGTTAGATGAGTTTTGGGGAACTTGCAAGACAGGCTTCTTTGCGCACTGCTGTTGTATACCTGAAACTTTTGCAATGTAGAGAGGTTCCACAGTTTTGCAAGGCTAGTAAGTTCCGTGGCAGATGAATTAGGTAAGGAAATAATTCCTTGAAAGTGAGGTGTTTGTACTAGCCCCATGGTTTTCAATCTGTCTTAAAGAGCTGGTATATCTGTATCCTTTGCCACATGCTGCAAAAGGATATCCTGTGCTGAAACTGATCTGCTTCCATAGGTACATGTTCTCTCGCTTCAACTGGGCCATGATGCAAATGCATTTGATCCTGCAACACAAAGTGGACATGTGTTTTGCAAAAGGGATACACATTGGCTCTTTGCCTCTGCATCAAATGGACAAGCCTGATGTAAATGTAAATTTGGCCCATATTTTAGAATGTTTTTTCTCTTCCAAGGGGAAGGCCAGAACAGGAGCCTTAAAGTCATCCATCAGGATTCCTGTGTCTCTGTTTCCAATCACTTTTGCAGTAGCTGGCTTTGGTTTCCTGATTTGCTTCCTATGTTTATTGTGGCTGAAAGTAGAGGGGGTGGGAGGTATTTGCTGTAGGTATGACCACACTGGTAACCTTTAAGCAATTTCTTGACATTTTAAGGTCAGGTTGTATATATTCCATGCTTTTTTTAAAAACAAAAAAGTTTAAACTATGACCCAAGATATACTAAATTCTGCAACCTATAAAAGTCCTACAAATCTACCCTATTTACATAATTTAAGTATTAAATAACCTATCATTTGATTAAATTGCTCAAGTGTTGTTCTCCAAATTCCAGTGCCTTGCAAAATAAGATTTCATTCATCAGGGTACAGTTTGGGGTTGGGGTGTCAAATACCATTGCATTTTTTTTTTTAGGTTGGCAAGAATTTAATCTTGAGGGTATTGCTACTCCGTATCCGTTTCCCAGTCATTCTTTATTGGGGGTATAATACGTCTTAATTTCCTCTCCTGATTGTTCAGAAAAAAAACTACGAAATGAAGTGCATTATATTATGTTTTGCTCACACTGTTTGATATATTGTTGTCAATCAGGCCTTTTGTATGAGTCACTCAGCCAATAATTCTTCTCACAAATACCTACATTTCCTGAAGGGAAATGAAATTACATGTCAGCCTAGATGGATTGCTGGTTTCACTACTCCAGTGTAGTAATTGGATGACATTGTTGTCAATCTGGGAGACACAGAGAGTTATCCCCATTAAATGCAGAGTGAGTTGCTTCTGTGTAAATCAGCTGTGGGTTCTGCTGATTTACTGGAGGAATGACACATCCCTAGAGCAGCTGTCTGAGAACTAAATGAAAGGGAAGCATACTAAGCAAATAAGCTGAAGTAAGGCATTTTCTATCTGTTTTTCCATAACTTCTAGGCATTTCACAATAATTCTATAAATGTCTTCACTCTTCAAGCTGCTCAAGCCCTTTTCTTGAAAGGAATTTAACATCACCATCGTGCTGGTTGGACTTGAATAGATGAGACAGAATTCCAGAGTTTAAGTCTCCATAAAAGTCGCGAAAGCAGTGTCCCCCCAAAGGGTCAGACATGACTCAGTGCTTGCACAGGGGACCTTTCACCTCACCTTTCAATCAAAGCATGGAAGGCAGAGAAAGTGAATGCTTACTATGTTTGAATGGATGGTTCCGTCATAAATGTGAGTGTGAAGAGAATACATGAGAGACTTTTATATCATGATCTTTATCTAAAGGTAGTTTGGTTTGCGGTTCCTTCCTGGAATTTTTTTCCCCCTTTGTTTATTCCCTTGAGAGGAAGTTAAAGCTAACATGAT
This sequence comes from Candoia aspera, assembly GCF_035149785.1. NCBI lineage: Eukaryota > Metazoa > Chordata > Lepidosauria > Squamata > Candoiidae > Candoia > Candoia aspera. The sequence goes on along the minus strand of NC_086154.1, from coordinate 167,805,660 downwards.
TCATTTAAAGAGGAGATCAGCCATTCAAGAAAACACGCCAGGAAATTCTCTTGGCAAACTTGGCTAGTCATATTTACATTTTCCTAAAAAGGATATATTGAGATGTAGCCAGGAGTAATGAGAAGCATTTATAATGGGATATTTGAGGTGTACAGAGTGGTTCATGCATATTAGCTTAGACGCTGATGGTCAGCTAAGACTGAAATGGTGGCTTCTTTAGAATGTCGTGGTTGATGAGATTTGAGCTGAGGCCATCCCAGCACATCCTCTTAGTTGTTTAACTAAGCTGTGAGAAATCCAGATGGCCAGGAGGTTGTCTCCAGAACAGAATGACCCTTCTTTTGGCCATGACCAGCTCCACTGACACCTCTGTTGGAAAAGCAGGTGCCAGAACCTGGCAGTTGCCTTTATACCCATTGCAGTACCTTATGCCAAAGAAAATATTTCCCTCATCTCCAGGAGGCAATTTCATTTCTGTTGCAGTAGTAGAATTAGGTCTGCAAAAGTTTGCCACTAATAGTTGTTGTAATGCTAACATCAAGCAAGGTAATTATCCTTCCACATATTTAGCATGGAATTAGAAAATGCAAGGAAAATGTGACAGTTTTCAAAGAAATGCAACCAGCATATATTCTTTTCCACCCCCATTTACAGGTGATACAGCATAGAAGGCTTCTATAACTGTGCTGAATTTTCCCCATTTTCCCCTATTCTACAGGCTGCTGCTTTCGGTGATGGGGAAGTTCTCATATTGTAATATTTCTAGGAAAAGAGTGGATACAGAGCTGCTACTGCCTTGGGCGGTTTGTCACCTATATACTGAATAAATCCATCATAAGCTGCATCATTTAGTTAACCCTTTTATTTTAGCAGCTATTAGCTCACCATTTAGGGGAGGAAAATTAAGCAGTCTCCCTGTTTCAATTTTGAATCTAACATTTATCCAGCAATGGTTTAGAAGTCTAAACAGGTAGAAAATTAGCCTTTTCCCACAATTTAGCCAAGTATTTTTTAAAAGCGATAAAGACTATATACACCCTCCTAACATGCAGCTTTTGTGCTGAAAGCTGTTTTGCAGGGCTATTCTACTAAGGCTAAAATGAGAATTGAAGCAGTTCTAACCTTTTTTGTTAAAAAAAAAAAAAAAAAAAAAGACCAAACCCACACAATACAACTCTAAATGAGAACCCTCTCTTTTCAAGCTAAAATATATTAACTAAACTTGAATGCTAGTATGAGTTGTATTTTTTTTAAATATAATATACGATTGTATCTATGGTATTGGTTAGGCCTCTGCATGATACAAAAAATGCAAACTGATAATTCTGAAAATGGATTAATCGACACACAAATCTGGCTGTTTTATAATAGTTGATTTTGAAGAGAGAATGGCTAGAACTAACTGCATGTGTTTTGCTGCAGTGATTTTGGATAGGGAATTGTAGATGATATAGCTGATATATATAACTTGTCACCTGAGATTATAAAACTCTCAGTCCATTTAAAAGACCCCCATTGTAACCAGCCTAAGTAACTTCTGTTAGAAATAAATAATTCTTCCCCTACGTAGCTGATTTCTAGTTCAATGCTTTACCCACTCTTGGATATTATTGTGGTTTGTCTTTGCTGAATCTACAGAAAGAATTGTCTCCATTTACAAAACGCACCTCTGCTGCTTAGAAATATTTATTGAAGGGCTTCTTGTGAAAGTGACATCCTAATTCTACCCCATTCTCATTATTTTGCTTATTTACTGATCCATAGCAAACAGGGACCACTGCGATATGGTTGACTGGGTTTCTCTGAAGAGTTAATTGGAAGAAGAGAATGGTAGTTTCATCCAATCCTTCATTTATATAAATTGGCAAGGGCACTTCTGTTACTGTGTTTGGCTGTGTAATTCTTGCCAAGGTCATAAACAATTTCATTACATTTCAACTTCAGCAAATGTAGAGCTAGATTGTAATTTAGAAACTCCCAAAACGCATATTCTTAATCATCTGTGAAAACAACTCATGGAGAAAAATCTATCTGTGTGGTTACTAAGAATTGATGCCGACTTGATGACACATAATCAGTCATTCAATCAATGAAAACAACTACAAGAACAAAACTAAGGGTCATGTCAGATACCTCATATTCTTTTATTTGTGTTGGAGACTAATCTGGATAATATAAAGAGTACGGAGTTCATAATTTTTCGCCACTCTCAATATAACTATCTCCAGAATTCCTACTTGTCTTTAGTACTCCTTACTTCCACTGCAGATTGTCAAGTCCAGTTCTGGCTATGCTGTGCTTCTCATCACACCATCCAGGAGTGGCCAGAGAAGGGTTCCTTGGAACAAGCAGGGCAATAATACCCCAAGTCCATTTTTTTAAAAACCTTATAGTTGGTTAATTCACTGGCTAACAAAACACAGAGGGAGGAAGAATGAAAAAAGTAAGGGTGATGAAATGTGAACAAACACAACTTGAAGATTGTACAAAGGGTCTTTTGTTTTGCTTCCCTCTATAACAAATCTGATCCTGCTGTTCATGTGATGCCAGGCTCATTTATTAAAAAAGCAAATGTAAGCATATTTTTAAAATATGATCTAAATAATTGGTTCATTTGGAAGCTGATTTTCCTCTCTCCCTTTTGTAAATGAGGCTTGCAGGCATAATATAGTCCTTTATTGGACAACATCTGAACTGTTGTATATGTTTTGACAACATTCAGGTAGCTGAGTAGGAAGAAGAGATAGGTCTTTACATAAGACTGTACACAATCTTAACGTGAAAATGAGCAGCATTCCCCAACATGATGAATTACAGACCTGTAGGGCCATCCCAGCAGCAGTCCCAATGCACTGAGAGAAGGGCAGGTTTGGGAAGGCTGATGAAGAGCAATGTGAAATTCCGTACTCTCTGTGTCTGCTTTCTCCCTTCCCAAGGTTTCAAGGGAAGTTCAGTGAAAGGCAAAATGGGCACATTGGTTTAATGTAAAGTTTTGTGGTTGGTCTTAAAACTGGACAAAAAACTGGCAAATAGTAAGCTTATGTGAGCTTGCCCATATGTGGTGTTGTGTATGTTGTGTCTTATGAAGCCCCTGGGTTGTAATAAATAGGAAGTGCTAACTAGCCTTTATTTGAAGGTTCTTAACAATTCTTCCTTTTCTTACATTAGGATGGAGAAGAAACATTTAATCGCGCAAAGCTTCTGAATGTAGGCTTCATAGAAGCTTTGAAAGAATATGATTATGACTGCTTTGTATTTAGTGATGTTGACCTAGTCCCAATGGATGACAGGAATACCTATAAGTGTTACGACCAGCCCAGGCACCTCTCTGTATCTATGGATAAATTTGGATTTCGGTAAGAACTTAGTTGTTTTGTTGTTTATTCATTCAGTCGCTTCCGACTCTTCGTGACTTCATGGACCAGCCCACGCCAGAGCTTCCTGTCAGTTGTCGCCACCCCCAGCAACCCAAGGTCAAATCCGTCACCTCTAGAATATCATCCATCCATCTTGCCCTTGGTCGGCCCCTCTTCCTTTTGCCTTCTACTTTCCCTAGCATCAGCATCTTATCCAGGGTATCCTGTCTTTTCATTATGTGGCCAAAGTACTACAGTTGGTTGTTTACATTTAGCATAAAGCATGTAACAATATGAGTGGATTACTGGGAGTTGATGGCACATAAATATAATAAATAAATAACCTCCAGCCATGTGGACCTGGAGGGCAAGAATATGACCATACCTTCATTGCATTAAACTTTTGGAAGGAGGGCAGATTTTTCTGCGCACGTTCTCTATTAAGCCAATATTTAGGGGGCCCTTGAAAATGATTCTTTCAAAGACATAACTTGTGTCAGTGGAGCACCTTCACAAATTCAATGTGACATCTGTTCTAATGAGAATCTAATTTTCTAACCTTTTTATACATTGCTTTGGGATGACATAACCCTAAAAAAAGCTTTAAATACTTAAATAACATAAAACAGTTGTTAGCTCCTTATCTGCAAGAACTTCCTAGCTAAAGACCCCTATGTATTGGTCATATAGAAAATCAATACACAAACTAAATTCAATATATAATACCCAAAGGAAGACACAGTGTTAAAATATACAGTATATGCAAGCTTTGTCTCAACTTCTGAAATGACTTTTTGTGCGTGTGTGAATGAACCTGTATACAAACAAGAAGCAAGAAATTTCCATTAGATTGCTTGAAATTATCAGTCTTCCAGGATCCAAGATTTCTAATGTGTTGGTATTCTCAACATTAAGAGCGTAAGCATATAAATGAGAGTCTGAGGGCCAGTTAATAAGAAAAAATTGCTTCCCAACATTATGGGAAATGTGGAGAGCTCATCTGTTTACCCTTTCTTTTACAGCCCTTTTTAATCAGCCCTATTAACCCTTTTACAGTATGTACAGCCCTTTTTAATTGGTAAATCCAAAGATCCCCAGTTCATTTTTATCCATTTTCAGCAAAAAGTCCATAAAGGGTTTCCAGTCTTTTATAAAAGTAGTTATTGCTCCTTCCAGTTTGAACAATATTTTTTAAGAATTCTGAACTCAGATTTCAGAAAACATAGGCTTATCCTTGTCACACTGTATATATTGGCACAGGCAACTTCACAGGAGTCCGGATGCTACATGTTACTTTTTCTGATCAGTTCTGTCTAGAGATGTAATCCAAACTTCTTTGTGATAACATGTTTTTAAATGAATCATTTATCTTTCTCTCTTCCAGCTTACCTTACAATCAGTATTTTGGAGGTGTGTCTGCTTTAAGTAAGGAGCAATTCCAAAAAATCAATGGGTTTCCCAATAATTATTGGGGCTGGGGTGGTGAAGATGATGACATTTATAACAGGTAAGGTCCCTCATCTTTCTATTTAATGTTGAATTTGGGGGGGGAGGGCACATCGTTTACTTATGAGGGTTGTGGCTGGTACAGTAGTTCCTCTCTGTACCATTTGTTGATTAGTGGTTTCTTCCTATGTTGATCTAGTGCAGCGAACGTATGTAGCCATATGGGTGCAAGAATACAAATCAAGAATTGGCCATCATTAATATTTGCACATGAAGTGTTTGTCTTGACAAGCATGCTGTGGTGGCCTAGGGAGTTTCAGGACTTTCAGGCCATCTTTGACTTAGAACAGTGTTTCTCAGCTGCGGCAACTTTAAGATGTGTGGACCTCGACTCCCAGAATTCCTCAGCCAGCCTTACTGGCTGGGAAACTCTGGGAGTTGAAGTCCACACATCTTAAAGTTGCCGCGGTTGAGAAACACTGACTTAGAGCAACAGTCATCCACAGGCCAAACTTCATGTGCACGAAAGAGTCAGTACCTATTTAGTTCAAACTACCATCACTGGATAGGGACGCGGTGGCGCTGCAGGTTAAACCGCTGAGCTGTCGATCGGAAGGTCGGCGGTTCGAAACCGCGCGGCGGGGTGAGCTCCCGTTGTTAATCCCAGCTCCTGCTCACCTAGCAGTTCGAAAACATGCAAATGTGAGTAGATCAATAGGTACCGCTTCGGCGGGAAGGTAACGGCGTTCTGAGTCGTCATGCTGGCCACATGACCCAGAAGTGTCTATGACAACGCCGGCTCCAAGGCTTAGAAACAGAGATGAGCACCGCCCCCTAGAGTCGGATTCGACTGGACTTTACGTCGAGGGAAACCTTTACCTTTACCATCACTGGAGGCTACTAATCTACCCAAACACTAAGATCAGTAACAGTTATGATCCCTGTAAAAATAAAAATTGATTTAATGATGCCATGCTTATTTTGGTGGTGCTTCCCCTGCTACACTCATTTCTGAGCACCAGTCTAGAAGGGGATAGTTGAAGATACATTATTTTTCTAATGCTGTCCCACCTCTACTCCCTTAATTGCAACTGTTTCCCTCTCCCTGGCAGTGTATCATCTCTGTGCATCTCGGAGCCTTTTTGACCACTAGAGTAAATGGCAAGAGGTCTTCATACCTGTCCCTGTGTCAATTTCTTACCTGGCTTATTATTAGTGAAATGAATTTTTTTTTTTTAAAGAGACAAAGAGGAAGTTCCTGTTTCTCTCTGTCCTGTGTTTCCATCTGTTCAAGATACAGGTGTTGATACAAGTGAGAATTTTCTATAGTCATCCATTTCTTAACAAATCCATCTTTTGCTTTAAATAAAATGAGTGTTATATTTCTGTTAGCATTTACTAATAGCTGGCCTAAGCCCATCTACTGCAACCAAGATATTACAAGTATTTTATTTTACCTTCAGTGGGATGTTCTGCTACTTAATGACGCAGTAGTACTCTTTCAGCACTCTGTTTATGCTTAGAAGCACATCCTTTAACAAGAGCTCCTGATGAATTCAAATCTCCAACCAAGTTCTTTCCCCCACCCCTGCCACCTCACCTCTCCTGTGATATTGTAGTTGGATGATCTGGTGGACTGGACCAATAAATGTTGAGACCGAGGAAGAGGTGTGAAAATGCCCAGAAAAATCAAGTCAGCTTCATTAGGAAAAGCAAGCAGGGGATTTCCCAGCCAGTTTGTGAAACAGACCAAAAAATAAGAAATAAACAGGCTTTTACAGCCCCACTGCAGTCATGTGTACTTGGAATTAAGGCTGAAGGTTTGGGGGATTTTTAATCTTACGCTGCAGGTGTTCACTCTCATTCTTTTTTTCAACTATGGGTGCACAGAGAACAGGATATTTTTTGCTCAGTACTTATTTCAAAGTGTTGAAGCTGCAGAACTGCAGATATTCAAGTCTTTATTCTAAGTGCAGGCTAGTTTGTGCCTTCCAAAATGAAAAGATACATTCAGCTGATCTATGTTACAGTGTAAGGAATGCCTAAGACCAAATAAAAGACTTAGGCTCTAAATCAAGTTTAAGCTCTGGCTTTTATTTAGAATAGAATGCACACTGGTAAAAAGCTGAGAGTGAGGGAAGCGCGCCAAAAGTTGAATTAAATAGTCTCGCGCCAAACAGCGCTCCACCCCCACTCTCCCCGGGTGTGCCCCACAAGTTCCATGGAGTGACAGGCCATCAAGACTTGATAGGTGAGAGGTCGTCCAGCCCCATTCACCCCAGGCATCGCCCTGTTTATCTTCCTGTGAGGTAATGGTCCATTACCGGGCAATTAGACCTCAATGTTCCTCGAAAGCCCGGACGCGCCTTTCCGAACCTCGCCCTGATCCTTTCTTTATCAGGGGAGTCAATGGCCGATTACCGGGCAATGGGACCTTGTTTGTTCAGTAGATCTCCCAACCCCATTACCTTCTTTGTCCGGTTTATCACCCGCACCTCTCCAGCCATTGACACGCATCCGTGCTTTGTCATGCGAGCCGTTACGATGTTGCAAACATCGCAACGGCGATCATGACATACCGCCCCCCTGAATAAAATCAAGCCGAGGGCTTGGAGGGATATGCAACGTGGAAGTTGCGGACTAGCTTGGGGGCCTGAATGTCGCAGGCAGCGACCCACTCGGGGTGGGGAAAGTGTTTCCAGCGCACTAAGTATTGGAAAGAGCCACGAAGCTTGCGGGAGTTGAGAATCTCCTTGACTTTGAAGTGCTGCTGTCCGTCGATCATGATGGGTGGAGGGGGGGAGTGCGTGGATGCCACCGGGAGGGGTCACTGGCCGGCTTGAGTAAGCTGCAGTGAAACACAGGGTGCAGCCGCTTCAAATTATGAGGTAGATCCAAACGCACCATGACCGGGTTCACAATTTGTGTAACCTGAAAGGGGCCAATAAATTTCGGGGCCAGTTTCTTGGAAGGCTGACGTGACTTGATAAATTTAGTGGAGAGATACACCAGGTCCCCTACTCGAAAAGGTGGCTGTTGGGGCCTGTGCTTGTCAGCCTGAAGTTTGTATGAGGTCTGTGCCTCATTGAGGGCGTCCTTAATGATGGGTCAAGAGTCTGCGAGTTTAGAACCCCAATCACAGGCCGCCACTACTGGAGACGGGGGCTGTGGGAGCTCGGGAATGGGGACGAAGTCCCAAACCGATACCATCCTGAAGGGGGTTTGTCCCGTGCTTTGATGCACAGCGTTATTGTATGCAACCTCCGCGAAAGGAAGCAAATCCACCCAGTCCTGGTGGTAGTTGATGTAGGAGCGGAGGAATTGTTCAAGGGTGGCATTGAGGATCTCAGTAGATCTGTCAGTCTGGGGATGCCAGGAGGTTGACAATGCTTGCTCAGAGATTTTATCCCAAGGGCGTGAAGGGTTAGCCACGGGCTGCAGCAGCCCCTGGGGTTTACCGGACAGTCGCTTAGACATTGCGCAAACAGGGCAGGATGCCACATACGTTTTGACATCCTTCCTCAGCGAAGGCCACCAAAATTGGCGTCAGGTCAAGTGGAGGGATTTGAGAAACCCAAAATGACCAGCCTGTTTGCTGTCATGAGACCGGCTGAGGATAGTTGATCGTTGCGAGTCAGGGACGTATAAACGTCCCTCCACCCAGGCGAGGTCTTGTTCCATGGAAACCTTGTCAGGGTTAGCAAGGAGCCAGGGATCAGACTTTGATGCGAGGGCAAAATCTGCACGCAACCCACCCGGCATCTGTGGTTGCCTGTGGCCTGGAGCGGGCTGCGCCAGAGTCGTTTGCAGGGGGGGGGGAGGCTGTTCCCAAGCGCGGCTCCGGGTGACAGTGGCCCAACCCAATTGAGACTCAGAGAGCACAGTCCCCACGACGTCGGAGACAGGCTCCGCGTCCTGGGGCAGTCGGGAAAGTGCATCTGCCAAAAAATTCTTCTTCCCCGGAATAAACTTCAGCTGAAAGTTAAAATGGCTGAAAAATTGAGCCCAGTGAATCTACTTAGGGCTGAGGCGCCTGGGCGTGCGGAGCGCCTCAAGGTTGCGGTGGTCTGTCCAGACCTCAAAAGGGCAAGTCGCCCCTCCTAAAAGGTGACGCCAAGCCTCCAGTGCCGCTTTTACTGCAAATGCCTCTTTTTCCCAGACATGCCAGCGCCTTTCCGTCTCGGAAAATTTGCGGGAGAGATAGGCACAGGGCTTCAAGAGTCCGGCAGAATCCTTTTGTAATAGGATAGCCACAATTGAAAAATCAGAGGCATCAGCCTGAACGACAAAAGGCCGTTCGGGGTCAGGATGGGATAAAATTGGCTCTGCTGTAAAGAGAGCTTTCAACCAGTCGAAAGCAGCCTGACAGGTGGGAGTCCAATTCAGCACGGCCCCTGGATTTTTTACCTTGCGCGTTTCCCCGACACCTTTGGTCCGCAACAAATCAGTCAAGGGCAGGGCAATCTCCGCGAACCCTTTTGCGAAGGATCTTTAGAAATTTGCGAATCCCAGGAAACTTTGGAGCTGGCGCCGGGTGCGCGGGCGCTCCCAGCTCAAAATAGCCTGAACCTTTGCAGGATCCATTTCGATGCCCTTATCTGAAATTCTGTAACCTAAGTAATCCAGGCGCGACTTATGGAATTCGCACTTGGAAAACTTAGCATAAAGTTTAGCGTGCCGAAGCTTGGTGAGAACCTGTCTTACCAATCTTTCGTGTTCTCTCTCAGTTTTGGAGTATATCAGGACATCGTCCAGATAAACCAGTACTCCTTTAAACAAATGGTCACGCAGAACCTCATTAATTAGTTGCATGAAAACCCCCGGGGCCCCTGCAAGACCAAAAGGCAGTACCTTATACTGGAAGGAGCCCAAGGGACAGTTAAAAGCTGTTTTCCATTCGTCCCCCTCCCTGATGCGAATGCGGTAATATGCCTCGCGGAGGTCAAGTTTGGAAAAAACCTTTCCAGTCGACAAGTGTGCCAACATATCTTTCACGAGGGGGAGGGGGTACTTGTTTGACGAGGCTGAATTTAACCCGCGATAGTCTGTACACAGTCTTAGGGTACCGTCCTTCTTCTCGCGGAACAGAACGGGCGCTCCAACCGGCGAGTTTGCCAGTTTGATGAAGCCCCGAGCAAGGTTTTTATCGAGGAAGTCCCGCAATGCCGCCAATTCCTTTTGTGTCATTGGGTAAATTTTTGGCTTAGGCAATGGGACATGAGGGAGCAGTTCAATGGCACAGTCCGTCTTGCGATGGGGGGGTGACTGGTCCACCTCCTCCTCCCCGAAGACGTCAGTGAAGTCTGCATATTGTTCCGGCAACCCCTCCATGGGGGAAGCGTGAACTTGAGGGTCGACAATCTCAGCCCTCCCCACAGTCAAAGTGAGGGATTTCCCCTTAGCAGGCACCTGGTAGAACCCATCCTCAAACGTTACCGTATGGGTCCTCCAGTTAATGTAGGGATTGTGGCAAGTTAGCCAGGGATTGTGGCAAGTTAGCCAGGGGATTCCCAGAACCACTATAGGCTTGCCCACCGGGGTGACCACGAATTCTATCGTTTCCCTGTGTGTGCCTATTTGTAGTGTAACATTCCCTGTACCCTGGGTGGCCGCTCCCCCCCCCCCCCCGCCGTGGAACCATCAAGTTGCTGGAAGATCAGCGGCTTCAGGAGAGGGAAATGGTAAATTTAGCGCAGCGACTAGGTTGGGGTGGATCAGGCATCTGGAACACCCGGAGTCCACCAAAGCCCCGATTTCGATGGTCTTGGAGCAGTAGCTCAGTTCAATTTTTACGGCCAGGGTGGGACAGTCCGCACTCACCCTGGTGGTATCGCGCCCATTCTCCACCACCTGCCCAGCGGCGCTGTTTAGGACAGATGAAAGGCGTTTTCTGCCAGCTGCTCCGGGGCGGCCAACCCGTCCCCAGCGAGGTAGACGTCCTCTTCTTCGTCTGGGGTCGCTAGTGCCCCTGTCAGCCGTCAGGGAGGGTTGGGTGGTTTCTGCGGAGCCTTCTGCGTCGGTCTAGGTGGGCGATCCGCTGTCCTAGCCTTGTGGCATTCTGCACGGTGACCTGCCTTACCGCACTTGATGCATTGCCCACAGGCAAAGTGATGTTGTCTTTCGGCGTCCCATGTCGGGCCCGACTGTGGCACTGGCCCTTTCCCGCTGGGGGGACGCCTGTCTCTCTTAGTCGCCAGCATGAAGGTGTGCTGGGCATGTTCAGCCTTCCCGGCAAGACAGATCCAGTCATGCAGTGAGTCCGGATCGTCTCTGTACAGCGCCCATTGCAACACCTCTCGATTGAGGCCATCCTTAAACATATCGATCAGGGTGGCCTCCGACCATTCAGGGACCTTCCCTGCCAAGACCTTAAATTCTAGGGCGTAATCTGCGACCGATTTCTGCCCTTGACTGAGTTCTTTAAGAGCGCCTTTAGCCCTCTACTTCGCCAGGGGGTCTTCAAAGTACCGCTTCAAGGAGTGTGTGGAAGGTAGCCAGGGCTGGGGCTCCGAACTCTGATATTTGTACGTACCAGTCCGCGGCTCTGCCCTTAAGTTTTGTGGCAATAGCCGAGATTTTAGCCCCTTCCGATGCAAAACAATGTCCGTATTGCTGTACGTAATTTGTTGCGTTGGTTAAAAAAATGACAGGTTCATGGGGTCGCCATCAAATTTTACTGGAAAGTCTTTAGCGATCCCACCAACTGGAGAAACCCCAACCTGTGAGTGAGTAGGGGTAACCCCCACCGGAATAAAACCACGGGGCCCTGGGAAAAAGTCCCGCGCCTGGCCCCTTCCTCTCGGGGTCGGCGATAGGGTGGGTGGGATGCCGAGACCCCTCCCTGCGCCCTGCGCAGCAGCACTCTTCATGAGCTCACTCACCACAGTTGACATGGATCACAGCATGTGTTCTACTGATTGCACCTTGGACTCCAGAGCCCTGATTCTGTCCGGTGTGACGGGATTGTTCATCCTCGGTGCTGCCGGTTGTTGCCCAATCGGCAGTCCTGCGGATTCCCTCTCAGGCGTCTGGGGGTATTGGAGTCTCCAAGTGGTGTGGGATGTCCCCGGCCGGGGGTCCGCTACGCCGTCCCACCTGAAGTGTTGTTGACTCACGACTCCCTCTTCCATTGGGGCCCTCCACTCCGGGCTGGGGCTCCAGGCTCCAAACTGGGGTGCGGTGTGGGTAGGGAGGGGGCTCATGTCCCATCTCGGGAGCGCCGATTCCAGAAGCTGTCTGGTCACCTCCCCCACTCGCGTTGAGTCCTTCGCGTCTCCGCTCTGAAGCACCGACTCCAGGATCGTCCCCGGTTCAGTCATCGCTAGTTGCTTCTCTCGCAAAAAAAAAAAATTCCTGGTAGAGGCTAGCGAGGTTCATTCTTAAAACACTCTCAGCTTTATGTAAGGAATGCCTAAGACCAAATAAAAGACTCAGACTCTAAATCAAGTTTAAGCTCTGGCTTTTATTTAGAATAGAATGCACACCGGTAAAAAGCTGAGAGTGAGGGAAGCGCGCCAAAAGTTGAATTAAATAGTCTCACGCCAAACAGCGCTCCACCCCCACACTCCCCGGGTGTGCCCCACAAGTTCCATGGAGTGACAGGCCATCAAGACTTGATAGGTGAGAGGTCGTCCAGCCCCATTCGCCCCGGGCATCACCCTGTTTATCTTCCTGTGAGGTGATGGTCCATTACTGGGCGATTAGACCTCGATGTTCCTCGAAAGCCTGGACGCGCCTTTCCGAACCTCGCCCTGATCCTTTCTTTATCAGGGGAGTCAATGGCCGATTACCGGGCAATGGGACCTTGTTTGTTCAGTAGATCTCCCAACCCCATTACCTTCTTTGTCCGGTTTATCGCCCGCACCTCTCCGGCCATTGACACGCATCCGTGCTTTGTCATGCGAGCCGTTACGATGTCGCAAACATCGCAACGGCGATCATGACATACAGTCACAGAACTACCTTGGTCTATTTATGTGTTCAACTTACTGCTGAGTTTTATAAACTGCTTATTTTTAATCTTTAAACACAAACGCATACACACAATGTTTAAGTGACAGTAAAAAGTATCTTCAAATGTTAAAAGAACAGGGCAATCAAGACTACAGTAAGTCAGGATACAAGAAGTGTCTCTGCTTGGATTTCTGCTACCTGCCACGTAGATGGAACGTGGTGAGAAATGGCCACCAAAATAGCCAAGAATTCTATGCAATAAAAACAAAAACATTTTTTTTTCAGTTTATAGCAAAAATAACAAGCTCTTTGTAAACATCCCATGAAGCTTTCAGATAGGAATCTCAAGTGAATATTCCAACAATATGGAATTCAGAAAGAATTTGAAACATAAAGATATTGAGTGTCTACTAATCCTGCAGTATAATTGACCCAAGGGTGTCCTGTGTCATTCCTGCATCATCTTTGCAGGTTTCAAGGGCTCTCCAGCATCTGGGCTACATGCATGAGTCTCAGAGTCACTGTATTTATATAACTTGCTATGATGTACAAGCATAATACCCTGTAAGAGGGCATTGAGCTAGAGGTCTAGATTGGGAGGGCTTAAACTTGGTGAAACTCCAGCATCTTGCTGATCATGAGCCTATTATAAAATGGACACTCTGAATCACATGGAAGTTCTGCTTTTCCAACCTGCTGCATGCATGAGCTTCATATTAGTTTGCTTTGGAACAAAAATTAAGTGGGACATATGCAAGCCTTCTTTAGCTCGGATTGGAACATTTTAAGAAAGACTTTTGCACATTGGCTTTAGATTAATCTCTTATTGTTAGTGAAATGAGTTTCTGAAAGCTTTCTACCTTTCAGAAAAATACAAGTATTCAGTGTGGGATACTTTTATTTTTATTGCTTTATGTAAATTGATGTATGTGCTGCCACTACTTCTGTTTAAGATCTGTTTTCTCTTGTTGGCTCCTGCCATGTTGTTGCAATGAGTTTTAATGCTAATGATTTAATGGTTGTGGTCTAAAAGAAGCACCTTTTGACATAGTGAGATGTCTTTGTGTTGTTGCTTTGAGGTAGTTAATATTTGCCACATCATGCTGGAAAGTGGCTAGCTCCAAGTAATCGCTAGAAGGGAGTGAAAGATTTCACAAAAGAGTCCTGCTAGCGCAAACCAAAAGCCTATCAATGTCAGCATTTTGGGAGGTCCACAAGCATAAGCACATTGGTCTCCTTTTGCTCATATGCTGCAGCAGCTGGTATTCAGAGACACATTGCTTGTTACACTGGTGACAATACATAGCCATCATAACTAGAAGATATTAATGGCCTTATTTTCCATGAATTTGCTTTTCAGACCACCTGGGTTGGTAGCAGATTCCTTAGCTTAATTCTGCACTGTCCAATGTAGGCTTCTTTTCATCTGCCCTAAATCTCTCCGCTTCATTGGACCATCCTGGATGTGGCCTTAATAGCAAAGCCCTCCATTGAACATTTTCTCACCTCCTGTGTAATTTTATATGCTTTTTGCCTAGCCAGATTGTCAAGTATTTACAGCCAATCAACACCTGCATTCTCTTTTCTAACTGTGTTAACGTTGGAAAGCTCAGTGGGTTTGTATGGCAGCTACAGGCGAGTTGGAGTGGCTTGCTTCCAGAGAGAACCAGGGAACATTGCTCGTGTTTAGTTTCTTTTCTTGCTGTTTTACAGGCAGAAGGCAGGTGATCCAGGGACAGAACTCGATGCTCCATGTTGTACAAGGGTCACTGCTCTCCTTGTCTCTTAGCACCGCTCTGTTGATTTATACCGAGTGAGAGGCTGTCTGCCTGCTGTTGGGTCAAGCCTCTGGCAACAAAGCAAAAAGTGTGTCTACTCCAGCTCTTTGAACACTCATCTCCTTGGCGCACACACTACTAGGTCCACATTGTGTTTTGGATGGGCAGGAGGTGTTTTGTGTCAAGAGGTGTTAAGTCTGGCAAACAGGAGGAAAATAGGCACAGCATTTAGCAGTCACAAGGATTTTTGGATGGTGTTTTTAGAACACTATCAAGAGAATGAGAAATACCAGGCTGTGGTCTATATGGGAATCCTTTTCTGGGCTCTGCTAATTCTAAATAAATTCTGTTTCACAACTGACAGGAAAAAGGACTGTCAGGAAGCTCAGAAATACTCTTATCAATTTTTACTTTTTTTTCAAGAAGTGGCATATGTTAAATAGCATGAAGCAATAAAGTTAATAGTAGTAGAGCTACAAGGTCATCAGCACTTCCTGTTTCTCATCTACACCATTACTCTGAAACTTGTTTTTCAACCCTGACATTCTTCGTTGCCAAGCTGAAAAGATTTTTGTTCCTGCTTTTTCAGGTGCACATGTATTCTCTTATATAAGCATTATTCACCATCTTTTGCTGCTGACTATTAAAACAGATCACTTCACCCTGCCTAATGGGTGATTCTGCAGTTTTCTATATCCATCTTAGGTGTGGCATTGTACCCATGGATGAACCATGGATTAAAATAGAATTATTATGAATTATGTCTTCGAAACTATGTTTCAGTTAATTACTGCAACCTTAAATCATACTACTTAATGGGGGAAAGAGGTTCCTTGATATTGATGTTCCTGTTTTAGTCATTTTTTTCTCATGTGGAACAAAATACAGAGAATGGGTTGCATTCATGACTAACCTAGTTTAAAGGGATGTCACATGCATTTCTGAGATAAGGATTAGGGGGTGTGTTTTTTTTTTGGTGGCTTATGGAGATCTCTAAACTATGCCTCCTTAAGAGAGGAAGGTAGAAGGAGTGTTTATATAACAGAAACCTCACCCTTTATTTGCCTCTGCAGGTTGGTTTTTAAAGGCATGGGGATTTCCCGCCCAGATGCTACAGTTGGAAAATGTCGAATGATTCACCACAAAAGGGACACTAAAAATGATCCCAATCCACAGAGGTAGGTCCTTCCTGCTGCTTCTGTCCACACAGATCTAAGTAGCCATAATTAACTTTCTTCTGGCCCCCTGGAAATAAATATTTGATCATGAAATAACCTTATTTTTATTCATATATAAGGGCATCCTTTTAAATGCTAGGTCTGTCTTTTTATTTATTTAAAGTGCTTCAGGCCTATAAATTTACTGAACAGGATGATGTTCAGTAAAGCCATTTTAGAAGACAAGGAATGCAATTCCTCTGGTGTGTTTTGAGCAGCCTCTGTCACGTATTCATAACCAACATTCATTACCAACATTGTTTATTATATTTATATATTTATATTATGCCTTTTATTCAGAAATTCAGGGCCACATTCATAGTAGTCCTTCCTCCCATTTCCTCCACCAACCTTGTGAAATAGTTTGGACTGGTTCAAAGCCATCCACAGAATTCTGTGGTTGAGAGTAGACTAGAACCTTCTCAGGTCTGTAAAGCAAAGGAAATTGAAGTAAGGTCGCAAACACACTTGTGGTTTCACTTAGTGACCGCTTTGCTTAACAACCAGTTGCCAGTCCCAATTGTGGTTGCCAAATGAGGACTACCTGTGCACCACAGTGGCTTTGGTTACACAATGCTGGTAACTTCCATGCATTACTCTAATAGTAAGTGCAAAAGGATTGTATTGGTTGATCAAAAGATATTTTAAAATGGATACTGAAATAGTACCCACTAGTTCTACTAATCTAGTATGTATGAGCAAGAATTCCCATCACTAGGGATGCTACCAAATTACCATGGTTAAGGCATTTACATTCTAAAGTAAAAGCTCTCTTCTTTAGTTAGTATATAGGAAGTTAAATATGAAGCAGGCCTGTAACAGAACTCTTTGGTCAGCACTCTTTCTGAGGGGAGCAGAAGCCACGTTCCTGTTTCCTGAAGACCAGTAGCTGATATCTGTTCTTTAACAGCTTCTAGCTTGTTCATATGTTCAGCTCCTATTCACATTTATGATAGTTGTAGAAGGGAGTTTTATTTGTAACAAAAGCGGGTGCAGATCCCTTCACTTTTGCTTCCACAAACTCTGCCTTCAAGCATACCCATTCCTAATGCAGCATCACTGATGGGCTGAAAACTGAAGTGCTAGACTTGTGGAAGTACAAGCAACAAGGCAAGAAGTTTTCCCTTCCTCAGCTGTATACATTTGTTAGATTTAATAAAGCAAGTCTCTTTTATTTTTAGAGATTAACAAGATAACACTAAAACATTACTGCCCTCTATCACAAATCAAATCTGGGCATGACTTTTGGACTCAAAATTAAAATAATTTGTCATTGGCCTTTTCAGCTGAGTGCTAATTTCTCATAATCAAAAACATGCTCTTATATTTAGACTACTACATATAGCAAAAGATGCTGTAAGTCTGTCATTCTGTTCTATCAGCGCAGTTCTTTTGCCATTAAATTTTTAATCTTTTAGTATAATTTTTTAAATGTTATTCTGAGAAACAGTGAAAATATATATGCAAGAGGCAAATAAAAATACAAAATACAGTTTTATGAAAAACAGCCGTTTATCTGCAGAATGTCAACGGAGATACTAATTACACGTTGATATTTACCAACCGTGAGTCCATCTTATTTTTACAGGTTTAACAGAATTGCTCATACAAAGGAAACAATGAAATCTGATGGGCTAAACTCTCTGACTTACACCGTAGTAAAAACTGATAAATTTCGATTATATACAAAAATCACAGTGGATATTGGATCACCAAAAAGCTAGTGTGGCAGAAATGCAATAGAAGACTTGGAATACCCAACCAGTGACAATTCAACCTTTCAACATTTTATAACTGATTTTATTGCAATCAATTTGAAAGAAGATCACCTGTTTTTCATCCTGAGAGCTTGCAATTGGCAGGACAAATGAGAATTTTAATCCCAAACATCACTGTATAAATCTTCTTTTCATTTTTTTTAACCTTTACGAACAATAAATAGAAGCTGTATGTATATGAATTTTCAGGGAATGGTGGGAACTTAGGTTCTCAATCCCCTTGCAAGTTCTCCCATGCAAGTGTCACAGAAAAGAAAGAAAGTTGTACTAAAGCACTTCTCTCTCTCCCTCTCCCTTTTTTTTTTTTAGAAAGCTCTCTTTTATTTGAGGGGCCTAACCCAAGAGGGTTCCTAGTGGATTGAGGCCTATGTATTTACTAGGGTGCTCTCCACTTTAAAATAATGAAGGTCACAATTTGGGAACGTTACTGTTTCTAAATTGTGAGGTATTGTGCAGTGGTAAGTCATTTCCCTTTCATCCTGCTCCTTCCCCAATTTAATTTAAAAATTAGGTCCCTGTATGAAAGTTCACTGCGGTGGGTACAGGAGGAAGGACTGGAAGATGCTGCTAAAGTGATTTGAGTTTACATACTTTGATTTATCTCCCCTTCATGTTGACAGGATTGTTCCTTCTTGTCTGTAATCTCCCTTGGGGAGAAAAAAAAGGACCTGAAGACCTCAAAACAAACAGCTTTGCATTCTGTTCTGCTGGCACAGGGATTAAAATGAGGCAAACCTCTTTGCCCAAAAGTGTGTCTGCAAGCCAAAACCTTGAGACCATCATCTTGATTATGTACAGGTGCTGTTAGCTTGTTTTATCTAACAAGAGGTCAGCCCGGTCCTTATCCTGGGCTCACTGCACTATGGGGAAAAAGCGTGAGTGAAGTGGTTTGTATCACAGTTGTTTTTATGCAAAAGCCAAACACTTTAAGTTGCTAATCGAAATTCCCTAGTTTTTGCTGGATCCAATTGGGTGGCTGTGGAGAAATCGGGTTAATTTATGCACTATAATCCAGGTCATGCAGTGCTCCTTCCCTAAGGTATAGAAAGGAACAAGGGTGCACCCAGGTCTGACACTCGGGGCCAAAGCATTGTGATGTGGCTTGTGAATATCAGCTTCAAAGACACGGGGGGTGCCGATGGTTGGAAGCCACAGTTCATGGGTTGGTTCATTGAGGTACAGTGTTGATGGGCCAGCAATACATAAGCCTTAGCTTGCTGGCTGCTGCTACTTGAAAATGAGCCAATCCATATTCTAGAAGTATTCAAATAGGACAAAGCCTGTGTGTAATGCTCACACAGATGGCTTGCATCACATCTGTTTTGGAATGAAGCTGAACCTTGTATTATTCATGTGAGAAATACCTCTCTTTCTATGGGGTCAAGCTAATTCAGCAGAGTTGCCTTTGTCTTAAGGAACAAGAACAGGGAAAACAACATCTGGCAAGAGTGTGACAGCATACTCTCCATCTGACCAGGACTTGTCTACTCTGAGTAAGTCTGCTGGGATTTCCTCTTCCTTGGGAGAGTAACCATGGGAAGTTGTGCTTCCAGTTTTTCTCTAAGTACAGCTGGTAGAGGGAGCCACTCAGTTTTCTAGATAAACAAAGCAAAGTTCTTGCTGAGTTAAAACATATAGATGGAGCTCAGTCTTCCAACAAAGCTGGGAGGAAAAATATCCTAGGCCTACTGGGACCATTTGTTGCCAGAGTTGGTATTGCCTGCCTGTCATACTGGGATGTAAAATTTACACCTACCCAGGTCGCGGTAGGAGCACAGAAATGAAAGCGGTCCCAGAGAATAGACCCACAGTGAAGCCAAAGGCTTTGTGGGCAAAAAATAACCACTGCTTCTGGCTCTAAGCAATATGTAGCTTGCAAGGAATAAGAGGTAAATGATAACCTGAAGATTTGGGGTGCACTGACTAGTTTACCAGAGATCCTTTATGGAAGCAGGAAGAATAGGACTTCATCACCTTACTTTTTACTCTACCTGGCAGCCTGCACTGTCTTGAGAAATTGTAGCAGAATGGTGTGCCAGCAACCAGTAGCATAATCTTTACGGTAATAGAATAGTTCAAATGGAATTCCTCAGTGAAGCCTGTTCCTGACACTGCAAAACAAACGTAATTCACCTAAGGACCAGTATATTGCCAGATTGCCTTACATGTGAATGGAAAGTTTCACTTTGTTTTCTACTGCTCTAATACAATCTTTTTCTTACTGGTGAGTGGCAAATGCTTTGCTGTTCTGGGTTTATAAAGTGCCTTTTTGTTTTTAAAATGTTTTGTCAGGAATGTTTACTATTGTAAAGGCCTAAATGTGGCAAATGTCAAACAAATGTATTTTTCTCAGTGTTTTGTGTAAAACTTGAAGTGTGCTGCTGGATTTTACTGCTAAAACATGTTAGCAAAATATTATAGGGGAATTGGGCTAAGGCAACTGCACCATAAAATGGCATGTTAGTACCATCAGCTTAAGCTGCAGGCAACATCATGTTTTAACTAGACTTGATTTATAGAATTTACCTTCACGAGAATGTTCAGTTTCTTCATTAGCTTCTGCTTAAATGGTAGCAAAGACATGCCTTGCAAACGTGTTCATCTTCATGTCTGAAATATCATAAATTATGGCCTGTTGGGATCTTGTCATTTCTCCCACATCATTTTGAACTGTTGGTGGGGAAAGAGTGGCTTAATGATCAAAGTAGAATTTGCATCCCAGAACTCCAGATCCTTGATTTTTACTTTTGAAAATACATGTCCTGCTTTTACGAAGGTGTTTCCAGTGATTTCCTTCTGAAAGGAGTAACTTCCCAACAGCTTCAGCATTTTTAATGTCAAGCAGATCCCAGTCAGTCAGTCAGTAGGGACCTGCTCAGAACTCACATATTTTCAGGGAGGGAGACAACTTTCAAGTTTAGCTTCTCCTGTATGTGCCCTCCTGTTTTTTGTTTTTTGTTTAATGGAGGCAAAGTAATCTTTGTTTTAAGAAAGTATCTTGGAGGATTACAACTTTTACATCCCCCAACAGGCAGGGAAAGGAAGGCCTACTCTCTACACTGACCATCAATAGTTTTCAGCTTTTCAACCCCATGTGTCCAACTGCATCACCAAAAGAAACCCATTCCCAGTTCACTTCAACCAGCCTTTCATAAACTGGTCTGCTTCAGATGATTGGAGTTTTGCAATCCAGACAACTCAGGGACACAGATTGGCCAAGGTGGCTTTTGCTGCTCACCATACAATAGCAGAGAACATGCACATTGACCATCAGTTTACCCCTGGCTGAGGCAATCACTGCAAAGAGAGTTTAGATACTCTCCCAGTTATCTCACTTGGAGGCTATGCATTATCTTCTTAAAAAACATTGGTACCCAGCTGTGCAGCAGATGAGAGAGCTTGTATATAGCTCTGAGTTATATGAGCATTCTTGAATCTTAGAATATGCAGAAAGTTGGGCGGGAGAAGCAACGGGCTTCATGCCCATTGCTTCCCCTTTTGTTCCCTTTATCACATGGAGAGAAGCAAATGGCCAAAACAAGCAACCCCACCGTTATTGGAATGAGGGATCCCTCTCCTCTTTTGAGATGAAACCTCCTTAAAAATTGAATATCTCTAATAGAAATCTGTACAGCCATTAAGCTCTTCCCAAAGTGAGATGAATTGAGAGGAGAGGGGGCAATTCTAGAGGGAAGGCCATTCAAACACATCCTAGGTTTCCCAGCCTGAAGAAACTTCCCCAATCTGGTACTCTCCAGAAGCATCAGGCTATAACTCCCATTGTCCTTGTCCAGCATCCTTGGTTCACTGCCATGGAATTCTGGGATTGATCATAATATGATAAAACAGACTGGTAGGCAAGTATTGTTTCTCGCTCTTATTTCACTACTGTTGCTTGATTTCTGAAGTGTATGTGAATGTAGTTTGTTATCTTTCACTGCCAACTTTAATTTTTTTAAATGTCCTGATCCAAATGCTTAATTTCCCTCTACTGTATTGAGTGTGGGAACTTGTATCTAATTCTGGAATGTACCTTCTTTGTGAAGTAAGAAAAAATAGTTTCAAGGGGGTATTAAATGTTAGGCAGACTGACAGCCAGGAAGCAGTTCCAATACCACTTACTAAAGGTCAGGGTTTCTCAACCTCAGCAACATTAAGATGCTTGGACTTCAACTCCCAGAATTCCCCAGCCAGGAATTCTGGGAATTGAAGTCCACACATCTTAAAGTTGCGGAGGTTGAGAAACACTGCTCTAGGTAGCCAAGCTCTTGAATTCCTCCAGATTTCCTCTACCTGTAGCATTTGGAAAGAATTAAAACTGTATGCAATAGTTCTCTGAACCTGATACTTCCCTAAAAATTTTCTTGGGTTCTCCAGCTATAGAAGCAGGAGACACAGTATTTAAATGTATCCATTACATTGGTTTTATCTGTAGAAGTGGATTGGAGGCTCACATACATCTGAGTCTCTGTTGCTGGGAAATCTGAACTTGTAAGTGACAATTGAGTAAGTTGAAGTACCTGTGAATTTTAGAATGTGGGTTTTCTTCTACATTCTTTACTACACAACAGCTCCTAATGGCCTGAACAATTTCACATATCCAGTAACTAAACACAATCTCCCTGCCAGCCTCTTTCAGAAATTATAGGACTGAGAAGCTTTTCTAGACATTTTAGAATTAGATTAACCATTCTTAGTCAAAACACAAGCATGAAAGTTATAGATCAAAATGGAGGCTGAAGTCCTATAACATTCTGAGAAGTTCTAACTGAATACAGATGATAGTTTAAAGCTTGTCAGGGTTAATGTGTTATGTTAGACTTTGGTCAAACAAATTTGAGATGTAGTATAAAGCCCCCTTGAGCCACTCAGCTCTTTGTGATAGCCACATTTCCATGGCAACATATGGAAGTAATTTGCCACAGCCTTCTTCCTGGGATGTTTTTTTTTTTTAACTTTCGAATTTAAACTATGGGCCTATAGGGATTTCCTTGTGGTTCCCTATCCAAAGGCTAATCAAGTAAGCCTCTGCTTAGCTTTTCTGACATCAGTCAAGTCTGCCCAGGTTCTGCCCTGTACTGTTGCAATATAAAACCCATTTCTGAAATAGTGGGTTGAGTTTACAAAGCATGAGCTATGATTCCACTTTTCACTTACCTTTTCCCCCTATTTTTACTGGACCCGGGGAGGCCTTTTAAAAATCAGGCTGAATTCTGGCCCCTCTTGGATATGAAAGGTGCTTTGTTTTGAACCTAGCGTATGCTGAGATCGGAACAGTACAAATAGGCTTTATAGCCTACAAATACACATTCCAGCAAGCAACTTTTATGTTGTCCATCATACATCACAGCATAGCCATTTGCTTACCTGTGTGTAAGTGTGCGTGAGCCGTGTGCGCATGTGAAAATCAGGGAAAATTGCCATAAAACCTTATTCAATAACCCGGTAATAATAATCATCTCTTCAAGGTGTTTGAGAGAAGTGCCTTAAAAATATTTTTGGGAGTGTGTGGGGGTTAAGGGATAGAACAGTGTGTGTTCAGTTACTTTTGCATTGCTGTGGGTCATTTTTGCCTTTCCAGAAAACAATATGAAAGACATAAATAATAAAAGTTGGTGTTTAGTAACTACAACGTTTCTGCTCTTATGTTTAATTCCTGATGCTTTTCCTCCTCTTTCCTGTGATTATTTCACAAATAGGTCAAGTTTCTGTTTAATCTGTAGAGCATTAGAAAATGTGGACTTTGTCTAGTGGGTGGAGATACTTAGAAGCGAGTAGCAAATGGGAAATTGGTATTTCTTATCACCAAACCGGCAGTTCAAGTTGAAACAAGGCCCTCTTCTGAAACTACTATTTAAGTCTAATACTCAAGGCAGGGCAGCCTAGCTTCTTCCTGCACCACTTAGTCATCTCAGAAGACCCAAATCATGCAGGAATGCCACAGCTCCTTCCACTCCTTCATTGTGGATTGATTAGAGCAGTGTTTCTCAACCCTGGCAATTTTAAAGATGTGTGGACTTCAACTCCCAGAATTCCCCAGCCAGAGTCCACACAACTTAAAAGTTGCCAAGTTTGAGAAACACTGGATTAGAGGGTGGAGACTGGAGAAGCCCACTCTGGCTGTTTTCAGACAGGGCTCTGGAGGTGCCGATTAAACCAATCCCCGTCTTGTGAAAAACAGGATGTGCAATAAGTTGCCCCTTTAATTTATTGTGATTAAAATGGCACAAAGTGAACAAAAATAGTGTAAGCCTTGATTATAGTTATATTTTCAGATGTAATCTTGTTCATAAGTGGTAACCAAAATCCTCACTTCCTCAGTCATTTGCATGGCTAGGGATCACTGTGTTCCCTTTTACATTTGTTCTAGCCAGACATTCTATAGTACTTGCAGGAAAGTCTGCTAGCTGGTATATAATTTCAGAGCAACTTCTTGTGGATGACATGGATCTGTGTGTGTACTCCACAATTATATATTTAAGTGTGTGTGTTCACACTGTATAATCAAGCAACATTTGTACCATATGATTATCCTATTTATCTGATCATGAGTAATTTTTAAGCAGACACATTTATTTTAGGTGGTTTTCTAGGCACACAGCAGGAGAAGGTGAGAGAGATGGACTGTTTCACTTCCAGAGGCTGCCACCCACCTTAAAAATGAGCACAAGAGGATAAAATTTTCTAACCCATCCTTGAACCTTCTGTACTAGTTTTTCACCTGCAGGTTTTATTTAATACATGTGTGTGCACGTGTTTGTTACTTGCATTATGGAACAGCTATTCAAAGTCTCCTTTCTCATTGTTACTTACAGTATGTGAGTCTAGCTTTAATTCAGATGCTGCTGAATTATAGCTTCCAGCAGTTTCAGCTGGCTTGGCCAGTGCTGAAGGATGCTGGGAGTTGAGCAAGTCTTGAAGGATCACACAGTCTCTCCTCACCCTACTGGTTTAAGGAGCATAGGAACTGAACTTCTAATTTCACGGGAACTTGGGAGGGATGAATTTTTATTTTTCTCTGTGTTCAGTGTATGGCTAATGTAAACTCATGTGCTTTACACATAGCCACAATGTTTGCAGTCAAGTAACACAGAGAAAGTGGAGGGATTCTCCATCTTAAATGCAATTCCATGAAGGTATCCCTACTCCCCTAAATTTTCAATCCCTCTCTCTCACCCCATGTGGTTCATGACATTCTCTGGCCCTGATATCTCTTTGCCAGAGAACCAAATAACTGGGTGACCTCAAGGTTTTGATGAACATGCTGCAATTGACTGGATTTACAGAACTTGCTAAATCATGACTAGTAAGTTGCCAACAGTGAGGAAGAGAAGGATGCAAAGTGAACAAGTCCAGGTCACAGTTGAATTGGGAGGGCTCCTTTGATTGCCCCCCCCAAATTGTATTGAGCCCATTAGCAGGTTCATATTACAGAATGCTGCGGCAAGTTGTCCATCCCTGTGTTATGTTTCAGGTGGGGGATTCTAAAGGTTCTAATGGGGGGGGAATGAATCAAACTGGGAGGATCTTCATTACAGTACACAGGTGGGGCAGAACTAGGATTTTGGCTTCTTTTCTTGGGGTTTTGTTTTTTGTGGGGGGAGGTCTTTTTTAAATAGTGGTAAGCCTATATAATGGTTTACACTACCACTGGCATGCATTGTCTGCCTCAAGAAGCAGGAATTTATCAGTAACTATGCAGCTGAAGCAAAGTGACTAGAATTTTTGAAGCCATCAAAAGGGTTTTAGTGGCCATAAGCCAAAGCAGAAGAAATCACATTATGGCTTAGTGCAGTGCAAAAATCTAGATGATCTGCTGTGTTGAGATGGTAACAAAAACTCAGAGGAATTTTTAAAAATGTCTATTGTGGGCTATTTTTACCCACTGGCTTTATGCTGTATCATCTCTCATCTCGGTTGTGCTCTGTTCCAGCTAAATCTCTTTTCCATGTTTGTTGTTCCTCCATAAAAGATACTATTACATCACATTTTCTAAGAAAGTGGTTTCATAGAAAGTTTCCAAAAGTAGGCGGGGTGAAACACTTGCGTTTTCAAGGCTGATGATTATGTGGGCAGAGGATGAGCTATTCCTTCCCCTTAAGAGCTATGGGAATCATTGGAGTACCAGCCTTTAGCTGCTGGATTGGGAGCCCAAAGTGACATATGTCCTAACTTGGGGGCATCCTCCATGAAGGTCGGGGGGAGGGGTAAGGAAGAAAAGAAATGCAGCCAATGTTTGATTATTGCAGGTTACAGCCATGGATCTGAGAAGAATCAAAGTTCCTGCTTTGGTAACTACCCTCAAGTATGTTCATAACTTTTACTCACCCAGCTATGATGAGACAGCTTCAGTTTCCTGAAATCAATTAACTAGGCTCTGACAGGTCCACATTTGCAGTATAATGAAGGAAGTCCTATAAGGCTCACAGATTAAGTTGTGGTGCTGCTGCTTACAATGCATTTGATATTGCCAAGATACAGAATAAGCAATGAGGCCTTGTGGAAGTGAACTGGGGGTGGGGTGTTGGGGAGGAAGTCTCACTTCTGCTAAGAGCCTCAAGTGTTTTCAATCAGAGTTTTTTTTCTGACATTAGCAACTGGTAGAGCCAAGAATGAATCAACCCAGAGGCTGTTTTTGCTGGAGACCTTTATGGGAAATCGAATCTAAATTCTACAGCAAGAAAAAATACGTTCTGACATCTGTAGGACTTATTTGAATTATGCGAATATATGCAATTACTCATTCCAACAATTACAATTTGGTTGGGGAGAAAACTCAAGCACTTGGTGGTTTGGTTCTACCATTGCCAAATGCTGGTCTGAAATTCACAGGAAGGTCTGCAGTTTTTTAGGGTGATTGCTACTTCTCAAAGATGCATTTGTTCTTCTGGGCTATATCTTCAGTTTTGGGGACTTAATTGAGATATCAAGGATTACAGATATTTGGAGCAAGAAGGAAGACAAACCGAAACATTAAAACATTGACTGTATGGTCTACTTGTAGCAAGGAATTGCTGAAGTGTGTTCCTTGTCTGTGGTTGAAGTAATTCTTTTTTAACAGAGGGGCAAAGAGAAGGAATTTGGGGCAATCTGGTAACATTTGCTTGAGTTCATTTTATCATTCTGTTAATTTAAACTATTTGCTTTGTTAATTTACTTAATATATCCGCTTTTAATTCTTTGATTGACATATATCAATTATATTATGTATACTAATAAAGCATACATACACAAGCATCACGTCATTCTCTCACAGTACTGAAAGCCGTGTTTTGTAAAGAACAAAAAGTAAGTAAAAAATAGTAAAATAAAGGCAGAGATAAGAAAAAAGAAAAGGAAACCTAAATCTAGTTCACACCAAGATCTTTCACAACAATTCTTACTACCTTTGCAAACCATCCTTGCTTCTAACATGTCCATACACTGATTTATACATTGCCTTTTGTTTGTGTTTTCAGTCTTCTCACCTCTGTCTTTCATCATCAGCTCCAACTCAAACTCCATCCAACCAGGATATCTTGGTCTTCCCCTTTTTCTCAACCCATTCATTAGGCTTTATTCATTAGTTCTGTATGACCAAACCACCTCAACCTACTTTTTTCACACTGGTCATTCATTTTTGTATACAATACATATTTACTCTGCACCCATTCATTCTTGACCAGATCTCTCGTCTTTCTACACTTCCTAAGTACCCCATTCCCACTGCATTCAACTTATTTCTATATTGCTCTGGAAATACCCAGCTCTCCCTGTAAGATAGGAAGAATCACACGCTTATACACAGCTATTTTGACAAACATTCATTCATTGCAACAGACCATGTACTGCCCACTATCTTTCTAAATTTCTGCACATTTGAAAATGTCTCTGTGCAGTCCTCCATCTTTAGTAAACCTTCACCTAAGGTATATAGATTCATCTGTTTGCTGTAATTTTTTGACATTTTGTCTGACCTGGAATCATTTGTTCTATTTTCTTTATAAAACACCTTGGATATCAAAAGATTAATATTCAGATTCAACAGCTTCTTGTACCATACAATCTATTTAAAAATTGCTGTAAATATTTGAGTTCTTAATTAATACATAGCATCGTCTGCATAAAAGAGTTTACATGCCCAATCAACACATCTCTGACCCCACCACCACCCCAAGTGTTGTTTATATATGTCTTATCCCTTGCTTCCATTATATACCTTTATTATTGAATTCAACAATTAACTTTCAACTCCATATATGCACAAATTTTTCCATAACTCAAACCCATTCATTTATTATAAACTTGTTTTTAACTAACAAACATATAGACTTTTTTCTCACATTTATGCATTTCTCAGCAATCTGTTGAAGAGCAGAAATCTGGTCTGCATACAGCCTACCTGGCATCTTGCATTTCCCAAATTTTGTTAATTGTTACCATTCATACCCTTTGAATCAGAATTAGGCCAAACACCTTCCTAGATATACTTAACAAACTAATCCTCTGAATTCTGGTCTGTGACTGTAATAAATATTGATTGGATTAATCCTCTGTAGTTAAAGCATTCACTTATATTACCTGCTGTGTTCCTGTATACAATCATCGGGCACAGGTGCAATTTTCACATGTATGTTAAACAGATTACACATTCACTTGATAAGTATCTGTATTTTAAAACTTCTGTAGCTACACCATCTCTATCTATAGCCCTACTATTTTTTAAGATCCTCGCAACATTATTTTCTTGTCATCCATTTTTCTTGGACATTAACATTTACAGCACTCATTTCAATTCCAGTCTTCAACGTATCACTACTATTCCCATAGCTATCTCTAAAATGCGCCTCCCAGCATTCCCTCACTTTAGTTTCATTCCAAATGATTTCATCACTTTTATTTTTAATTTAATTCACTCTTCTGGAGGCCCCTTGCTGATCTTTTTTGCTGCACTTGCAAGACTTCTGCTAATTTCCAACAACATTGCTCTACATTTCCTCTAAGTCTTTTAATCCTAATTGTTCCTTGGTGACCTTAGCTATATTCTTTCCAACTCCCTTTTTATCTATACACACAATATACAATGTCTTTCTCTTGTTCTCCTGTCTTCCACTAATCATTTTATTATGTTCCCTTTTTTCTCATCCATAGCCTCTTTCATTTCATCAGTCCACCAAGTGTGCTACCTCCCATTAGTATAATTACATGTCCTTTTGTGACATCTTTTCTAATAATTGTACATTTCTAGATGTCTTTGTGGGAAAGTGTGTGCATTTTTTTTCAGCACTTGAAATTGTGAATTAACAGTAGGGCAACCAATTCTTTACTAAAAAAAATCCATGCAAATGCTGGAGTGCAGCATCTTTCAATACAGGCAATCCTTGGGTTGACACCATTCATTCAACGACCATTCAAAGTTATGATGGCACTGAATGAGGGGGACTTATGACAGGTCCTCGGAGTTCCAGCCATTGCAGCATCCCTGCAATTACGTGATTGTGATCTGGGTGCTCTGTGCCCAGCTCATGATTACAATGTTGGTGTGAGATGCAGTTACATGATCACGATTTCTGACATTCCCTGCCAGCTTCTGACAAGCAAAGTCAATGGGGAAGCCTTCAGGAAGTCAAAAGTCTTTCCTTTTCTTCCATGTCTATTTTTTCCTTAGGATCCACTTTGCACAATACTAAATAATAGTCTATTCTTCATACACAATCTCCCATCACCTTCACTGATTCTCTCAATCTTTCCTCAAAAGATAATGAATCAAATCTATCCGATTTTTTAAATTCTTTCCCTTCCCACATGTACATATGAACTGACTCATGCTTAAACCATGTATTTAAACAGACCTTTTTCTAAGCAGATACTCACCATACAATCACCATTCTCATTCACATCTGAGGGTCCGAATGGCCCAAGTACTTTTGTACTCTTGTCTCACTCCTATCAATCCATTCATATCACCTAACAGAATAATTTCCCCACTGCACTGAAGTGGGAAATGTTGTACAATTCTTCTCCTCTGGCTCCAACTCATATGTGATTTTTCCATTATCACAATTCACTGGAGCTCAACATACAACTATCCCTAATCTCGGAATTCCTACTTTCATACAATCCACAACAATCTGATAACATCAGTTCATTCTTCCTGACACACATTTTAGCCATTTATTCATAATTAAATTGACATCTTATTTCTCTGCGTGTATTCCCTGACTCCATTCCGCAAAATCAGGCCATCTTCATTCACATCTATCAAGCTATTAAATAGTTTTTTATTTCATTCCATTCATTTATTCATGCTTTTTACTGTAGATTTGGCTTACGTACCAAGCTGCAGTCTTCCATATGCCATGATCATCAACAGATGGGTCCATGAATATTAATCTCCACTGTGCATCATGGTTTTGGTCAACTGAGGCTTTCACATAACACTTTTTAGTAACATAAAGAAAAAGTAGATCACCTTACCATTTTTAGTCATACTCATATTATTTGCAGTATTTCCTATTAATTCTAAAGACACAACACAGCCAGTTTTGTGTCAGGATGCCACAAATGCAACCAAATACTAATTTTACCTCAAGCATGCTAATCTATTCTTTACCAGCTAACTTCTCAAATCTAAATGTTATCCTGCAAGCCAATATATGTGACCTGCAGCATACATCCCATTAATTAGGAGGTTCACCAGTGTACTGAGATGCTCAATGTTATCAATAATGGAAAAATAATAATACAGTCATGAGGTAGGACATGGAGCCCTGTAGAGTAACTGAACTCTGTTGCCCACTCTTTGAAAACTCATTCAGTCTCTGGCTTGTATGGAGTTGATTACATATCACCTATTTATTTTTAAGTGCTTTCTAGTCCCGAGAGTTAAAAATGTAATTAACAAAAATGAAAATACTGAAGTTCTTTGGAAGTGTAACTGCAGTGAATGTCCCACTGGTCATCTTTTTCTGCACTTCTGTGAAATTGTGGTTTATGAGCAGCCCCACCCGTTCAGGAGCAAGAGAGAATGTCATTGGATGAGTAGAGGGTGAGTTATGGGGTAGCCTTTTTCTTATGAGTAAATATTGGTGGATGATAAAATTATAGAGCAAAAATGGATCTTTGAATCTTCAACTGTCAGTGCTGAAAACACAATATCCTATTTTTAGTCCATATTTTCCACATTTTGAAAAACCATAAGCACAGGGTAAAAGAAATTGGGATGTTCTGCTGCTTGTCAAAGGCAGTTTAAGCAACTGGAAAAGTTGTAAACAGATGATAGGCATTTGCTCTTTGGCACATTGCTAAAGAAGAAAGCAAACATCGCCCATAATCACCAGCCAGCTTATCCCCAGGGGAAAATTCTTTCCACTTGATTTCAGATATAGCAAATTAAGGTGCAGAAGTTCAAAGCAAGGGAGAGAGAATGATTGTATAGCCTGTAGCTGGGTATTATTAACAGTTAGCAGAACTGTACATATCTGTTACCAGCATTAATAAAGCTGGAGAGTCTACAAACAGGATTTTCCTCTTCAAAGTTTTGCATCACATGGAATAGTCTGTTGGAATTAAGCCCTCCTGAGCAAAAGAAGGAAGTTGCTAGAATGAAACACAGTTCAATCTAACCCAGCATTTGGTTTTAACGGGCCACCAGCCGGATGCTTACAGGAATCATACAGTCCCAGTGTGGAGTCTCAGTCCATCCCAGCAACTTTAACCACCAACAGTGATGCCTAGGCCTCCTGGAAGTTGTAGTGTAGGAATATCTGGAGAGGGCACAGGTTCCCCACCCCGGGTGTACATAAATGCACATATTACAGAGTTAGGCCCCTGGGCCTGCTTCTTTAAAAGTCAAAGCCAACCCCCTGACCTGGGCCCAGAAGCTGATTGGCCAACTGCTCACATTATTTATGGGATGAGCCTTCATGAAGGAAGCAGCAGAATCCTCTGCCAAATGCTGCTTCAGAACAAACTTGGGGAGGGAGGGTTCCACATGGGGCAACCAGTGGCATTTGGCTACTAGTGTCTTTTTCCAATTGGCAGAATTTGATTGTTCCCCTGTCCCCAATTTGGGGGTCTGACTAAAGAGTGAAATACAGGTGGTCCTCTCTTAATGACCACTTATTCAACGACCATTTGAACTTACAATGGTGCTGAACAAGTGGTAGTTATGACCAGTCCTCATACTTATGACAGACATACTTATGATACTTATGAATGTCACAAATGGTGACCATGTGATGT
This sequence comes from Candoia aspera, assembly GCF_035149785.1. NCBI lineage: Eukaryota > Metazoa > Chordata > Lepidosauria > Squamata > Candoiidae > Candoia > Candoia aspera. Next base: position 167,773,909 of record NC_086154.1, on the reverse strand, counting down.
CCTCACTTAACGACCCACAGTGATTCGCTTAACGATGGCAACTGGAAGTGCTGGAACTGCCATTGTTAAGCGGTGTAGTCATGTGACTTGTGCTTTACAACTGCACTGCTTAACAATGGAAATTCTGGTCCCAATTGCTGTCATTAACTGAGGACTACATGTAAGTGGTAACTTACTTAATTTTTTTTATTGATTAAACTATCTGCTTTTTCGTTGACTTAATTATATTAAACTAAGTTTGCATAGTAGCCAAAGTTTAACTATGTATCTTTTCAGAAATGGCAAGACAGGATGATTGATTTACTATATACAATTATTTACTGAAAATAAAATGATGGGGATACTAACATTTAATACCAGAACATGTAACAATAAAAAGGCCTCTATGCACAGTAATATTTTCTTTTTCTTTTCCTGTTACTGTAGCAGTAGCAACTTGAAACAAATTTGCTTTGTGAAATGGAAAAGGCTGCTATGAAGCCTCAGCCTGCCTGAATGAAAATAACCAGACATTAAACAAGATAGTCCACTAAGATTTATCAGCAGAATCCATTACAGCTTGCAATTGTAAACCTCATGAACTGTCATGTTCACCGTTTCAATGTCTTTGATACATCGTAACGTTGCGCATGTCATTAGCAGGATGCGTGTTTCATCTTTCTCGGGAGGATGGGAGTACTTATCTTTTGGCTTTGCTCTGGAATGTATTTGCATTATCTACTGCGCTCAAGGTTACTTTCCCAGGCTAGCAACTCTGACGATTGCTAGCACCTGTGCCAGGCGGGGCTGTTACGAGGGAGGCGGGAGACGTTTGCACCAAGGGTTTAAGTTTGTATTTGGCGCGCTTTTGCTCATTCTCAGCTTTCTCTGTATTTGCCTTTAGTTCCTTAATAAATCAGATTTCATTTAGCAGCCTCTTGTGAGTCTGAGTATTTGGGCTAGGGCAATCATTACATAAAGCTGAGAATCTAAGATCCCAACTCCGCTGGCCCCTGTCCAGGAAAGACAAGTGTCTAAACCTGTGAGGGAGAGCGCCAGCGATGACCGAACCCGACATCGTGATGATGGAAGAAGGGGAACCGGACTCGACCGTGAGGCAGCCCGACCGACCGTCCCAAGGGGGGGAGCTGTCAGCCATCCTAGAAGAGGCGAGCTCCGAGTCGGAGGATGAAGCCGGGGGTCTGAAAACCGCCCCGGAGACTACTGTAAATTCTCCGGGCGAGCTGGTCACCTGGGATGAGACCCAAGGGGATGCCACGGTGGCGGGGGGCCCATCCTGGAGGCAGAGATACCCATTATCCCCCAACATGGTGCAGGTGCAGCCAACGGAGGGCTCCCCCACCCCGGATCAGATCCGAGTGCTGGAGTCAAAAATGGACTCGTTAGAAACTATATTGAAGCAGCTGAGCCTAGATGTGACCTCGTTGAGGGAAACCCGGGAAGGATCAAGCCAGCGGCATTCAACCCCTTCGTCCCATGGGCAGTCCCCGGAGCAGCGACGGCCGGCGCGGAGGCGCGAAGGGGACCAGTCGGTCCAGATGGAAATCGCGGCATCGCCAGGGCGGCCGCCCCGGGGCCCCGCGCCGCCGCGAGCCAGGGAGGCACAAACCCCTGCAGCACCGGTGGTGGGGCGCAGCCCGGCGGGGGGCGGGATGAGAGACTTCCCTGTCAAGTTTGATGGGGACCCAACCAAACTCTCATTTTTCCTGACGAATGCTAAAGCCTACATGGAGGAATGGGGGTCGCTTTTTCAATCGGAAAAGGCAAAGATCATCACCATTGCCACCAAACTGAAAGGGAGGGCGGCAGACTGGTATGTCCAGATGTGCCAGTCGGAAGCGCCTGAACTGGAGAAATTCGATGAGTTCCTCTGGGCATTGAAACAACACTTCGAGGATCCCTTGGCAAAAGAGAGGGCAAAGCGAGCTCTGAAGGAACTTAAGCAGGGGTCAAGATCCGTGGCTGATTATGCCCTGGAGTTTAAAGTGCTTGCTGGGAAGGTGGATGACTGGTCCCAAGCCACCATTATCGAGCTATTCAAGGATGGCCTGAATACAGAGGTGCTGCGCTGGTCCTTGGGGAGGGACGACCCATATACGCTGTACGAATGGATCCAGCTGGCAGGGAGGGCTGAACATGCCCATGAGATCTTCGCCCATCGAAAGACCGCCAAATCGGGGCGGGAGGTGAAGCCCAGCCACCCATCGAGCACCGGGGGGAGACCAGGACAACGACCCTGGGACGAGGAGCGAGAGAAGCGGTATGCAAAAGGCCTGTGCCTGAGATGTGGTAAAGAGGGGCATCGAGTGGCGGCGTGCCCGAAGGCAAAGGGAGAGGAACGGCTCGGAAAACCGCCGACGAAGTCCCCTGCCCTGCCGAGGAAGCAGAAAGCCGCGGTGGCTGAAACCGAGGGAGACGATGTGATGTTCTACGAGGATGAGGGTGAGCCCGAAATCCTGCAGCCGGCGGGAAACGCCAGCCACCTGCTTTAAAGGGCGCCGCAGGGCAGGTGGTGGAAGAAGGGCGCGAGCCTTCATCGGTGAGTGGCAGTTACCGCATTCTCACGGTGAAATTGAAGTTGGGCTCCCAATCCAAGACTGTAGAAGTATGGGCCATGATTGATTCGGGGTGTTCCCGGTGTCTAATGCACCCCGATGTGGTAGCGGCTTTGGAGCTACCTACTTTCCCTTTACAGCGACCCATCGCCTTTACACAGCTGGATGGGTCCATGGCAGGGGGCAAACCGGTCACCCATTTCACAGGGCGGGTAGCCTTGCAGCTGGGCAGCCATCGGGAAGGTTTGTCTTTTGTCGTGGCTCCAGTAGGGGGTCCCTTGGTGGTGTTGGGGGTGCCCTGGTTGGTGCAGCAAAATCCCCAAATAAACTGGGTTTACCGGACTATCACGTTTAGGGATGGGTTCTACCAAGCGACTGAGGGGAAGGGTGCCCCAGAGGAGATGGTGGGGGTTGCGGCAGCTGCGACTCCGCATTGCCCGGCCCCTCCTCTGGAAGGCTTGCCGGCAGAGTACAGGATGTTTGCGGATGTGTTCGGCGAAAAGGAAGCCGACCAGTTGCCCCCCCATAGAAAGACGGACTGTGCCATCGAACTGGTGCCCAACACCCAATTGCCCAAGCCAAAGATTTATTCCATGACACAAAAGGAGCTGACTCTGTTGAGAGACTTTGTGGACAAAAATTTGGCGCGCGGATTCATCGAGCCGGCGAATTCACCGGTGGGGGCGCCGGTTCTCTTTCGCCCAAAAAAGGATGGGACATTGAGACTTTGTACCGATTTCCGCGGATTAAATGCCGTCTCAATTTCCAACAAATATCCCTTGCCATTGATCAAGGACATGTTGTCACATCTGGCTAAGGGAAAGATCTTCTCTAAACTTGATTTAAGAGAAGCCTACTATCGTGTACGAATCAAGGAGGGAGATGAGTGGAAAACTGCCTTCAATTGCCCGTTGGGAGCCTTCCAGTATAAGGTGTTACCTTTTGGGTTGGCTGGGGCCCCTGGGGTATTTATGCAATTGATCAATGAAGTACTGCATGAACATCTGTTTAAAGGGGTATTGGTGTATTTGGATGATGTATTGATTTATACTGAAACCATGGAAGAGCATGTGGCTCTGGTAAAAAGAGTACTGAGTAAACTCAGATCAGCAGAATTGTATGCCAAACTGTCTAAATGTGCATTTCACCAGACCCAAATTGACTATTTGGGGTATAGAATTTCAGATAAAGGCATAGAAATGGACCCTGCCAAGGTGCAGGCTATCATGGACTGGGAAAGCCCCCGCACCCGCAGGCAACTTCAAAGTTTCCTGGGGTTCAGCAACTACTACAGATTATTCATAAGGGGATTCGCTGAAATTGCCTTGCCACTAACCGAACTGCTTCGAACCAAAGGTGTGGGAGATACTCGGAGAGTAAAGAATCCAGGGGCGCTGTTGCGCTGGACGCCTGCTTGTCAAACGGCGTTTGAGCGGCTTAAAGCAGCTTTTGTCAAAGAGCCCATTTTGCAACATCCTGATCCCTCAAAACCTTTTGTGGTGCAGGCGGATGCCTCCGATTATTCCATTGGGGCATTGTTGATGCAACAAGACGGGACAGGATGCCTCAAGCCATGTGCCTACTTGTCCCGCAAGTTCTCCGAGACTGAGCGACGTTGGCATGTATGGGAAAAGGAGGCATTTGCAGTAAAAGCCGCATTAGAAGCCTGGCGGCATCTGTTAGAGGGGGCGAATCATCCCTTTGAAGTCTGGACCGATCATAAAAACTTGGAGGCTCTTAGTACCCCTCGAAAACTGAGCCCCAAACAGGTCCGTTGGGCTCAATTTTTTAATCGGTTCAATTTTCAATTGAAGTTTATTCCGGGAAAAAAGAATTTCCTGGCTGATGCGTTGTCAAGGCAACCTCAGGACTCTGGGGCAGCGCCAGAAGTGGTTAGCACCCTGTGGACAGCGCCCCAATTGGGTATGCAGGCTGTGACGCGTAGCCAAACACGCGCGCAGCAGCCACCCACTGCGGACGCCGCCCAGCCGAGCGCTTTGTCAATTCCCTCCCAGTTGCAACAAAAGTTTCTAAAAGAACTGAAAACGGATACTTGGTTGCTTGCAAATAAAAACAATGTTACTTTTGACCGAGGCTTCGCTTGGAAATCTAACCGCCTCTACGTCCCTGAAAGCCTCAGAAAAGACGTGTTACTATGTTCGCACGATGACAAACTGGCAGGTCACTTCGGGTTTGTAAAAACCTTGCACCTTGTTCGGAGGCAGTTTTGGTGGCCCACATTACGTAAGGATGTCAAAGACTATATTGCCTCCTGCACTGTTTGTGCAATGTCTAAAAGCAAGGTGGGCAAGCCCCAAGGACTGCTGCAGCCGGTGGCTGCCCCTTCTTGCCCCTGGGATGAAATCTCCATGGACTTTATTGTTGAGTTACCACCCAGTCAACGCAAAACGGTCATTTGGGTGGTTAAAGACTATTTCTCAAAACAAGCCCACTTCATCCCTTGCGTGTCCATTCCGTCGGCACGTCAATTAGCCCGCCTGTTTCTAGTACACGTGTACAGGCTACACGGATGTCCCTCCCGCTTAATTTCGGACAGGGGCACACAATTTACCTCACAATTTTGGCGGGCGTTCCTCAAATTGTTAGGAACGAAGCAAGCCCTTTCCACGGCTTGGCACCCCCAGACGGACGGGGCCACAGAGGCTTTAAATTCTACTCTGGAGCAGTACCTTCGAGCTTTTGTGAATTACCAGCAGGACAATTGGGTAGACCTCCTCCCTTTTGCCGAAGTGGCTTACAACAATGCAGTGCATCAAAGCACCGGCCAAACCCCATTTCGGGTGGCGCAAGGCAAAGACTTTGTACCTATCCCTGATCTACCGCTGCCTTCAGGTGGATCGGCCACTCCGGGTGATTGGGCGTCGCAACTGGCAGACTCCTGGCCAATGATTCAAAAGGCACTAGCTGAGGCACAATTGGATTACAAACACTATGCTGATCGGAAGCGTGCTCCTCAGCCGGCATTTCAAGTAGGGGATTCGGTTTACCTTTCCACCAAGTTCATTAAGTCCTCACAACCTTCAAAGAAACTGGCCCCTACGTTTGTGGGTCCTTTCCCGATTACCGCTCAAATTAACCCTGTGACTTTTAAATTTGACTTGCCTCATAACCTCAAGCGCTTACACCCTGTTTTTCATTGCAGTTTGCTCAAACCGACTATTCCTTCTGACCGCTGGCATCGCCAACCTCCACCTCCAACCCCCATCATGATTGACGGTCAGCAACACTTTGAAGTGAAAGAAATTTTGGACTCTAGACGCCTTCGCAATACTCTACAATATTTAGTTCGTTGGAAACATTTTCCTCATCCGGAGTGGGTCGCTGCATCAGATGTGGCTTCTCCTGTCCTGGTTGCCCGTTTCCACTCTGCTTATCCCACTAAACCGGGTCCTTAAGGTTATTTTTGGGGAGGCGGTATGTCATGTTCACCGTTTCAATGTCTTTGATACATCGTAACGTTGCGCATGTCATTAGCAGGATGCGTGTTTCATCTTTCTCGGGAGGATGGGAGTACTTATCTTTTGGCTTTGCTCTGGAATGTATTTGCATTATCTACTGCGCTCAAGGTTACTTTCCCAGGCTAGCAACTCTGACGATTGCTAGCACCTGTGCCGGGCGGGGCTGTTACGAGGGAGGCGGGAGACGTTTGCACCAAGGGTTTAAGTTTGTATTTGGCGCGCTTTTGCTCATTCTCAGCTTTCTCTGTATTTGCCTTTAGTTCCTTAATAAATCAGATTTCATTTAGCAGCCTCTTGTGAGTCTGAGTATTTGGGCTAGGGCAATCATTACATGAACCATAATACTGTTTGCACAGAGGAGAAGACTCACATGGTCTGGTCTCCAAAATGCAGAATATTGCAGGAGCTCTAAGATAATCAATGCAAAGAATATTTATTTTATTTGTTAAGGTACGCATCATGTTTACAAATGTCACCTGTAGATGAATCAACCACAGTTGCTTGACTTCAGCTAACTTCTGGAGCAGTTGTGTTGGTAAATGGACCACAATATGTCCATTTTCTACAGTACAAGAATGTTGACCACCTTGTATTTATTCAAGGCCTATTCAATGTGAGGGCTGAAGCCAGCAAGGCCAAAATGAAGCATCAGGGACCAGGCAAACTCATGATCAAAACATGGTGCAATTGCCTTCAACATCCAAAGCTGAAAAATGGGCAGGAAAAAGTCAGTTACCAAATAATAATGGGAGAAACAGACCAAGTAATAGTGGTTAATAGTAAAGTGGTAATAGTAAAAGGTGGTAATAGTAAAAGGTTAAACCCTGGAGCGGACATATAAATAGGGGACATTCTTAGATTTTTGAGTGCTGTAGCTGATCTTCTTTGTTCACCTCTGCAATAAAAGCAACTGATCTCTGAGCCTTGTCCATGAATCTCCCACTGTTGAATCATGAGTATAAGCTTGTGTTTCTCAGAAGAGATTTATTGCTGTGATGCAGATGGATGCACTGACACCTTTCAAAAATTTGGTCTAGGAAAGTACTGTATTATCTGGGAGCAGAAAGTGAAACAAGTGCATTGCAAAATTGATTTCACCTGAGACCGAGCCAGATTTAGGCATAAGCTAAGCAAGTTACGGCTATGGACCTCTCAAACTTTCAGATTTTTCCCCCCTTTTGTTATAGTTTTATTGTAATTTCATATAGGAAAGTAACCATAAATTTAATCCTACTTTTTAATTTTTTTTATTTTCTATCCCACCTTTATTTTTATAAATAACTCAAGGCAGCGAACATACCTAATAGCCCTTCCTCCTATTTTCCCCACAACAACAACCCTGTGAGATGAGTTGGGCTGAGAGAGTGACTGGCCCAAGGTCACCCAGCCAGCTTTCATGCCTAAGGTGGGACTAGAACTCACAGACTCCTGGTTTCTAGCCCATTGCCCTAACCACTAGACCAAACTGCCTTCTCTCAAGCCAGGAGAAGAGACTTCTGTGGCCCTCCAGGTATTGCCAAATTCCTGTTCCCACAAGCCATAGCTCCGGATGGCAAAGTAGAGGGTGAGTTGGAATTCTGCAGTGCTTGGAGGACCATAAGTTCACCCCCTTTTCTTTAAGCAAAGACAGGCTTCAGAAAATACAGCATGTCCCTAGAAAAATATGGACTATCAGTTAATCAGTTATTAGACTATATCAGTTAATTAATTATCAGACTATAAGTTTCATACTGAGAAAATAGAGAAGAAAACACAAAACCCTAGTCCAAAGATTTATTGTGAGAGAGACAGATCAAACTTCTTCCTCCCCACAACTTAATTAATGTTCCCTACCCCTCCTGTACTTTCTGAACAAAATGAGCCAGCAATTTTCTAAAAAAGAGTTTATCAAATTCCAGGAACTCGGGCAAACTCTGGACTTTAGAGTGGAGGCTTTGAAACAGAGGAAAAATTATGTAATTTCTGAAAGTAGCACTGAGCCTACCTGGTTCAATGGTATTTAAATTGGCACCTTATGCCCAGGCATAGCTGCTGGTATTGCTGGAATTCACCTAAGGCTGATCTCAGCAATGTCCAGATTATAGGTGGACAATTGACAGGATTCTAATTAAAATTAGATTAAATGTGGATAGTGTCTTATTGAGCAAACTCCAGGCTTGGCTCCAAAGAAACAAATTCTTGCCAGTGACGTTTCTTAGCCATATGTGCTTAGTTTTGTTTTCTTTTTTAACATTCTTGATTCTGCTTCCAAAGTGATTGCATCCAAATAAAGTCTCACATTCTCAGCTTTGCCAGTCTTAGGACTCCTATATCTTGTCATTCCTGAGAGTTAGCTCAATAATACCTTGAAATCTTTAAAAATTTGGAAACAGATAGGATGGGTTACATAAAAGTATGCAAATATGTTTACTTTGAACAAATTAACTGGCATGATATATGGCTTTCCATTTCCTCAGACAGAACTTGACCTTGATGACGACATGGTTATCAGCATTCTTTGCCAAAAATGTATCATTGTTTTGCTGAAGGAAGCAAGGATGGAATGGAGAGAAAAGGGAAATGGGGCTGACTGATGATGTGGTGGCATCTCGGGATAGTTACTGCTGCAGATGGCACAGCAGACTGCATTTTTTCAAGAACCTATTGGGCTTTGACTAGGGACAACAGGAAAAAGTGCTGTGGCATGAATAAGTATACAACATTTCACAAAACACCCTGTGTTGAAACTGAATGTTTTAAAAAAGATGGCTGCTTACACCACTAAACAAAATATTGTTTTGTCCATATCCAACTGTACATCTTGACCCTGGGCCATCCAAGCAATGCAGTTGCAGTCCTGTTCCCATGTCTAGAAGCTGTGCACATCTAGATGGGGAGGAACAGACTCTGGCTCAATCATGACAGGACTGAATGGCTGTGGATAATAGGGCTCCTCAGCTCTGGGAACTTTCCATCTTTAATCTAGTATACTGGTTGCACCTGTTCCTGGTCACTCATGCCCTAGTCACCTCATGAATGGACTACTGCAATGTGTTCTACATGGGGCTGCCCTTGAAGAGCATCAGAAGCTGCAGTTGGTCCAAAATGCAATGATATGGGCATTAGTGGGTGCACCTCAGCATGTCTATATAACACCTCTGCTGCGTGAACTGCATTGGCTCCCAGATATGCTTCTAGATGGAATTCAAAAATTTACTTTAAAAAATAATGCATCTCTGCATTGGGTTCAAATGGATAATGCAATCATTCTTGATTCAGAGATCCTGAATTTAATATATTCAAAATATACTTTTCTTTCTGTCTCTGCCTGAGTGATAGAGATTTGGGGGAGAAAGAAGCTTTTTAATTTAAAAAGCTATCTCCATCCATCCAGTTGAACCTTTTAATACTCTCTACTCTGTTCAGCTGGGGTGTTTCTGAATGGGGGAAAGCAAACACTGAACATAACAAAAATCTTGTGACTCCTGAGAAGATGCAATTTTGCACAGTGATTTGAGGAGTAATTAAAAGAAGACGATAAGCATGCAGATGTGGAAAATGTAACAAGAAAAGGCAACAACTACCCACAGATAATTCTAAAGCAAATCAATAAAGTAAATCTAACATTGCCAGTTATAGATTACCAGTTGCAGAGTTAAAAGCTGCTAAATTAACCCCTATGCTCTCTGACACCCCTGTGATTCTGGCCAGAGGGTGGGATGATATATCCATGTGTCCTATGTTCATACATGTAATAATAATAATAATATAACTTTATTGATTAGTCAATTGACCATATCAAAAATACATATGTGGTCAATAGAACTGTTAAGTTTATAGTTAGGGCTGTCCAACTGAGAACGCAATTTATAGAACGCATTGGGGTGGCATGTAAAGGTGATGAATTCACCTAAACTCACATTGGTTTTGTATTTTATTACTCATTTCATTATATCTTACACTTTTATCTTACTCTTTTATCTCTATTTTACCCTACTGTATTTTATTGTATTTTATCTCACCTTATCTCACCTTAGTATATTTTATCTTACTGCATTTTATCTGTCTTATGGTACTATATTTTATTGTGGCTGATGCCCAACTTTTTGATATGGTCAATTGACTAATCAATACAATTATTATTATTATTATTATTATTATTATTATTATTATCTCATACATGTAAGCAGTCCTTTAGGTCAAAAAAATTTCCTACCTGTATGATACTTGCATGGGTAGAAACTTGAGTTTCAAAGCATATAGAGTTACTGGAGAGAAAAATGTGTGAAAGGAAGTATCTTTGCTTCCTGCATAGATTGTTGTTGTTGTTTATTCGTTCAGTCGCTTCCGACTCTTCATGACTTCATGGACCAGCCCACACCAGAGCTTCCTGTCAGTCGTCAACAACCCCAGCTCCCCCAAGGATGAGTCCGTCACCTCTAGAATGTCATCCATCCATCTTGCCCTTAGTCAGTCCCTCTTCCTTTTGCTTTCCACTTTCCCTAGCATCATCATCTTCTCCAGGGTGTCCTGTCTTCTCATTATGTGGCCAAAGTACTTCAGTTTTGCCTTTAATATCATTCCCTCAAGTGAACAGTCTGGCTTTATTTCCTGGAGGATGGACTGGTTTGATCTTCTTGCAGTCCAAGGCACTCTCAGAATTTTCCTCCAACACCACAGTTCCAAAGCATCTATCTTCCTTCTCTCAGCCTTCCTTATGGTCCAGCTCTCGCAGCCATATGTTACTACGGGGAATACCATTGCTTTAACTATGCGGACCTTTGTTGTCAGTGTGATGTCTCTGCTCTTAACTATTTTATCGAGATTGGTCATTGCTCTCCTCCTAAGAATTAAACGTCTTCTGATTTCCTGGCTGTAGTCAGCGTCTGCAGTAATCTTTGCACCTAGAAATACAAAGTCTGTCACTGCCTCTACGTTTTCTCCCTCTATTTGCCAGTTATCAATCAAGCTGGTTGCCATAATCTTGGTTTTTTGGAGGTTTAACTGCAAGCCAGCTTTTGCACTTTCTTCTTTCACCTTCATCATAAGGCTCCTCAGTTCCTCCTCGCTTTCAGCCATCAGAGTGGTATCATCTGCATATCTGAGATTGTTAATTTTTCTTCCAGCGATTTTAACCCCAGCCTTGGATTCTTCAAGCCCAGCACATCGCATGATGTGTTCTGCGTACAAGTTGAATAGGTAGGGTGAGAGCATACAACCTTAACGTACTCCTTGCCCAGTCTTAAACCAGTCTGTTGTTCCATGGTCTGTTCTTACCGTTGCTACTTGGTCATTATACAGATTCCTCAGGAGGCACACAAGATGACTTGGTATCCCCATACTGCTAAGAACTTGCCACAATTTGTTATGGTCCACACAGTCAAAGGCTTTAGAATAGTCAATAAAACAGAAATAGATGTTTTTCTGAAACTCCCTGGCTTTTTCCATTATCCAGTGGATATTGGCAATTTGGTCCCTAGTTCCTCTGCCTTTTCTAAACCCAGCTTGTACATCTGGCAATTCTTGCTCCATGAACTGCTGAAGTCTACCTTGCAGGATCTTGAGCATTACCTTACTGGCATGTGACATGAGTGCCACTGTTCGATAGTTTGAGCATTCTTTAGTGTTTCCCTTTTTTGGTATGGGGATATAAGTTGATTTTTTCCAATCTGATGGCCATTCTTGTGTTTTCCAAATCTGCTGGCATATGGCATGCATTACCTTGACAGCATCATCTCGCAAGATACCGTTGTCTCCTGCTGCCTTGTTATTAGCAATGCTTAAGGCCCATTCAGCCTCACTGTTCACAATGTCTGGCTCTAACTCACTGACCACACTGTCAAAGCTATCCCCGATATTGTTATCCTTCCTATACAAGTCTTCCATATATTCTTGCCACCTTTTCTTGATCTCTTCTTCTTCTGTTAGGTCCTTGCCATCTTTGTTTTTGATCATACCCATTTTGGCCTGGAATTTACCTCCAATGTTTCTAATTTTCTGGAAGAGGTCTCTTGTCTTCCCTATTCTATTGTCTTCTTCCACTTCCGCACATTGCTTGTTTAAAAATAATTCCTTATCTCTTCTGGCTAACCTCTGGAATTTTGCATTTAATTGGGCATATCTCCCCCTATCACTGTTGCCTTTTGCTTCCCTTCTTTCTTGGGCTACTTCTAGTGTCTCAGCAGACAGCCATTTTGCCTTCTTGGTTTTCTCTTTCTTTGGGATGTATTTTGTTTCCGCCTCCTGAACAATGTTGTGAACTTCTGTCCAGAGTTCTTCCAGGACCCTATCTACTAAGTCCAGTCCCTTAAATCTATTCTTCACCTCCACTGCATATTCCTTAGGAATATTAGTGAGCTCATATCTAGCTGATCTGTGGGTCTTCCCTAATCTCTTTAGTCTGATCCTAAATTGTGCAAGAAGAAGTTCGTGATCAGAACTACAGTCAGCTCCAGATCTTGTTTTTACCGACCGTATAGATGTCCGCCACCTTTGGCTGCAAAGGATATAGTCAATCTGATTTTGGTGTTGTCCATCTGGAGAAGTCCATGTATAAAGCCGTCTCTTAGGTTGCTGGAAGAGGGTGTTTGTTATGCACATTGAGTTGTCTTGGCAAAATTCTATCAGCCTGTGTCCTGCTTCGTTTTGTTCTCCCAGGCCATGCTTACCTGTAATTCCAGGTGTCATTTGACTGCCCACCTTAGCATTCCAGTCTCCCGTGATGAAAATAACATCTCTTTTAGGCGTGTCATCCAGTAGGTGCTGCAGATCCTCACAGAACTGCTCTACTTCAGCTTCTTCAGCATCTGTGATTGGGGCGTATATTTGGATCACTGTGATGTTAGATGGCTTGCCCTGAATTCAAATTGAGATCATTCTATCATTTTTTGGATTGTATCCAAGCACTGCTTTAGCACTTTACTATTAATTATGAAGGCTACTCCATTTCCACATCCAATTTGCCCTGGCTCATAGATCTTACATTCCAGGTTCCAATGGTGTATTGATCCTTAGAACATCGGATTCGCCGTTCACCACCAGCACCGTCGGCCGCTAACCGTCCTTTTGGCTTTGAGCTAGCTGCGTCATCACGTCTGGGGCTAGTTGAACTCATCCTCTGTTCCTCCCCAGTAGCATTTTGACCATCTTCTGACCTGGGGGTCTCATCTTCCGATGGTATACCGACATATCTCTGGTTGTACCGATCCATTTAGTTTTCACGGCAAGAATACTGGGGTGGGTTGCCATTACCTTCCCCAAGGATCGCATTTAGTCTGACCTCTCTGTCATGACCTTCCCGTCTTGGGTGGCACTTCACGGTTAACTCATGGCGTCATTGAGGTGCTCAAGCTCCAGCACCATGACAAGGTAACGATCCTTTGCTGAAGCCCGCATAGATATTGAGGCTTAAACTAAAAGCAAGATTAAAAAAAGAAAAAAAGAATCTCAGACTAGTAAAGCCAGTAGTAAAGTCTGACCTTTGTTTGATCTAATAGTGCAGTATGATCCACTTCTGACAAATTTTAGCACACTACAGAGTCCAAGAATGACCCCTAAGTTGGGATTTATTTATTTATCTATCTATCTATCTATCAAATTTATATAGCCACCCATCTCACTAACATGACTCTGGGTGGTGTACAATAAAACAATTAAAAAACAAATCTTAACCATTAAAACAATTAACAAAATATAAATAAGATCACAGGAGAATACACCAAAATCTCACATAAAATGCAACCATCTTATGGGCTCCTCATTACCATGGGATCCCCAAGCTTGTTGGGGGGGGAAAACACTTTTTATGGGATTTCCAGAAAGACAATAGGGGGGCGGAGGGAATCATGTTCCAAAGGGTGAGTGCCATGGAAGAAAAGGCTTCCTGAGTCCCATCAGATGGAACTCTTTAGCAAATGAGACATGCAGCAGGCCCCTCCTGCCAGACGATGGGATGCGTAGATGTAACTGGGGAGAGGCAGTCCCGCAAATATTTAATAATCTAAAAGCCATTCCTTAAAGAAAGAGCTAAAACTGGGAAATTTACGTGCCTGAGAAGCAGCAAGAGGAAAGAGGTGCTGTCCTAGCTTAACCTTCCTGGGGCATCTGGTTGGCCACCGCGTGAAACTGGAGCCGGCCAATCTTAGGTTCATAACTGCATTCGTTACATTTGTAACTGGGAGATAGAAAGGGATGGGGCGGGTACGTGAGATGCAGCAGCCCTATAACCATTCTCTGTGACTGAATAAGAAGCACAGCGTGTTAATATGCAAGAAAAGAAGTGTTTCCTGGCAAGCATTGTGTTTGAGAGGAAAGCCAAAGGTAACATTGAAAGCCCCCTTTTATTTCATAATGACTGTAAGAAGTACAAGAGCAAGCAGCAAACAGTACAATGTCAGACTAGAAAAATAAAAATACATTCCCAGACATTTATAGTCAATTGGTAATATAAAAAAAGACCTATTAACACATGTGCACACACACAAACAGTCACTGCAATTTTCTTCATAGAAGATATTATTAATAACAGATGTACAGTTGGATATTATGCCATTTTCAGTGGGTTTTTGGCTGGGGGAGGTGCCTTTGAGTCAGAGTTGACTCCTGGCAACTGCCTGGACAAGTCCCTGCAGTTTTCCTAGCAAGTTTTTTTTTTTTTCATAAGTGGTTTGCCCTTGCCTCCTTCCTAGGGCTGAGAGACAGGGACTGGCCCAAGGTCACCCAGCTGGCTTTGTGCCTAAGGAGGGACTGGAACTCTCGGTCTCCCAGTTTCTAGCCTGGTGCCTTGACCACTACACCAAACTGGCTCCCTATTTTCAGTGTTAGACATATCCTTTTATACTGTTCGTTTATCCCTGTTACACTCTTTGCACATTTTTGTAGTTCAAAATACAAGTAGTAAATTTTCATTATTGAGACTGAAAGTTATTGTCAGTATCCTTGCATTCTGTCTTCCCAGGTATTGGATTATAACTCCCAGGACTCCCAGCCACTATGACCAAACCACAATGAAGCTAGGTTTGATTTAGCATCTTGTATGAATCCATATATTATAGTTTGCAAACCTCAGTTTAAGGTTTCAATGGTTTTGTTTGAGTGTGAATCCAGCCATAGAACGAGAGAAAGAAAGGGATGGCCCAGCAGTCCTGTTGGGGAAGACCAGTTCCAAAAGGGTAAGACCAGCACTGTTTATTGGCCTAAGGAGGAGGAGTTGCTTCTCTTTTCATCTCTCCCCCAAAATAGTCAGCCCTGAGACTGCAGAAAAGACAGGAAAGGCACGCTGACTCCTGTCCCTGGCCAGATGTTCAAGGTTGAAAGGATAGTTGCATAATCTCTGTTCAAGAAGAATACCAGCCAAAAGATCAGCCTGTCCCCACCTGCATGTCAATGCCTCTTTAAAATCTACCACTTAGTTCTGGCATTGTCCAGTTCATCATCATCTTCCTGTCCATTCAAGGCTGGCCCAGGTCATTTTGTTCTTTGTGCAGAACAAAATTGTTTCTCCTCCTTCCCCTTTCAGATGAGACCAGACAAGTAATCCTTCACCACATACCACTAAACAGAACAGCATAGTGGGCATACAGCTCTGCCCAGTGATCTTGCAACTGCTTATTCACAGCTCTCCCTGGCACCTGTTTGCTGTTGGCTCAAAAGATGAAATGCATGGTAGCAGCATCAGCATGGCCCACTACTGTGCGTATCCTGGACTGGTTGACTCTCTGCTGCCTGAACCATTTGGGAGGGCCTTTCCCAACTTTTCCTGGGATCTTCTGCAAGATGGTGATGAGGTGTGACAGCACCTGGGCCAGCAAGAAAAGCTGAGTCACAGATGAAACAGCCGTGGAGCCATTCAGTATAGTGATGGCTGTCTATTCTAAAGCAGGACTGGATAAATTGACAGAGGACTAGGCTGTCAATGGCCAGGAGTCTCAGGCAGCCAATATGAAGCAACTGTGGGAGAGAGCAATGTTTCTCCTATCACATTTGTGAATTTCTTGACAGCATCTGGTTGGCCTTTGCAGGCCCTATTGACGAAAGCTCTTACATTATGAGGCAGCCGTGCATCATTTCACTTAATGGCAGAGTCAGCTCTGCTATGTGGCTGCTGGTTTATCTAATCTTGGAAGACCAAGCTACACTATTCACACTTTTTAAAAACTTGCTACTTTCATTTTGGGGGAGGTGGGGGGAAAGCTCCTGAGCTAGTTCAAGTTTCCTTTCAAAATTAAAGTGCCTACTTTATGTGGAACGCAATAAGCAAGCAAGCAAGCAAATAAATAAATAAAGCATCCACATTAATACTAAACAAGGCATCCTGTAGAAAACTTTTACTGTTGTAAACTGTTTTGGGAGCCCGTATTTGCCTGAAAAGCAGAATAAAAATATAATAAGGTATATTTATTATGTGCTCACAACAGAACAAGGGAGAAGGAGGTTACATGGGACAAAGGTAGAGAGTGGAAAATGAAATATAATGCAGGAATAACAGAGACAGTTTGAAAGAAAACTGGCCAAGGCATCATTCATTTTGGGGATAACTACAAAGAAGCAAGTTTATTTCCTGAATCTGTGGCTTCATGGCCCACCAAATGGAAATTAAATATCTAAATATCTCTTCTTCTTTGTTAGCTTTGCAGTCCCTTTCTCCCTGTTGCAAACTCTTTATTTCCCCAATTTCTAAATTCCAGCTTTCTTTCCAAATATCTAGTTTCTTTTCTTCTTCAATATTTTCCTTTCTTTTATTACGGAACCCACAGCCTTTTCCTCTATTAAAGAAGCCACTACAGGCAACCCCACTGCATTTCAGATTATGTCCTCTTGCCTTGTTCCCCCCCACCCAAACATGCAAAGCAATTAAAGCTGTTTGGGAAGGAGCAGCAGAGCTCTGCCAATGAACTTGGCAGGAAGGAAGTGGTCTAGATGTTTTCTGCATGTGCCTCTCTTCCTTCTGATGGCAGGGCAGTGGCCTCTTCTCTTCTGTAGCTTTAAGCAACAGACATCTAAAGTCTGTAAGGCAAACCAATACACTGTTCAGTGATAAAGGCGCTTCTTTCACCAGGGCCATTCAAGACCCAACCCCACCCAATGGGGGGCAGGGAGAGAGAGTTTGGTCTAGTGGTTAAGGCAATGGGCCAGAAACCAGGAGGCTGTGAGTTCTAGTTCTGCCTTAGGCATGAAAGCCAGCTGGTGACCTTGGGCCAGTCACTCTCCCTCAGCCCAACTCACCTCACAGGGTTGTTGTGGGGAAAGCAGGAGGAGGAAGGAGTATTAGGTATGTTTGTCACCTTGAGTTATTTATAAAAATAATAAAGGCGGGATAGAAAATTAATAAAATAAATAAACCTGAACTTCGATGTATCATAAAGAACATTAGACTTTTGTGGGCAAGGAACTCTGTATGGAGGGGATCCTTTGTTATTTGGAGAGGTAATAATAATAACAACAACAATAATGTATAACTGGGATAATAAATAAATATAAATAAGTAAATAGCTGTGTGTAAGGGGACGTGATCTGCTGCAGGGTATGCTAATACCCTAGAAAAGGTTCCTGATATCTGATCTCTCAGTGGGGCCATTCTAGTGTCATTCAGAAAAGCAGCCTCTGGCTTAATCCTTGCGCATAAAGCTACAGCAAATTGAAAGGTAAACTGAGCTGATACTTCATGGACAAGTCCCTGTAGTTCTCACAAAGGCAATAGGTAAGTGGCTTCTCATTACCTTTGCCCACATTGTTTTTTCAACCTCCCTGTCTAGTAGTTTTTGGGAAGGGGGGATTTCTCTATTTTTATACATTGTGTGTTCTGTGTGTCTCTGGAGAAGGCTCTAATGCTGGGACAGCTGGAAGGAAAGAGAAGAAGAGGAGGGCCAGCAGCCAGGTGGATGGACCCAGCTACAGTGGCAATGAGTGCACCATTGGAAGACCTGAAGGACCAGGTGAGGGACAGATTGTCATGGAGAAAATCTATCTATGTGGTTGCTAGGAGTTGAAAATGACTTGATGGCACATAATCAACCAATCAAAATATCCGGTGTGGCATTTTTCACTTACACTGACCACCAGGAGACACCATGTTACCAGTTTCATCCTTACTGGGAATTGTCAGACACAGGTAACCAGTATAACTTTTTGAGGAAATATCAGTGGTAGGAAAGGCTATGCATGATGCTCCTTAATTCACCCCTGCAATTTTGTCCCAGCTAACTTAATTTTAGCTTCTTTCTTTTTAAGACCGGGATCTGAGATTTAGCAAAACAAGCTGGGGGTGAAATGGCCACGGGCCACATTTGGAGAGATAATTGACAGCTATAGCAGTGGTTAATGCCCTCCTAGCTCTCTTACTTATTTTCTATGAATGTCCATTTCTCACTGATTACTTTCACAAACAATGGCTTGGAATGCATTTGCCTAGGAAAAGTGTTGTTCCACTCTTAGCTGAGCATATGAAAAAGGTTTTATGTTCTAATATTTATTCTAATGTCCAGTTTAGATATTCAGACTAATCTCTACCTCACTGATGTTGGCATTAACATCTACAGTTGGGATTATACATGCCTAGGACACATTTTGAGGAAGTTTATGTTTTTTCCCCATCACATGAAAACTGTAGACTAATATTAGAGCTGTGGTCAATGTTGCAAAAACCCAAATGGCCTCTTTCACTTCATCAGTCTCCAAGCATGCTGTTTAAGGTTTTCCATTAGCACAGCATCAGACACTTTTCTGGCACCCTCTAGCAGAATTCTTCTCACTCCAAGCAGCTTCCCTATCCTCCTTCCTCTTAATTCTGTTAGAAGATTAATCTGTCTTCTTCACAAAGAACTTGTAATTTCTCTTCCTGCCATTGTTCTAGGTTTTTTTTAAAATTTCTTTCTTTTTCTTCCATGTCTGTATTTTTTCACAAGATTCACTTTGGATACTCAGAAACAATGGTTTGTTTCACATTCAAAACTTCTGATCACCCTTATATCCTTCAGTGATTCTCTCAGTCTTTCATCATAAACAATAAAATCAATTAGGCTTTTAGATGTATATTAATTCCTTTGCCACGTAAGCTTGAACAGAGTAAATGCTGAAACCATATATCTGAAACAAACAGGCCTTTTTCCATTGTGGATACTCATGAAACAGTCACCATCCTCAATCATTCTTTTGTCTCTGAATGGTTCAATAATATTTTTACTACTCTCTCATCTTGTTTGTTGTCACCAGAGGGGCCCATAAATATTGACCTCTAATGCATTTTATGACTTTGGTCAGTTAAAGCTTGTACATAAAGCTGCGTTAACCATGGTTCTTAATATTCACTTTAGCTCAGATGTAACAGTGATTCTTAGTCTTTTAAAGTGATATAATATATAGAATATATTTAACTATTTATAACTAATTAATGATAGGGAGAATTAGAAAGCTACAACCTCCACAATGTTTTAAAATCCAAGTTCTGTCTTGTCCTTGTTTTAAAATATTAAAAGGAGTTTTACATAAAGCTTTTTAGTAAGCTAGAGAAGGTGTAGATTAGGTCACCAAACTTAGTCTCATTCATATGACAGTTTTGACACATTTTGGCCAGTATTTGTTTGTTTGTTTATTCAATTTTTATCCTGCCTTTATTATGCTACAAATGAGGTGAAAACCTATCCTGACCTCAAATGTGCTCACATTACTTTAGATTAACTAGCATCTTAATCTAGAGATAGCTCTCCAAGCCAATATCTTGTTGCCTGCATCCATCATCTCGGACAGGGTTCCCCAAACTCTTCAGTTCATCGACCCCTTCATTAAGTTTCAGATTGTCCATCAACTGTTATATGAAAATAATTTAATAAATACTACTTTAACTAATAGTACTATGAATAATAATAATAATAATAATAATAATGATAATAATAAGCCCCTTGGATAGTCCCCTAGACCACTTTGAGGATCCCTGATCTTGGAGGTCCATGCAGTTTATTGATTCAATCAGGATGTTTTTAAGATAGCATTATTTTCCCCAATAAAATCTGCAGTGCTGGTCTATCAGGAAAATTATAGGTCCCCATGGTTAGCAACATGGCAAAAAAAAGTGAAGGGAAGTCCTTTCTATTGGCCAATCTCACTCAGATCTATCTAGACCTCATTTCTTGACCCTGCTGCTATGACTGCCTTTGCCCCACTCCTTCCACCCTGTTCAGTTTGCCTTGATCTGTGCTCATCTACTTTTGTCAAGTGCCACCAACTTGACCAACATGTTAAGGAAGACTCCACCCTGATTCCTGTACTTGGAAAAAACTTGTGCATGAAGGGGTGGTTAGTGCTGTCCTGCGTGCAAGAGCTGAAGCTGGAGTGGAAGAAATTTCTTTTTAATTGGGGCTGAAATCAGAGATAGCACCATCCCGCTGCTTTTGGGAGGCAAAACAAATATCTACTACAGTGCTTCTTAAACTGACCCAATTACCCCTTTTCCCAGGCATTACTCCCATCAAAATAGGCCCTGTTGTTTTACATAAGCACCTTGGCAGTCCCAAACTGGATCTTCAGCTGACAAATAAGCAATTATAAATTGTTCCATTACCTTGAGAATATTCCCAAATTAGCCCTTGGTGATCATCTCCTCCAGTTTAAGAATCACTGATCTATTGAGATTGTGAAGCTACAGTGCTAAATGGATACTTTTCAGCTGAAGGCCAATTGCATCTGGACCTTTGATGGTAGCAGCTGTAGTCCCCAGAGGAAAGTAACATTCATGTGGCAGCTGGGATGGGCTAATCAGCAAGAGGAGGAAACAAAACAGCCCAAAGAAAACAGAGCAGATTGGTTTCATAATGGCCTGTAAGTACTCCAAAAAAGCCCAAGTGAATCAATATGAAACAAATACTGCAAATCCAGAATACTGTATAGCTAGTATAGAAGCAAACTAAAAGGCATGGTGAAATTCTGCATTCAAAGTCTGGCATTTCTCCATTAATCAAATCCAAAATTTCCAGATCATTAAAATGGCCCCAGTTTCTTTCTGAGAGTCTGGAAGGGCTTCCAGAATTCTTCTTTAACCCACTGACAATACAAAAGATCTCCTCCCAGTAATAAGATCACAACCACACAACTCACATGATGCTGTAAAATGTATATCAAAGGCCTTGGGATAGGGTATCTGCTGAGCCCCCAGATACGTTTTTGTAGCATCTGTAGTTTGTCTTGCCTAGAGATATATGGTTTCTTCTGTTTATTATTGTTTTTACTCTTCTAAAATTTAAATTGCCGAGAGTCCTTCTGGGGTTGGGCAGCCGGATGATGATGATGATGATGATGATGATGATGATGATGATGATGCATCCTGCCCAATATTGGAAGGGAGTACAAAATTAAAAGTTTGCTAGAAATATGTCTATCCTTAATTACTTCATTTAATATCCTATTCAGTGCAATTACCACCCTTCTTAACTGGGATATGACAAGAGAAATGAAGCCAGCTTGGTCTAGTGGTTAAGGCACCAGGTTGGAAACCCAGAGGCTGAGAGTTCTAGTACCACCTCAGGCATGAAAGCCGGCTGGGTTACTTTGGGCCAGTCACTCCCTCTCAGACCAACTCACCTCAGAGGGTTGTTGTTGTGGGGAAAATAGGAGGAGGAAGGAGTATTAGGTATGTTCCCCACCTTGAGTTATTTATAAAAAAATAACAAAGGTGGGATAGAAAATATAATAATAATAATAATAATAATAATAATAATAATAATAATAATAATAAATTATTCTCCAAACTAAGGGAGAATTTCAAAGACTTCTGCTCTCTTCTTATAAGTTTCTTCTAGGAGAATAATAATAATAGATTTTCTTGCCTTAAAATGCAAAAAGCCTACCTATGTACTGGACTGTTCAAATGACATGTGTTATCATGTAAGCAAATGCAGTTGCCATTGCTTGTTATATATCCTATATCTGCTAAAAGAGACTGAAGTGTCAACAGAGTGTATAATACAGACTAACACTATGGTGCCAGTTTGGGGGATCTGAAAAGACTGTGGGGCAGGCAGCAGAACTATATATGAATATTAATAAAGAATCTAAAAAAGGAACATTAGAACATTGGTGCCACTTAGTGGCATGAACCATAATAGCAGTTCTTGCTTTAAAATAGCTTTTCCTAAGTTGGTGTCTATCATATATATAAAATTATAGCTATGCTGACTAGGAATTCTGAGAATTGTAGTTCTAACCTATTGAAGGACACCAGGGAAAAACTGCAGCAAAGATACCTATTTCTTAAGAGATGTTTCATGGAAACCATTACAGCTTCCCATCTTTAAGGTAAGTAATGAAGTTTTCGGTGACAGCCTTGAAACTTCATAAATCAGATTTTTCTGCAGATGTTCTTATGTTTAATGAACAAGCACTTTCAACACCGAAACTTTAGAAAATAATTATCATTCCAGTTACTCGTGTCACGGATTATAACATCACGGGTCTGTTCCTCTAATCCAGGGGAAGGCAACGTGAGGCATTCCAAATCTCGCTAAACTTCAACTCCCAGAAGCCTCAGCTAACGCGGTTAAACAGGGAGGGATCTCAAAAAGGTTGGACAGGTTTATGATTTGGTTGGGAGGCCACAAGGATATGACTAGGCTGGGAAGCTACTAAATTATCCTGGGAGAAGTCAGTGGCACCTTGGATGGGCAACCAACCACTTCTGTATTGTTGCCAAGAAAACTAAATGGATATGTCCATGAAGTCACCATGACTTCAGATAAGTATGAAGGCTTCACCTTGTTAAAATATTAGTATAATGTGGATTAATGAACACATTATAGAGCCCTGTTGTAGAATTGTCTGCTTATTCTCTGATCCTTGCCTTGTGGGATACCAGCCCATAGCTGTGGTTCTGATTTTGTGTGCATGTTGGCTGCTGTAGAAACGGTTCTATTTTGTTCCCTAAATGTTAAGTTTCTATCAGCTGTTCTTTATCAGAAAAAAGCTGTTGCATGTGCTTATATCTGCTGAGTGTTGCTCTAAAAAGAAAAGGAATCTCTTGTGCTGAAGCGTGGAAGCCAAGTGAAAACTCCACATCTGGAGACAACAAGGCCAAGGGTGACTGTCATAGCCCAGGGATGGACAAGCTTTTTAGGCCCAGGGGCCACACCTTAAAGGTTTTCAGAAGGCAAGATTGCAGCAGTGGGGCAATAACATAGAAGTGGTGCAGCTGTAGGCATTCAGTCCAACATCATGATACTCATGGCTGTGGCATTGATACAGACACGCAGGGCCTTGTTATTGTTTCTTGGGATTTTAGGAGGATTTGGAGAGGGTTTTTGGCTGTTTTAACAATGTAAAACAAGAGCTTGCAATACAAACATTGAGCCTCTGCAGACAAATGGATTGCCGTGCCATCACTGGAAAGCTTAACTGATACAAAAATTACTGATCATCCACTGGCTGCCAGTTCTGTTCAGCGCATAATCAGATCAGGATGTTTTCCCCCTCTTTCTTGGATGGCACATACTGTTCTATTTATCCTCAGAAAAGCAGCCTTTTTGCAGTGCAAGCCTGAGATCCAGACATTTTGAAACCTTTCCCCCCATCTGGCAGACGGGCATTTCTGTGATGTCACTCGTGGCTGGAGGGGACATGTGGCCTTCCCCTCCCAAGCTGTACCACAGCTGGCAGGTCCATTTCACTTCTAAGCATCTTCATCATCTGTCCCCTGGTTTGCATCAAACACAACAACAGTGTATCCAGTGTCAGACAGTCACTAAACCGTGTACATTTGACATATTCTTATTCTTATTTAATTAGTTCTTATTCAGCCTAAGACATAGATCCCACCTGTTTAGAAACCTGAAAAATACAGAAAGTTGGCCAATTCCACTCTATTTAAGATAACCAAAGAAAATCTTACAAAGCCAACTGCACTAGAGCATGATGTATAAAGTGCCTTCTATAACAGGGCAGTACTGAACAAACATACATTTAAACATCTGCAATAGCTGCTAAATCCACTATATCCTAGGAAAAATGCATAATTTTATAACCAGAACAAGGAAGAATGTAGCATTGAATAAACAGTGTCTAACATAACATTAGAATAATGATTTCAAACATCCCATGGTTTCATATCTGCTTTTAATAATAGAAGTGTAATGGTATGTGGGGATGATCTTGGGGGACAGGGGAAAGAGCCGCAGCCAGGAAATGGTCAGATAAGAGGCAGCTTGGCCCACAGAGGGAATGGGGGCATGGCAAATGTCTCAGAAGGGATGCTCCCTAGTTTCTTGGTCTGCAAAGGTTACAGGGGAGAGATGTACTACTTGGAAGATTCTCTTAATATAACCTTACATTACTAGTGGAGCTAGTAATTCTGGGTGTGCTTCTTGTCTGGACTACCTCGCAAGGCTGACAAAGCAGCAAAGCAAACATATATCAGATCCCTATGAACATTTTAGTTCTGTTTTTTTCAATACTGTGTAAACTACGAAGAAATGTTTGATTGGAAAGGAATCAGGCCACTGTGTGGTGCCTGGAAATAGCATTGGTGATTTTTGGCAAACTTTTCTTTAGAGCTTTCTAAATCTTTATTCTGCCATGTCCTCATCTCTTCCTCAGTCCTTGCTGAATGCCAGGATGAAAAGCCTAGAGTGGTGTTTCTCAGCCTTGGCAATTTTAAGAGGTGTGGACTTCAACTCCCAGAATTCCCCAACCAGCCATGGGAGTTGAAGTCCACACCTCTTAAAGTTACCAAGGTTGAGAAACACCAGCCTAGAGGCTGATCAAGATGCTAGAATGGCACTAGTGATTTCATTCTGCAGCACCATAGTTCTCCTCTGGCCCTTGAGATATGGAGACAGGAATGCCAAAATATTTTAGTCATGTATGAGGAAAAAGGATAAGGAGTTTTTGGAAAAGGCACTACAGTATCCATTTATTGCCAGATCTGGCAAGAGTATCCTACACCCTGATGCTATGCATTAAGACAGGGATTTGGCAAAACATCAGGCTGGCAGATGAGCCAACAAGCCCTTGTGAAGGTCACAGATCTTTTGAGTAAGAGCAAACTTGATGGGGCTCTGGCAGCAAGTTTGCACAAAACCTGGAACACTGCTTGCTTATTGCTACAGAACTATTGAGTCAATAAATTAGACATTTGACATCACTGAGTAAACAGATGAAAGATGAGATATCCAAGCTTTTCTTCCTCCTAGTGAGCACCAAGGCAAAGGCTTGCAGTAAAGCCACTACTGTGACTCATGAGCCAGCCAGGGCTGCAACTAGGGTCTGTGTCACCCAGGGCAAACATGGATTCCACGCCTATTTTGGCACCCCCCCAGCACGGCGCCCGGGGCATGTGCCCCCCCCCCCAGTTGCAGCCCTGGAGCCAGCTGAAAGCAATTAATTGTGTTGTCTAATTGAGCATGGAAATCTGTTTACGTCATGTTTTACTCAGGACTGCAAACTCAAGCACATTTAATTGAAAAGCAGATCTAACAGGAACATGCAGGATTTCTTTCTGAGCAGATGTATTTTGGAGCAGATTGCAATGGCATTAAAATAAAGCAGAATTGCTTAGCTTCACTAACACCATTCAGAGTGAGGAAAACTCTGTTTTTATCTTATTCCCATGCTTCAGGCCAAATGGTTTCTGCAAAGTGTAAAATAAATAAATAAATAAAGGATTCTAGAGCAGGAGTGAGAAAGCGGGTTTGGGGACATGTATAAACTTTTATGGAAAAACAATGGTAGTTATGGTTCAGCCCTAATCTTAACAGCACATTATCTTCACAGTCTGATTACCTAACTTGGATTTATTAGGAACTATTGGATATACATTGGCCTTACAATCCGGTATTTTCTTTCCAAAGAGGAAGCGTCAGTGAATTCAGGAGTCTTTCTTAAATCCTATGCATGCCAAAACTTTTACAAAACATTAACATGTAATGCCATCCTAAGTTTCATTGCTTATTATTGCAGTTTGTACTGGAGAGGAAACCATAGGGCAGTGTTTCTCAACCTTGGCAACTTTAAAGATATGTGGACTTCAACTCCCAGAATTCTGGGAGTTGAAGTCCATACAGCTTGAAGTGGCCAAGGTTGGGAAACACTGCCATAGGGATATGGATTTCTCGAAGTCAAAGTACTTTATTTTGGTTTAAACGCATTTCTCATTTGTTAAAAACATCTGTCTCCTCTTAAGAGAAGCATACTAGAAAAACCTCTTCTGTGAGTAAAGAAACACAGGAATGGAGAGATTTCTTCATCGTACAGAGGTTTGTTCATTTGATTCCTTTACTTTTTATTTTATTACTCCAAACACAATCTGGTCATCCTTATACAGTTTGAAGCTGAAAATCATTTCCCACCACAAAACAAACCAACAAAACTCTTAAAGTATCTTTCTCGGAGGCCTTGGCGTTTGCACTGCTGCATCATTATTTGCCGGTCATGAAACTCTGGTATATTTATTTGCAGAAAGTGGTAACATGAAATGATTTTATTAAAATTCTTGGGAACAGCAGTACTTTCCTCTCTATCCTTGTTTTTGCAAAATTAGCCTCTCTGTGCCCCAGAAAAAGCATAGCCTATCCATTTGGCAAAGTTTCAAACAAATATGAGCTAGCCAGTGCAGAGAAAAACAAAAGAAAAAGACTTTAAAAAAATCAAAGACAACCCTGAGTTACAAGAAAACTAAAGCCAGTCAGTTAATTAAATCAGAAAATAGGAGAACTACCCACATTTTAGGTTAGCTGAAGCATATTTATTTGTTTGAGATTCTTAGTTCTTTGATCTACTGGATTCAAATCAGTTTGTACTGATATTGAATTCTATGCCTAAAATATAGAATTTGACGTTTTATGAAGAATTCTGGCTTCACTGAGCCTGGAGTCTGGCAAAGAGAATTATTTTACATAGATGGAAAGATATGTATACTGCTGATGTAATGGAATGAATACAAACTACATCTTCTTTATTGACTTTTGAAATGTGTTTATATTCTATTAATGAGCAGATGGAACAAGAAGTTTCTCTATAGTCTAGTTCAGTATTTTGCAAACTTGGAAACTTTAAGGTGTGGACTTCAACTCTCAGAATTCCCCTGCCAGAATGAAGTCTACACATCTTAAAGTTGTCAGGTTTGAAAAACCCTGGTCTAGATTTAATCATAAGTTTAAGAATTATATTAATTTTTATATTGATTATGTACATTTTTTTTTTTGCTTTTTTGAGAGGAGGATGACTTTGAGTTTGTCTTAATTCTTGATAACTGCCTGGAAAAATCTCTGAAGTTTTCTTAGTAACAATTGCCACTGCCTTCTTAGGCTGAGAGAGAGATACTTTTTACCCATTTCATCTTTGCTAGAAGCCAGCAAAACAATTATATATCAGATATACCATGAATATTTGTGTTCTGTTTTTTTATATATCTTGTAAACTACCAAACTCTCCCAAGTCCTGCTGTACAGCCTCATTGAGGCAGGGGTGGGTGGGTGGGTAAGGATGTTGGTGGTATTCCTGAGGGGGATAAGCAAAGAATGCTGAGAGCGTATGCCAAGAATATATAATCTCAGCAGGGTCATCCAAGGCATTAATGTCATCTCAGCAGGTTAGCTAAAGCAGCTACCAGTAGTCCTCACTTAATGATGGTCATGTGATCACGATTTGGGCACTTGGCAACCAGTTCACATTTATGACCATTACAGCATCCTGTGATCACGTGATTGCCATTTTCAACCTTTCCGGCTGGCTTCTGGCAAGCAAAATCAATGGGGAACCATGTGATTCGCTTAACAACCACATGGTTCACTTAATGACTGCAGTGATTCACTTAATGACTGCCCCCCAAAAAGTCATAAAATTGGGTTGGATTTGCTTAATGACCACTTAGCTTAGCAACTGAAATTCTGGTCTCAATTGTGGTCATTAAGCAAGGACTGCCTGTAAGCACCTACTGTCTATTAGGGCAGCAACAATATGATGATCACTTTAGCAACAATGGCAAAGAGATCAATTCATAGTGATTGTGGTAGGATATCAATGCAGTAAATACATTTAATTGCACCATATTAAATATTTCCATTCAGTCAACGTAATAAAATTCCATGACCATTTTGCAGACATGTTACATAACATTTTAATACAGTCTTTTGAACTGTTGCCCAATTTCAACTAATTGCCATTTTTATTTTCTCAGCTTAGGTTTTGAAGAAGCTTTGAAATCTGTGTTGGACCTAATATTAATTGGCCCTAAAATGTTTATCAAAATTGTTTAAAGAATGTGGGTGCAAAATTAAGCTTTAGACTCAGAGGTAAGTATATTGCTTGGATACAGACCACCTTTCTCCAGGATGGGGTTGTGACCAGGATGAGAAAGAATCCTGAGAATGGCTGAAGTTCAACACTTTACAGGATGACAGATTGTAGAAGGCTGGTATGGGCAGCTTTGGATTCAGAAGTCAAATATCATAATATAACCCAGTCAAACACATTCTTCTCAAATAACTTTAATGCTTGCAATTATTCCCTGACTATTGGACCTTCCATGCTGCCATCATTTCTATCCTACAATCCTACAAAGCCAGGATGAAACCATGATCATCTTCTCTTCTGTGGGCCTTGCAATGCTGGCAAAAATCACTGCAGCAAAGCAAGCTACCACAAATTCTGGGGAAAAAAAACAATTTACTCATCTGCCTCCCCCCCACAATTCAAATGAAAGGAAAATAAAATAATATGTTGTATCTCTTGTCCCATCCCCCATTCACATTCTTATTTGGTGTTATGTGCATTTGTTTGAATATATGCAAAACAGCTCCCAGTAGGCTTTAACCACCCAGCCTCCTTTCCCTTTAAAGGCCTGAAGGGCAGCTGAAAGCCAGGTTTTGGGAAGCAGGATAAGGCAGGAGTTCTTACAAAAGGGGAAACAGACTCACCACCAACTTCAGCCGCAGACTTTCAAGGGAGATGATTTTTGTTGCCACTCTACATAGTGAATACTGAGGCTGAGGCATGAATAAATCTACTCAGCTCTCAAACGTTGTCAGTCCCATGAGATCAACTTCTGGATTAGGTTTAAAATGGATGCCAAATCCTTGTGCAGAAATGCCCTATTCGCTCCGGTTAATCTGTGGAGACCTTCCTGTGAGTTTCCACGGTCTTGATTATGTATTTATTTTATGGCAAACTGCTAGATATGCTAGAAGCAACTTTGAGAAAGGGTGGAATACTATTAATGGGTGAAAATGGAAACTTGTAAGAAATGTAGGAGCCTGGAATCACAGGAAGATGGGCAACCAGAGGAATAATGCAGGGGACAGGTTAATAGCGTTCTATGAAGAGAATTCTCTGTGTATTGCTGATACCTGTTTCAAACATAATGAATGCAGATTTTGCACATGGATATCCTCCAATAGATAACATTGAAATCAAATGATGCCATAATAAGAAATAGAAAATGGTGAAGTGCATTTCAGTCTGCCAGGACGTGAACACATGAATTATTAGGATCAAATATACACTTGTTAAACTCGGAAAACTAAAGCAAGTAGTATGTGAGTATGATATGACTGCAAAATATAGATCAGTGTAATGATCACACATTTAGTGTGTTTAACTTACAAGTTCAAGAACAGATAACCATTGACAGAGTTATGGAGAAAGAGGAAGATTAATCCTAGGGAAGAAGGCAGTAACAAACTTAGATTTTTTTTTTAATCCGTTCAATCATGTTTGACTCTTGGAGACTGCCTGGGCAAGTCCCTGCAGTTTTCTTGGCAAGGATTTACAGAAGTGGTTTGCCATTGCCTCCTTCCTAGGGCTGAGGGAGGGGACTGGCCCAAGGATTAGCCTGATGCTTTAACCACTACACCTGGCACTGTATAAAAATAAGGACCCCTTAATAATAGCAAAGATTGCAATAGTCTTTATTTCCAGGACTAATGTATGGCTATGAAGACTGGACACTGAAAGGGTAAAAGAAAGAAGGCAGTCTTCTTAGAATTATGGATTTTAAGATGTTTACTAAGAGCACCGTGGATTGGAAGAAGTATCAGTCCTGAGCAACATAAATGCTGACTACTTTCTTGGGATGATTGATGAAGCAGTAACTCACATACTCTGGAACTAGAAAATCTAGTCAAAAAATGGCAAGGCTGAAGAAAGTAAAGGAAAAGACAATGGATGGTGTAATCAGATGAGATTAAATTATTAGAAAGTCCTTGGAAGACTTGAGTAATGAGAAATCAAGGTGGCAGGCATTCATCCACACAATTAGGAGTTGAGCTTCACCTGATGGCCCCCAGCCATTCCAAGCTACCACTTCTTAACTTAAATTGCCCATTCCATGACTCAGAGGTACGCTGCCAGCTCATCTAATTTTCCATGAAAATACTATAATCCAACAGACAGTTTACAGCTAGTTACTGATTACTGTTTACAGCTAGCTCCAGTTGAAGATTAGAGATGGTCAGGTTTACTCTTGATTTTACACATGCAAACACTGAGGCTCAACAAGGAAAGCCAGGGCGCACTACACAACATACAAGGATCTTCTGGCTGATATAGCAACATTTTCAGCAGTAATTCTCATGCGTGCCAGTACTGAAACCAGATATGGTCTGCTGTAGTGGTTGGGTAGCATCAGAGGTTGGAGCTATCATAGGAAACATCAGGAATCTGGTAGCACCTTTTCTGATTCTGATTTTTGCTAACATAGACTAACACAGCTCTTCTTCTACAAGGAAATATCAGGTTGTGCTCAGTACAAATGGTCGCTTCCCACTTTTATCATTCTTTGCTCATCTCCTCATGAGTCTTTCAAGTTACAGGTATGTCATCTGCAGGATGACAAAGGCCCAGGTGAATAGGTGATCACTAGTGCTACGCAGCCTTTTCTATTTGCTTTGGAGTGTGTAGAGGCCTGAATGTACTATCCATCTTCAACCCTTTAAAGCAGCTGCTTCTTTTCTAGAGATCTTGTGGGTGCTCTCACAACCAGTTGGCTTTGAAGGTTTTGTTCAATTCCCATCCACAGGGGGCGCAAATGATGACACATGCCTCATGTTGCAAAGGATGCAGCCTTTACATCAGACATCAAGCCACATGTAGCTAACTGTTATTTGCATGGTGGCATCATGATACTGTATTTTATTCATTTATATTTCAAATTTAGTCACTGCCCATCTCAGAGAGCCACTCTGGGTAGTTTACAATAAAACAAGAATAAAATACCAGGTAAAATACAATAAAACAATACAATGCAATAAAAACAATCTTAAATAAGTAACATATTCCAAGGGAATAGATGGTAAAAATTTCTTAAATACACAGGAGCATCATCAGGGTGCTAACCACCCTCAGGGTTGGTTACCCTTCCTCATGCCCCATGCAAGATGGCAGAACCAGCTCTTCACCCCTTTCCGAAAGGCCGGGAGAGTGGGGCCCCGCCTCACCTCTGGGGGAAGAGTGTTCCATAGGGTGGGGGCAACGGCAGAGAAGGGTCTCTTTCTGAGACCTGCCAATTGACATTCTTTCGTAGACAGGACCCGCAACATGCCTTCTCTGCCTGACCGGGTGGGATGGGTAGATGTAATGGGGGTGAGACGGTCTCTCGGGTAACCTGGCCCCATGCCATGTAGGGCTTTAAATGTGATAACCAACACCTTGAATTGGACCCGGAAGCAAACTGGCACCCAGTGCAGCTCCTGCAGCAAAGGTGGTATATGTGCCATCCTTGGGGGACACAAAATTGCTTGTGCAGCCACATTTTGAACCAGCTGTAGCTTCTGGATACTCTTCAAGGGTAGCCCCATGTAGAGTACATTGCAATAATCTATATGGGAGATGACTAGGGCATGAGTGACTGACTGAAGGGTATCCCAATCCAGGAAGGGTTGTAACTGGTATACAACACAAAGTTGAGCAAAGGCCCTCCTGGCCACCACTCATCATCATCACTTTGACATCATCATAGCTTGCTACAGACACCAATGCTATTGATGGAGTTTTTAAAGGTTAATAAAAGAACTCCAAGCAGCTAACAACAATCTTGCAAAGTAGAAATGTGAAACCAAAAAACTTGCACATTAAGCTTAATTATATTCAGAAAAGAATTCAGTCTTCTCACAGTAGTTAGATGAAGAAAAAAATAGAGATAGCTTACTTTTATTCAGTGGATACAAGTAGATTCATAGTAGAAAGTTCCTAATCATCACTGGTTCTTTGTAGACACTTTCTATGAAAATGAAAATGTCTGCATGCAAGCGAGATGAAAGGACAAGAGCTGCATTCTGCAGCACCTCCTGCTTGCAGGTGTGCCAAAAGGTAATGGAGATTGTTAATCTCCAAACCCAAGAAGAAGAAGGAAGTGGAAATCAGGTGACCCATGTGACATCCCACAAGCACAATAGAGATATGTTAACTAGAAAGATCCCCTTATGCTTGTGAGACAATGCTGAATTGACCCCTGATAATTCCAACAGCTATCACCACCTTGTAGTAATAAATTCAATTGTTTAATAACATGTATGTGAAGAAGAATTTCAGTTCACCTGTCTATTGAGCCACTCTGTTGGAAGTCATCCTATAGAATCAGGTGGGATTGAGCTAGAAGGTCACGACCTGAGGTTTGGATGGCATGGATATTTATGGTACAATAAAGTTAAAATTAATGTGGCTTTAAAAAAAAATTTTATTAGGCCATATTGAGAATATGGAATAGATATAAACTCAGGTTGTGCCCAGAAACGCCTTTATGGTTCTCAGCTCAAGAAGCATATCATAGAAGAGAAACAGCAAAGACAAGTGGTTGATATACCAGGAACTATTAGAAAACCATCAAGGGGAATTTAAAATTAAATCAAAGGAGCAATTAATAGCAGAAGGATATAGTTGTCAATGGTTTTCCCATTTACAGTTACCAGAAAGATTCAAAATGGAGAAAAAGTTTATGATATGGAGCAAAAGAAGACAGAAGTATAATTGTGCACTGATGCTGAACATGTAATCTCTAAAATGTATAAACTTTTGCTGAAATTTGAAACAGAATTAACAGGTTAAAGAATGTATGATAAAGTGGGCTAAGAATTTTGGTTATAACATACAGATGGATCAGCGGGAAAATATGTGGCTAAAAGTGTTGAAATTTACATTGTGCTATGATCTCAAAGAGAATTTTTATAAAATGATGTATCATTGGTATATGACACCAGAGAAACTATCTAGAATGTATAAAGGCACTTCAAATGTATGTTGGAAATGTGAACAACATGAAGGGATGTTTTATCATGCTTGGTGGACATGTAAAAAAGCTTTAAAAATTGGATTCAAATACATACTTTGATACAGAGGATTTTAAAGATTAATATTCAATTGAAGCTAGACGTTTTCCTATTAGGACTAATAAATAATCAGTTAGAAAAAAAACATGGAAGATTATTTCAATATATGATTGCTGCGGCAAGATTATTATATGCACAGAGATGGAAAGATTCAACACTACCCACTATGGAGGAATGGTTGGTGAAATTGACAGATCTTGCTGAGATGGATAAACTAACTTCTTTGATTAGAAAAAAGATACTATCTACATTTATTGGTGACTGGAAACCTCTTATGGACTTTTTGCATAAAATGAAAAAAACTAACATGATTTATGGTTTTCATGATTAGATAGGATCATGACATAACTTTACAGAGAGAGGTAAAATATAATTGTACTTATAACTGCTGTGAAGAATATCAGAAGCCAGTGTTCTGTATCTTTTTTTTTCTATTTTTAACTTTTTCTCTTCTCTTGCACTTTTTGCTTTCTCTTTACTTTCTTTTCTCTTTTCTTACTTTATATTAGTTTGTATTAGTTTTTTAAAAACTTTTTTAAAGTTTTAATAAAAACTACATATAAAAAAATTAAAATCAGGTGAGATTGACTTTGGTGGGGAGGGGGAGATATAGATAAAGGCTGAGAGCGGTTCGAATTCTGTGACGTCACAAGCAAGGTATTTCCCCTATGGAGCGGAACAGGCGGAATACTTCATATAGAACCCCCGAGGCGATTAGTTAGAGTGTCGTGTGTGCCACTTATCACGTGACAAGGAGAGACTGTCTCACTTGTTTGTTCTCCTATATCATGTAATCATAGAAGTAGGAAAATTAAAAGTCATACATTTGCTATTGTTCACGGGATATACATTCAAGAAACCCATTCGGAAGGTTGAAACAATTAACATTTCTTCCCACTTCAGATTTCAGTCTTATGCCCTGTTTCTGCATACCAATGGCAATATGCAGGAATGTTTATACAATGATATTGGGCAACCAAATGCCGTCTTCCACCAATTAAAATATTTCAATGTGCATAAAGTTCCGAAGGCAGAGAGATTTTTAAAAATCTATTGTTTTCTCCTTTTTAATTCTAGAAAAAGTCACTTCTGCTCAATAACATGTTGTGAGGAGGCAAAGGTGGGTTGTCAGAAAATCTACACTTTCAGATTTCATCAATATTCTTTTAAATCTTCAGTCGAGACGCCCCCGATTCAGAAACAGGAGAAACTTCTTTGATACTACTTTACAGATATACGGCTGGATAATTACGCGTGTCGCACCTTTTTCTCATTGGGGGCTTCCCCACCTTCTCCTCCGAGCGCCCGGAAGTCAAAGGCCCTTGAGGGTTTGCTATGTGATATCTCTACGATGCGAATGGGAGGAGTTGACCCGGAAGTGGATGAGAGTGGGGGTGGGGCTGGCGTTGTGTTTCGGTGTGTCCGAGGTGGCGGGTCTCTTAGTTCAACATGTCGATAGAAATCGAGTCCTCGGAGTGAGTACGCTGAGCGGGCCCGCCGAGCGGCTAGGGGCGGGCAGGTTGTGCAGTGCGGGCCGGCTTCCTTTGACCCGTCTCAGGTCTCGTTCCTCCCCCGCTGCCTTCCCCGCTCGTGCGTCCTCGGGACGGGTTGCTCGATAGCTGCAATCCAGCGCCAGTGATGAGCACCGGGTTGCTCTAAATCCATGCCGAAAATTTCCGAAGGCGGCCTGTGACGAGCCTCCCAAAGCTTCTCGCTTGTATATTTACTGGTTATTCATATTGCCTCACCCCGGGGCAAAGGGCTCAGAGGAGATGGGAATAGTTGCCCCATGAGGAACCGTAATGGAAACAGACCACATCATCATCATCACCCCATTTTATATACAAAGAGGAAGAGAGAGGGGGTGTGTGCGTGCACACCAGTTTGGTGTAATGGTTAAGGCACCAGGCACAAAGCCAGCTCGGTGCCCTTGGGCCAGTCCCTCTCTCTCAGCCCTAGGAAGCAGGCAGGAGCAAACCACTTCCAATCTTGCCAAGGAAACTGCAGGGACTGGCCCAAGCAGCTGACTCCAAGGTCCAAAGTATGGGGTGAGGGAATGGGAGGTTGAGAGGAAGAAACATAATATTTGGCAGTGTCAATAAAATAAGGAGCAAAAGCATGTCCTCTCAATTCAATATATTGTTTTTTGTGGCAGCACTGTTAGATTAGTTTTACAACACATTTTGAGTTTGGGATGACTCTAAGTATTGTGTAGTTACTAAGCCCTGATTGATTTTTTTTTTCTTTTGAGCAAAGAATTATAAGGAAAATGCCTTATAATGAGATAGTACATATGTTTTGGGTGTGAGAGAGAGGACTGACAGATGGAATAAATTTATGTAGTTAACTGTACTAATTGTTTTGTTCAGTGTCATCCGATTAATCATGCAATATCTGAAGGAGAACAGCCTTCATCGTGCCCTGGCTACACTGCAAGAGGAAACTACAGTGTCTCTGAACACAGTGGACAGCATTGAGAGCTTTGTGGCAGATATTAACAGTGGTCATTGGGATACAGTACTGCAGGCAATACAGTCACTAAAGTTGCCAGACAAAACACTCATTGATCTGTATGAACAGGTCAGCATGTTCTGTGCAGTAATATTCTGAGTTGTATCTGTTGACATATTTTTATTTGCACTTTGTAACTTTGCAGCATATTCATATTTCATTTTTGAACAGAGGGGCAAATGACGATACGTGCATGATGACATGACACAGATAACACAACTTAATACTTGCGTCAGGTGTCATCAGATAACTACATCATTTATGCCACGGTGTCATGCACGTGTCATTTGATGTATCATGACATGTTATGGTTGCTGCTGTCTCTGAAGATTAATTCACCCCCATTTAGTATAAAATTATATTAGGTCTGGATACAATCTGATTTTTTTTCAGTTTTCACAACATGTAGATTTAAGTTTTTTTCAAGAATATAAGCTTTGTGTTGTATTGTGCTTCTGGCAATGTGGTAGTGTCATGGCAGTTTTAACAAGACGTTAAAGCATTTTGTAATAGATCCCCCTGTTCCTACTTGAGTTATTTATTTTTTCATTTTAAAAAATAGAATTTTCAAGACTTCTGGTCTATACTCTTTCCTGTTTCAGTTTTGAAACTTGAGTCAGATTTTGCTTAAACAGACCAAAGTTTTCAGTTGTGCAATTCCATTTAAACTGAATTTACAAGTCACATATGCATAAAAGATTGGTGCATTACCACATGCTTGTATAATTAATAATCCTTCTCTGCTGATAATCCAGGTTGTTCTGGAACTGATAGAACTCCGTGAATTGGGTGCTGCTAGATCTCTTCTGAGGCAAACGGACCCAATGATCATGTTAAAGCAGACCCAGCCAGAGCGATATATTCATCTTGAGAACCTTTTGGCTAGGTCCTATTTTGACCCACGTGAGGTAAAACTCTGTCAGCTCATATTTCTGCATGTGTCATGTTAAATAATATGTTGTGTTGTTGTTTGTTTAGCCTAATTAGGTTTTCTGTATTATGTTATTTACCTTATTTCATCATTTCTGCATAATGGAAGACCTAGCATGTTTACCAATATCTGTATTTCACAAGGATATAACTAGAATTTTCTATTTAAAAAGCTTCTTTTATAGCTAATGATGTCTTTTAATGCTGTTTAATTTGTTGAAGTCCACACAGCTTAAAGTGGCCAAGGTTGAGAAACACTGATGTAAGTTATCACACAGTTTTGAAATTATTGTTAGTTAATTATGTAATTCGATTTGTGATACCATTGCATGTTCTGCAAGTGAAAATATGTTTAAAACAATTCAGCTCTATGTGTGATATCCCAGTATTAAAAGGTGGATAGATGCTACCTGTCTTCCAAGAGGTTTAGGAGTTGTAAACATAGAAGTTCTTAGGTGTATTTCTAACATTCTTTAGGATTGGTTCAGATACCTCTCTGGAACCAGTTTTAGGAATTGAAAATTCTCTGTTGGTTTGTGCACACATTCTTTCATTTTGCCTCACATATTCTTGGCCCTTGTTTGACCAATGCTATCTAAGGTGACATGCATTTTCTTTGAAAATTCTGATTAAACCTGGGCTGTCTAAACAAGTTGAGGTACAGTATATACAAAGGTAAAACATGAAAGAGGAATATGACTTTATACAGAGGAAAGAGGCTGAGAATCGATGACCTTGGGCCTTGTCTAAAATTTAGAATGGTTTCATGTTAGACATTTTGTTTCAGTGTGTTGTGAATAAGAATGCTATTTGCTTCTTCGTTGTGTTTCAGTCTGAGATCTGGCCTAGTTTGGGGATAGAATCAACATGGTAGCCCTGTCCTTCTTTGTGTGAGAGAGTGGGGGAGTGCAATTTTGTGATCTTGCTTGATTTTAAGATAGCTTTTGATATAATCAACCATGTTGTCTTCCTGGATTGTCTTTGTGGGTTGGAGGCCCCGTGTAATGGAGGTGCCTCTCCTATTTGCAGAGATGGTTTTATGTAGTAGAGTGTGCTTTTGGATCTGGCAGTGGTTTGTGGGGTGCCAGAAGGCACTACTTTGTCCCCAGTACTATTTAACATTTATATAAAGTCACTGGGGCAGTCATAAGAAGTTTCTTCGGGTGGGGGGAAGAGGGGATTGTCAGTATACTGATAACAGTTCTATTTCTTCATCACTTATTAATCAAGGTTGGTTGGGTATTTATGTATGTATGTATGTATGTATTTAATTAATTTAGAAGACCACCCATCTACCAAAAGGAGCTTGGCATAGCTAAGAAGAATAAAAACAGAATACAGTAATCAAGCACCTTTAAAGAATAAAAGGCAAAGTTGAAGCCCCAACAATAGGGCCTGTATGGTCTGAGCCAGTTATTAGACAGTCACAGGATTAGTTGAGGGCCAATCAGTTGAGACTGAATCTTCACAGAAAAGAACATGTCTGTAGTCACAACTGTCATTGGAGACCAAGAGACTGCCATGACCAGGAGTGCCTCTTAACCAGCTTTGGTTGGTATATCAACTCTGCCCTTTCCTGGACCAAGACAACCACTGTTGCCTGTGTACCAGTATCCTTCCACTGAAGATATGGTCATGTACTCTGCAGGGTTATACCTGTACTTGATCTAGATAGTGCAGAATGCAGTGGTCAAGTTTTGAGTTGGATGGCTCACTGTGTACATGCAGTACTTGTGTGGAAACAAATGTGAAATTTTAACTCCAGCCTTGGATTCCTCAAGCCCAGCATGTCGCATGATGTGTTCTGCATACAAGTTGAATAGGTAGGGTGAGAGTATACAGCCCTGCCATACTCCTTTCCCAATCTTAAACCAGTCCGTTGTTCCGTGGTCTGTTCTTACTGTTGCTGCTTGGTCGTTATACAGATACTTCAGGAGGCAGACAAGATGACTTGGTATCCCCATACCACTAAGAACTTGCCACAATTTGTTATGGTCCACACAGTCAAAGGCTTTAGAATAGTCAATAAAACAGAAATAGATGTTTTTCTGAAACTCCCTGGCTTTTTCCATTATCCAGCGGATATTGGCAATTTGGCCCCTAGTTCCTCTGCCTTTTCTAAACCCAGCTTGTACATCTGGCAATTCTCGCTCCATGAATTGCTGAAGTCTACCTTGCAGGATCTTGAGCATTATCTTACTGGCATGTGAAATGAGTGCCACTGTTTGATAGTTTGAACATTCTTTAGTGTTTCCCTTTTTTGGTATGGATATAAGTTGATATTTTCCAATCTGATGGCCATTCTTGTGTTTTCCAAATTTGCTGGCATATCGCATGCATTACCTTGACAGCATCATCTTGCAAGATTTTGAACAGTTCAGCTGGGATGCCATCGTCTCCTGCTGCCTTGTTATTAGCAATGCTTCTTAAGGCCCATTCAACCTCACTGTTCACAATGTCTGGCTCTAACTCACTGACCACACCGTCAAAGCTATCCCCGATATTGTTATCCTTCCTATACAGGTCTTCCGTATATTCTTGCCACCTTTTCTTGATCTCTTCTTCTTCTGTTAGGTCCTTGCCATCTTTGTTTTTGATCATACCCATTTTTGCCTGGAATTTACCTCCAATGTTTCTAATTTTCTGGAAGAGGTCTCTTGTCCTTCCTATTCTATTGTCGTCTTCCACTTCCACACATTGCTTGTTTAAAAATAATTCCTTATCTCTTCTGACTAACCTCTGGAATTTTGCATTGAATTGGGCATATCTCCCCCTATCACTGTTGCCTTTTGCTTTCCTTCTTTCTTGGGCTACTTCTAGTGTCTCAGCAGACAGCCATTTTGCCTTCTTGGTTTTCTCTTTCTTTGGGATGTATTTTCTTGCCGCCTCATGAACAATATTGCGAACTTCTGTCCAGAGTTCTTCTGGGACCCTATCTACTAAGTCCAATCCCTTAAATCTATTCTTCACCTCCACTGCATATTCCTTAGGAATATTAGTGAGCTCATATCTAGCTGATCTGTGGGTCTTCCCTAATCTCTTTAGTCTGATCCTAAATTGTGCAAGAAGAAGTTTGTGATCGGAACTACAGTCAGCTCCAGATCTTGTTTTTACCAACCGTATAGATGTCCGCCACCTTTGGCTGCAAAGGATGTAGTCAATCTGATTTTGGTGTTGTCCATCTGGTGAAGTCCATGTATAAAGCCGTCTCTTAGGTTGCTGGAAGAGGGTGTTTGTTATGCAGAGTGAGTTGTCTTGGCAAAATTCTATCAGCCTGTGTCCTGCTTCGTTTTGTTCTCCTAGGCCATGCTTACCTGTAATTCCAGGTGTCATTTGACTGCCCACCTTAGCATTCCAGTCTCCCGTGATGAAAATAACATCTCTTTTAGGCGTGTCATCCAGTAGGTGCTGCAGATCCTCATAGAACTGCTCTACTTCAGCATCTGTGGTTGGGGCATATATTTGGATCACTGTGATGTTAGATGGCTTGCCCTGAATTCAAATTGAGATCATTCTATCGTTTTTTGGATTGTATCCAAGCACTGCTTTCGCCACTTTACTATTAATTATGAAGGCTACTCCATTTCTTCTGTGGTCCTCTTGTCCACAGTAGTAGATCTGGTGGTCATCTGATGTGAAGTGGCCCATTCCAGTCCATTTCAGTTCACTGACACCCAAAATGTCTATCTTTAATCTTGACATCTCACCAATAACCACATCCAATTTGCCCTGGCTCATAGATCTTACATTCCAGGTTCCAATGGTGTATTGATCCTTAGAACATCGGATTCGCCGTTCACCACCA
The DNA here is from genome assembly GCF_035149785.1 of Candoia aspera. Taxonomy (NCBI): domain Eukaryota; kingdom Metazoa; phylum Chordata; class Lepidosauria; order Squamata; family Candoiidae; genus Candoia; species Candoia aspera. The sequence continues at coordinate 167,733,354 of NC_086154.1, read as the reverse complement.
GCACCGTCGGCCGCTAGCCGTCCTTTCAGCTTTGAGCTAGCTGCGTCATCACGTCTGGGGCTAGTTGAACTCATCCTCTGTTCCTCCCCAGTAGCATTTTGACCATCTTCCGACCTGGGGGTCTCATCTTCCGATGGTATACTGACATATCTCTGGTTGTACTGATCCATTTAGTTTTCACGGCAAGAATACTGGGGTGGGTTGCCATTACCTTCCCCAGGGATCGCATTTAGTCTGACCTCTCTGTCATGACCTTCCTGTCTTGGGTGGCCCTTTACGGTTTAGCTCATGGCGTCATTGAGGTGCTCAAGCTCCAGCACCACGACAAGGTAACAATCCTTTGCTGAAGTAGGGCTGTATACTGCTCTATATTGTGTATAATTTGTTTTATTGTGTATTTTTAAACATATGATATTAACTTTCTTTTTAAAGTCAGACACTTGCCTTTCCAGAACTAAAGAATTCTTTTGATTTCCAGAATTTGTTGTTTTATTTTTGCTTTTAGGTCTGTGTAATTTATACTAATGAGCAACCAGTGTTGCTTAGCTGTCTAGATTCAATTCTGCTCCACAGTGCTCAATGAGGAGCAAATATTAATGTTTCTGCATTAGGCATGCTCTTCAAAGAAATAGATAAATAATGTATTTATCTGTCACATTAAATTGTCCAATTTCTCTGGGATTATTTGTTAGAAAGGTTTGCCCATATCAGTTAGAAATTCGGTCAGCATGATGTTTGGTCATTTCTGAGAATATTGCCCTGGCAAGTGAATTACAAGTGACGGTTGGGTTTTATTATGTGTTGGTGATCAGCAGCTTCCTTGACATAGAAAATTGCTATTTTGAGGGTAGGTAACTTTTGAACTGTGAAGACTATATTTTCCTTTCTTTGCTGGGAGGTATCCTGGTACGTCCTCTACTTTCTCTGGCTGAAGCTATCAGGAAACAGAAGCAATCCAAATGGACATTTTAACAATAAGTAGAAGGTTGCATTAAAGTTTTCTTCTGATTCATACCGAATAGGGTTGGCCTTTTCCAGTACAGCTATTTCTACTAAATTTATCCCAGCACTCAAAACTACGGTTGTTGATTCAGAATTGCATATATGTATCAATTTTTAATAAAACATCCAGTTGACAATCCAGTCAGGTTGTTGGCTTTTAAGTGGCAGAGTTCTCAAAAGGAGGTTACCGATCTGTATGTCTGTGGACCTGAATGAATTTGGCAGCGTACGGATCGAATAACTGTTGTTGCCTTCCAGGCATACCCAGATGGAAGCAGCAAAGAGAAGCGGAGAGCTGCCATTGCCCAGGCTTTGGCTGGCGAAGTTAGTGTGGTACCTCCATCTCGTCTTATGGCATTATTGGGACAGGTATGGTCTTTTCCCTTAAACTTAATTGATGGGATTGAAACATGAAATGGAAGACTGATCGTTCATTGAAGCCTAAGACTATGATTCTTTAATTTGGTACTTAGAAACTTTTTTTTTTAATGTTTAAGTGTCCTTTTGTATTAAGCTTCAGAAGTGTTACGATCCGTGTCTGTAATCCTCTTTGATTTCTTAGGCCTTGAAATGGCAGCAGCATCAGGGACTGCTCCCCCCTGGTATGACCATTGATTTGTTCAGAGGAAAAGCAGCTGTCAAAGATGTTGAAGAGGAAAAATTCCCCACACAGCTGAGTAGGCATATTAAGGTGGGTCTTCCTTCACCGTGACTTCAGCAACAAGTCTCAATCCTTCTGGTATTAAGGAATTTTAATTGGATCAAATAAGGGATATGCTTAAGGCTTCGTATGTCTCACTGGCTGGGTTCAGTATTTGTACTAAACTATCATATGGCTTATTTGATTTAGCTTGTGAGAACCCGTCTGTGATTCATTGACTAAACTTACGTATTTTAAAGGACTTGAAAAATTCTGTATTTTAAAATAATGCATGTACATGTCATTTTTGTTTTTGTACTTTTAAAAGTGGAAACAAATTTGATTTTAGTAAGGAACTGGGTGAGAGCCAGTTTGGTAGAGCAGCTAAAGAACCATTCTAGAAACCGGGAAACTGGGAGTTCTGGTCCCACCTTAGGGACAAAGCCAGCTGAGGGACCTTGGGCCAGTCCCTCTCTCCCAGCCTTAGAAAGAAGGTACAGGTAGTCCTCAGTTAATGACAGTAATTGGGACTGGAATTTCCATCACTAAGTGATGTCGTTGTAAAGTGCGATGTCACATGACCTCATAGCTTAGCGACAGCAGTCCAGGCAATCCCCATTGCCATCATTAAGCAAGGTTCATGGGTCATTAAGCGAGGACCTCCTCGCAACTTCCTGGCTGCTTCCAACAATCAAAGTCAGTGCAGAAGCCAACCAGAAGTTGCAAGTCCCAGGCAGCTCACAGGCAGGCCAGCAGGCAGGTAAGCGGCTGCTGCCGGGTGGGGGAGGGGCTGGTGCAGCGCGGCACGAGCACAACGAGGCTTGGGGTGGCTGCTGCCAGGTGAGGGAGGGTGTGAGAGGGTGCGTGAGGGGCCAGGCAGTGCAAGCACAGTGAGGCTTGCAGTGGCTGCTCCTGAGTGCAAGAGCAACTTACTGGAGCGACCTGCGACCTTCCCTGCTGGCTTCCCCGTTGACTTTGCTTGTGGGAAGTCTGCAGAGAAGGTCGCAAATGGCAATCACGTGACCCTCATAAGTCTGAGCCAGGTGCCAAGCACCCAGATGGCAATCACGTGACTGTAGGGGTGCTAGGATGGCCAGAACTTCAAGGACTGGTTGTAGGCCCCACGTGTTCAGCACCACTGTTACTTTGAATGGTTACTGAATGAATTGTTAACTGAGGACTACCTGCAATGGCAAACCACTTCCAAAAGACTTTGCCAAGAAAACTGCAGGAGGGGACTTGCCCAGGGAGACTCCAGGAGTTAACACTGACTCAGAGGTGCATGCACACGCACACACAAGGAATTGGGTAAAATGCTATTTGTATTGTTTTTATTTATGGCTAAGAATAAATTGTTTAAAAATATTTACATAAACATTTATACACTACCCTTCATAAAAACATTAGAGTTCCACACTATGTATTGTGTATATGTTATGAAATATAAATAAAATAATATGATAAAAAAGAGAAAGTAAAAATATACCAAAATAATCTAAGTGAATCTGTCAGCTGAGAAAGTATTCCTTTAGCTGGCTTTGGAATCATAAAGAAGCCTTACTTTGAATGCCTTCTCAATATACATAATTCTCTTATTCCAAAAGAGAGCCACATTTTTCAACATTTCATCTAATTTGAGCATCTTAGGTGAAAAAAGCTGTAAGATGAAATTATGGCTAGCTAATTTAGATTTTGGCTGCAGCCTGCAAATGCTGCAGGTAGCAGCATCAAGCCAATGTTGTTTGGGTCCAGGAGTAAAATAAGGTCAAGACTCAACTAGTACTTGGGTAAGAGACCAGGGAACAATTTCCAGGGTTGTAGAGAAGAAAGGCAGTGGTAGACTACTTCTGTGCAGTTGCCAAGAGGACTGCATCAGTGTATCCATGTAGTCAGTGGGAACTGAGTTTAATTTGAGGATGTCTTTACCTTTCTAGTCTAAATTAGTATCATACTATTTGTTAAATACTGTTTTTTATTCCCATAAAACAGTTTGGTCAAAAGTCTCATGTGGAATGTGCTCGATTTTCTCCGGATGGTCAGTATCTGGTCACTGGATCTGTTGATGGATTTATTGAAGTCTGGAACTTTACTACTGGGAAAATCAGGAAGGTAATTCTATGACTCTTCTTGACTGCCACGTGAATTGCTCAACACTGTATATGGTCTTCATCACTTCTTTGGCCACAATAAATGAAGATGAGTAATATGAGCTGTTCTGGGTTTCCAGATGAAATTGGAATGGAATTTTAAATTAGGATATACAGTTCCAAACCAAGTGTTCCATTTGCATTTTTTTTTTTGAAAAGCAATGCAGTTGGCACTTAACTACAATCCTTTTCAAAATTGAAGCCAGTGGAAGATGTTATGAGGCACAAGATCCATACCAAGTATTTTCTTCTTTGCTTTATCTTTTGCTGTTGTGGGGGTGGGTAGAAAGCTTTGTGAGGGTAAAAAGGGAAAATAGATGCTTAATTCTTCCTTGCTGGTTACTTTTTTACTTCAGAATTGGAAATAAATGTGAGTGGAGAAAAAGGCTTTGGAGAAGGCTTACAAAGAGATAGTATATGGTGATCGTTACTCCTATAAGTGATGAGTGCAGTGTTGGAAATCTCAAATTTATGGAGTGACATTAATAACATCTGAAGCACACACTTTGGGTATATAAGGTCTTAGGTTCAATCCTTGACATGTTCTCTTACAAAGAGTCTCATGTGGCATAGATTTAAAATTGCTCTCTGAATTGGAGAGCCACTGCCAGTCTGGATTTTAATGGTGTGATTTAGGATAGTCTGGCTCCTGAAATGAATTTTGTATACCTTATACAAACTTAACCCTAACCCTAACCCTACCCTTGGTTCCTCCTGGTGTTTGGTCTTATTTTACTTCTGTTAATTCAGCTTGTTCACTGCTTTATTTAGGACCTGAAATACCAGGCACAGGATAACTTTATGATGATGGATGACGCAGTGCTGTGCATGTGCTTCAGCAGAGACACTGAAATGTTAGCAACTGGAGCACAAGACGGAAAAATCAAGGTATGCTGTTAAGGACAGCTAGAGGCCAAAAATGGCACCCGGGGACTCCCTTATAAGCCATGCTTCCTGGATGTCTGAGACAAGAGAGACACACACCATGGGGAGTTTGTCAGGGTTAGAAAGAGAATGAACTAACCATCCTCTGAGAATTTGTTCTTGGTTCTTTCTCCATGAGTTTCTGCACTGCTTTTTAAGCCTTGACTCATGGAAAGAGAGAGGAAATACTTCCTTGAGGGCAAGTAATTCTACTCTTCCTTTGCATCAGGAACAGTTTGCACAATCCTCAATCATGGCGGACGAAGAGACAGAGACAAGCAAACTTTTCCTCTCTACCTCCAAGACTGAGTAGAAGGAAGCAAGTTTATGACAGTGAATCATGCAGAATTATGGGCAGGAAAGGGCAGTTTTCTCTGGGTGCATATTTGGGTTCGGATTGTTCTGGTTTTTCTTCATGTTTTTCTTGTAGGACACAGCACGGGCTGTGCAGTTTAACGCTGTTCACTAATCTCAGATACTCAGTTAATAAAAGGGGCCAACCGGAGTATAAGAACTTCTGGTCCAACATTCTGTTCCAGTGACGGCCAATCAGCTGCCATGGCCTTAATTTTATCCATAAGAACAAGCAGTATATTTGTTGGATTGTCCACCTGAGTGATCAAGACAATTTGACCATAATAACCGGACATTTTGTTGGCATGTGATGTGAACCATCGGTTCTTTGGTTTCTCTCAAGGTGTGGAAGATTCAGAGTGGGCAGTGCCTGAGGCGATTCGAAAGAGCCCATAGCAAAGGGGTCACCTGCCTGAGTTTCTCAAAGGATAGCAGTCAGATTCTGAGCGCCTCCTTTGACCAGACAATCAGGTAGGTCTCACGTTGCAGTAGTTTGCTGTTCAGTCCAACTCGGACAAATGACACTAATGTAGCTTTTGTGCTGTAACAGGATTCATGGCCTGAAATCAGGGAAGACTCTCAAAGAATTTCGTGGTCATTCCTCGTTTGTTAATGAAGCTACGTTTACACAGGATGGACATTATATTATCAGTGCATCCTCTGACGGCACTGTGAAGGTACGCCCCAGGGTCCTCATCACTAGGAGCTAGGTAATTGGCATGATTAGTTAAAATCTTGACTGACTGGTTTTTTGTAAATACATTCTTAGTAGCACTGAAGACAGAAATATTTACCAGTGCTGCGCAGTGGCTCATCCAGGTAGAATTAAACTCAACGCAGTTTCATTTTCTGTCTCACAAATCCTTTCTGCTAGCTGCAGCTCTTTCAGGCAGTATCGGCTTTCTTGGTCTTTGGAGACCTACCATAGTTTGAATTAAACTAGCTTCTGAATGCACAATACAGATCGATCTCTTTTAAGTGACTGATCAGCAGATTTTTTTTCCTTTGTTTTTAATACTGGTACTGAAGGAGTTGACTTTTTGATTGCACTAGACTCACTTTTGAATGAAAGTTTTGTATCAGTGCCCGTCATAACAAGGAGTGTGTAGAGATGGAGGAAGGGTCTCAGTGTTGTGGGAAACAGTGCTGTGGATGGGGCCATTATATACCCTGGATGAAAACACACACAGGGTAGCTCTGGGTTCCATACTAATATGGAATTTGCGTATTTGCCATTCCTGTTTTATTTGCTAGGTTTGGAATATGAAGACTACAGAATGCTGTAACACCTTCAAATCCCTGGGTAGCACAGCTGGGACAGACATCACCGTGAACAGTGTCATTCTGCTGCCTAAAAATCCAGAGCACTTTGTTGTTTGTAACAGATCAAATACAGTTGTCATCATGAACATGCAGGGGCAAGTACGTGATTGCATCGTTCTTTGAATGGCTGTGAGAACAGTTGGTGTTCCTTTTGGACTCACCTAGAGCTGACGATGGGAAGTTGGTGTTCCCACTTTTTTTTTTATTTGTGAGACTTATAAATCATGATTAGATCTTGCAGCGGTTGGTTGAGGGTGTTGAATTACTATTTAGGACTCCAAGGTAATCCAAAAGGCCCTATTTCAGCTTATATTTTTAGCAGTTTGGTTAAAGCTTATATTTTCCATTATACCAAACTGTCAGATGGTTTGGAAGATTCTTAGCTTTTGCTTCAGTGGATTTAATCAGTTAACAAATTGTCTAGTAATGCAAAAACGGATCTCAGAAACTTGTATACAGGTAGTCCTTGACTTACAACCACAGTTGGGATGGGAATTCCCATTGTAAGTCATTGCAGTTGTAAGTTAAATCACCACATGACTGGACCCGATTTTACGACCATTTTTACAGCAGTCGTTAAGCAAATCATCACGTTCATTAAGTGAATCACTGTAGTCATTAAGCAAATCCAGCTTCCCCAATAGGTGTTTTTTGCTGGAAAATGGCAAAAAAAGTTGCAAAATGCGATCATGTGACCGCAGGACACTGCAACTGATTGTGAATGTGAGCCAGTTGCCAAGTGCCCGAAATGTGATCATGTGACTGTGGGGTGGTGATGTGATGTTTTGCAACACTCAGAAGTGCTTTACAGGCCAAAAAGCACCCATTCTGAGGATGTCATAACTTCAGGCGGTTGTTAAACGAACGGTTATAAGTCGAGGACTACCTGCATATGTTCCTCTTTTTTTCATGTGTTAGCCCATACTATTGATACTACTTTTTTACCAAGGTTAAATGTCTAACAACATTGGTTTGTTATACAGCACATCTCAAGTTTCTAAAGTGCTTTGCATACATTATTTCTAAAACTCTCCTGTACTGTACGATTAGTTGATATTCCCCTTTTACATATTTGACATACTTCCAAAGACAAAAGAATAGGAGCTGGATTGAGGTTTGAAATGTGCACATCATGATTCTTGTAGTATGTTGTATTGTATCAAAAGTACAGTGAAGATCTAATATGCGCATTCCATCCTACCCACCTATCCCCTTCTCCAGCTGGAGTGGCAAAACTCCTTCTTAGCCTTTGACCTGTTTGGCCATCAGCATCCTTCAACCTCTGAAGATCTGCTTGCTACTTGTGCTGTTGCTAGTACCCTGCATTAGAGATTGCAGTTCCTTCACTTCTTACTCTCTGTCCTTCGACAGGGCATTATCATGAGAGATGTGTATTATATCTTGAACTATACTGTGGCTGCTGATTACTTTTTTCTTTTTAATATTTCAACCTGGTAGATTGTGAGAAGTTTCAGCTCTGGTAAGAGAGAAGGTGGTGACTTCGTCTGCTGTGCCCTTTCTCCTCGAGGCGAGTGGATCTACTGTGTGGGTGAAGACTTTGTGCTCTACTGTTTCAGCACAGTGACTGGCAAGCTGGAGAGAACACTGACGGTGGGTAGCAGAGAGTGTCTTGGGGGCAACGTAGCAGCAGTTCTGTATGCAGTAGAGGCCAGATTTGGCTCCCTGGCCCTATGGACTTTTCCACCAAATCTAACATTCCCCCTAGCTCATACCCATAGGATTCTTAACAGGGCAGGTTTCCTCCTCATAGGTTCACTAGTGAAGATCACAAAACGTTGCTCCCTGTTTCCTGACTGCTATACCACTTTTTCCCAACCCAGATATCCACCAGATGTGTAGACTTCAACTTCCAGATTCCCCTGGCCAGCTAACATTGCTGATACTTTGGGGAGTTGAAGTCCCCAAATATGGGGTATGTCTGGAAGCCTGCTTTGTGCTGTCTTCCCAGGACTCTGGCCTAGCTTGTTCTGGTAGAAGATCACCTGAACTCAAACAATTCTTTTTCCCACAGTCTCCTGATCCTGACAAAATTCTCCTTATTTCTTCTCCAGATGTTCTCCCTTTCTGCTTCTTTCTGTGGTCTGCAGATCTGCCTCTCATGGCTTATTTCTCACTTTTTCATATCATTTGGCCCCTTTTATTTAGTTTTCTCACAGTACGCTTGGCTATGGCAATTTCATTGAGCTCTGCTCCTGCCCTCCTCTCCTCAAAGCATGTGAGGATGTTATATTAGGATACACCCTCTGGCCAAGGGATTCTGGAAGTAGAGCCACAGTGGGATGGGGGCACGATATGTTGCTTACAAGGTGAACAAAAGGAGAAAAGCAGCACAAACACAAGGGGCACATGCTAAGGAACTATAGTTTCACAGCACATATCTATGTGAAGGTCTTCACATTTAAATGCTTATTCCTGGATAATAATGGTGGAGCTTCTTATGCCAAACACAAGTATCACTCATCCCTAGATCATTTGCAGATTGAATTTGGATTATTTACAATTTTTAAACCTTTTTTTCTAAAAAGCAAATTAATGGTTGAGAGAGGGGTATGTTAATAAGGAAGACAGGATAAGTTAAAAACTAGTACAACTGAAAAGCTATTGTCTTTACACTTCAGTCTTCAGTTTAACATGAAAGAAAGGGAAGAAGTTGTGAAAGCAGTAGAAAGTTGGATTGAACTCAATGAAGAAGGATAAAAAAAATAAATGTTGCTTTTTCTTTTTCATAAGAAAAAATGCACAGCCACATGCAGAACCATTCAAAAGGGGAGTCACAGTGACAGCAAATAATACCTCTTTGTCTCAAACTGGACCTCACCTTCAGAGTCCCAGCACACATCCAAAAGATTTAGGATTGAGATGATTGATTGCAAGAGTCACTCTTAATTGGAAGACAGATCTGTTGAACTCAGAATCCAATTTTTTTTAATCTATTTCCCACTAAGAATTTATAAGCAAATATCAAAATGATTTTTTTTAAAGAATTGCCCTTTTCTGCACAATTTCATAGAGGATTTGATTTGGTGGCAAAATGAATTAGAGATGGCTGCGATACTTTGAATGACTTAAGAACCATCCTGAATTGTCCCAGTGTGAGCTTTGTACTGAATCAGAGCAGTCCTGATTTCTGTCCAGCCTTCTAGAAGTTCCAAAGTTATAATTTACAAGTCTGCTTTAGAAGAATATTGTCACGCTCACGTCTGAATACGATGTGCAGATTATATGGGAATAAATGAAAGAGCTTTTTTTTCTTGATCATTTTCTAAAAGGCCTTTTCTTTTTGGATGGGGAAAGGCATGGATAGAAAATATCTCATTTGAGCTTATTATATTCAGGGAGATAACCTTGTTTCTTTTTCCTTTCTGTTGTCAAGGTTCATGAAAAGGATGTCATTGGTATCGCTCACCATCCCCACCAGAACTTGATTGCTACCTATAGTGAAGATGGATTGTTGAAGCTGTGGAAACCATAGAACTTCATAAATTCCCTTCAGTATGTGGCTTTTGAATCCCTGGGAAGTGTGTACCATGTGCAGGGTGCTTATGTTTCTCAAAAGTTAAAAAAGGCTTGTTTTAACTTATACTGAATTTCATATTCAGCTGTCCCAAGAGAAACCTTTTCAGATACATGTAATGCTAGTTGTGTGTCCAAACTGCAAAATCAGTTCAATTTCTAAGAAAGTAACTGTTCTTTTAATATGTTTCATTTCTGCTTCTTATGTGAATGATTACTTTTATGTATTTTTCATTTTTTTAAAATAAAATGAGATGAATTCTTTTGGTTAAGGCAAAAATGAAGAACAAATATGTGCAGTTTTACCATTTTAAAATTACATGTTAAAAATTCTAGCAGTGTTCATGGAAACGTGAAGCACATATTTAAACGTTGCCCACTGAAAGTTATGATCTTGCAGATTATGTAACTTGGCTGAGTGAGACTCCTTGTTTTAAGGTAAATGCACTACCTAGTTTTAAGGTAAATGCAGTATGTGTAAAACTCCCCAAATTAAATTTGTAGCCACACTTTGGAGGGGGTAGGGGGTGGTTCCTGCTCTGGTAAAATGTTAATTTCGCTCTCCTATTTAGAATATATAGGTTGTCTTGAATAGTATAGAAATTATATTGTCATTGTTTATAGATTTTTTGATGTCATAGAATACACTGAGTTTATGTTACAAACTTCATCTTATTTTCAGAAAGTAAGAAATAAGAAAATAGATTTTTTTTCTTGAAGAATTATTAATCTTGCTGTTCAAAATGGACATTTCGTGGTTTCTAAATTTGTGCAGATTTTTTTGTAGCTCCTTTTTTTTAAAACATCTGCCTGTTCTACAATAAAATATCATTTCTTATAGAGACATCTGGCTTAGAACCTTTCTAACTTTCCTTTTAAAATAAACAAGACAGAACTTGAAATTCAACCTATCAGCTTCTTTATGGAAAAAGAATACTACTTTCTGCACTGGTGAAGAAACAGTTACTTACTGAGTTGCTTCTGCAAATTAGTACTATTAAATATATATCTTACCTTTCCTTTAGATATTCATGGTGGCATCCAGAAGGAATCTGGAACATTTTTTAATGTTCTGGGGTAGGCTGGGATGAGAGATTGACCCTGTCTTCTACTTCCTTAACCAGTATACTAAATCATTCCTTTTGCAAGTTACCGTAGTTCATCAAGCAAGTAGCAACGACTCTGATGTTTTGGAAACTTGATTGGATACATTAATGTAGACATTATACACTACAGTATATATACAATGCTAAGGAATTAATTATGGGATGTGTTCCCTCCAATGTTGTGTAAGCAGACATCTAGTTTTGTAACAGGAATCTCTCTCCTCCCTGTCCCCTGCACATCTCCAACTTTTCCAGCCACGTGGAGCACATTTGAGAAGTGGGCAATCTGTGTATGCCTCGGTGCTGGAGGGATACCATAGGATACAATCCTATGTTTGTCCCTCTCACTGTGTAACGATCTGCTAAGTGTACTTAACTATTATAGTATGTGCTCTCTTCCAGTGGTAGTGATGAAACATTAAGCCATGATATGGTTGGTCGGTTCAGTGCATTGTGTGAATTTAGGCATTGTAGTTTGCTAGCCATGCTTTATAGTTTAATGCCAGAAGTGGCTTTTTCAACAAAATCTGGTTAAGCCAACTGGCTTAGCATGTTGTGTGAACCAAGCTGTAGTGACTTCTCTATGGTCATCCTAGTTCCTCTCATTAGGGAAATGCAGCTGACTGTGTCAGAATATCTAAACAGGTTAATATAAAACAACAACATCACAATAGTAGTTTTTTATAGCTCTGGAATGAACTATGTGTAAGTTATACAACTATAAGGCCTAAGTAAATTTGCAGTGGTAGAGAAAGTGAAGCTAGATAGCAACTGTCATAGGTAAAGTATAGTCTTATGTTTGCTGTTTAGTTCTGGGATTGTTTTGGTGGGTCTGTGTGATCAAGTCTGTTCCCCCATGAACTAGTTTACCATATTTTGGCCACATTTGCATTTCCACTAATTTGCAAATATGTGCTATTTGCAAAGTGTGCTTTCAGATCAAACCACTTTTTACCCATGATTATTTCTAAATTTACTCATGGCAACCTGATAGCTGTCTTGTCATACAATCTTTTATGATTGTACGCCACCCAGAGTCACTTGCTGAGATGGGCAGATACAGAAATCAAGCAAGCAAACAAACAAACAAAATCTTGAGACTAATACTCCTTTCTGGCCTCTAGACACACAGAGCCAAGAGACTAGTACAGTCACATGGGACTGTGGTTGCAGCCATCCTGGCAAGGTACTTGGAGGAGAGCAAATGGTAACACGAAGAGGGTTGAAGCTTCCCTGTGATGGTTCTGAACCTGAATGGGTCCTACTGGTTTTTATTGCTTTATTTTGCCAAAACGGGGGGTGAGGAAATGGTAGATAGGTTGCTACTCAGCAGTGGGCCACCCATGGGCAGAGGCAGACTGCCCACATAATAAAGAAATTGAGGATTTCTTTAAAAAAAAAAAAGAGTCCAGGCTTGGCATTTTTCATCGAGGGTTATGTCTTATCCACTATCTAGGAAATGCAAGACTCAGGCAGCACGGCAGGGTGTATTCCACCAAGTGTAAATTTGCACATTGTTCTAAGCCAGGAGTAACCAAGCTGTGTACCTATGCAATGGCTGCCACCCCAGTGCCCCAAGGTTATGCCACTCAGAATTGGCAGCATGATCTTGGACAGCTTTTCAGGTTGCTGGGTGGTTTAAGAAATGGTAACTCTGTGTGTCCCAGGCTCTTCATTCTGAACCCTTTCTAATTTCTAACCTTTTACGAAAGGTCAAATTGGGGTGGTATTTCTGAGTTTTGGGAGGATTAATTATAGATTTGCTCCTAGGGCCTCCTGTTCCCATTTCCACTCTCCTCAAACACTGGCCATATCTCTTAACTGGAAAGACTTCTGTGCCCTTTCTTACCATCTAAGAAGTTGCCTACCATGTGCCCAAGACTTAACCATGGCTATTAAACCACAGCTGGTTGAGCTTATGCATGCTATTCTGTAACTGCAGCATTTGCCCCAATATGCAAGAACCCTGTGTAGCCACTTCATGAGCAGGTGGGGCTCAGTGGTTAAGACGCTGAGTCAGAGGACCATTAAGGTTGGCAGCTCGGCAGTTTGAAACCCGAGAGCGCGAGCTGTGTGATGGAGTGAGCTCCCGTCAACTTGTCCCAGCTCCTGCTAACCTAGCAGTTCGAAAGCATGCAAATGCAAATAGATGAATAAGTACCACTTTGGTGGGAAAATAACAGGGACATGAAAGGAGCCCTTTCAGGCATCCCCAGGCAACGGTGATGTCACTGGCAAATCCTTTCAACACAGAAGCACCTTGGTAGGTGCTTCTGACACACACAAAAAATGAGCAGGTCATTCTCCCTGGTGGTTATCCAATAGCAAATGGTTCATAGTTGTGTGCCAGCTATGCCCTTTCCTGGATCAAAAAGCCCTCCGAACAGTCACTCATGCCCTGGTCATCTCCCATATAGACTATTGCAATGTGCTCTACATGGGGCTACCCTTGAAGAATATTCAGAAGCTTCAGCTGGTCCAGAATGCGGCTGCATGGCCAATTATTGGTGCCCCAAGATCAGCACATGTGACACTACTGCTGCGCATGCTGCACTGGGTGTCAGTTTGCTTCCAGGTCCAATTCAAAGTGTTGGTTATGACCTATAAAGCCCTACATGGCATGGGGCCAGGTTACCCAAGGGACCGTCTCATCCTCATGACATCGACCCATCCCACCCGATCATGCAAAGAGGGCATGCTACAGACCCCATCTGTAAAGGAATTCCATCTGACGGGGTCCAGGAAGCGGGCCTTCTCAGCAGTGGCTCCCACCCTCTGGAACACTGCCCCAGAAGTGAGGCAGGCCCCTTCACTCCTGGCCTTCCGGAAGAACTTGAAGACCTGGCTCTGCCGCCTCGCCTGGGGTGGGAAGGGGAGTAGTTCTTCCTGGAAGTGGCTGGTGCCTTAGAGCCCTCCCCACTGACTTAGATCTTACCGCCACTTGGATTTTATACTTATTTTTAATCTTCTATTTATATTGGCAATTTGTATTTGCATTTTTGTATGTTCAGTTTTAATGTTAGTTTTATTGTAAAGCGCCCAGGGTCCCTCTTTTCCGGAGAGATGGGCAGTCATAAAATTTGAAAAATAGCGGTAAAGATGATGCCATACCTTTTACTGAGTGCTGGCAATTTTTCCTTTTAAAAAAGTGGAATATAGATCAGATTTTTTAAAAAAAAAATCTGTATTCAGGGGAAACTTTTATGAATTAGTGAAACTGAGGCACAAATATACTGAAGTTATCTAACATTTCTACGATTACTTTTTTCATTTCATCTAAAATAACATGGCATGTTCAATGAGCTCAGTGTTTATTGGCAATATACACTGCATGCACAATTATTAGGCAAGTTGTATTTTTGAGGATGAATTTCATTATTGAACAACTACAGTGCTCTTGGTCAATCCAAAATGTTAATAAACCTCAAACCTGAATATTTAAGAAAGTAAAAGTGAGGTTTTGGCTTTCTTAGGAGCATATCTATGTGTGCACAATTATTGGGCAACTATTAGTGTGCAGAATTATTATGCAACTAAATGAAAAACGAAAATTCCCCCATCTCGTTTATTTTCATCTGTTAAAGTGAGAATAATAAACAAACAACTCAAAATTTACAAATAAACATTTCTGACATTTCAAACAAAAAATCAGTGACCAACATAGCCACCCTGCTTTGCAATAACAGTCATAAGCCTTCCATTCATGGAGTCTGTCAGTTTCTTGATCTGTTGACGATCAACTTTTTGTGCAGCAGCAACCAGAGACTCCCAGACACTGTTCAGAGAGGTGTACTGTTTTCCTTCATCTCCCGTTTGAGAAGGGCCCACAAGTTCTCAATAGGGTTTAGGTCAGGTGAGGAAGGGGGCCATGTCAGTATTCTTTCATCTTTGAGGCCTTTCCTGGCTAGCCACGGAGTGGAGTACTTCGATGCATGCAATGGAGCATTGTCCTGCAGAAACATCATGGTCTTGAAAGATGCAGACTTTTTCCTGTACCACTGCTTGAAGAAAGTGTCTTCTAAAAACTGGCAGTAGGTTTGGGAGCTGATTCTGAGTCCATCTTCAACCTGAAAAGGTCCAACTAGCTCATCTTTAATAATACCAGCCCATACCAGTACCCCACCTCCATCTTGCTGGCGTCTGAGTCAAAGTGGAGCTCGGTGCCCATTACTGATCCAGCCATGGGCCCATCCATCTGGTCCGTCAAGAGTCACTCTCATCTCATCAGTCCATAAAACCTTTGAAAACTGTCTTCAGATATTTCTTGGCCCAGTCTTGCCGTTTCAACTTATGTGTCTTGTTCAGTGGTGGTCGAGTTTCAGCCTTCCTTACCTTGGCCATGTCTCTGAGCACTGAACACCTTGTACTTCTGGGCACTCCAGGTAGGTTGCAGTTCTGGAATATGACAGCACTGGAGGATAATGGGTTCCTGGTAGCTTCATGTTCGATTCTTCTCCAATCTTTGGCAGTTAATTCGCATTTTTTTCTCAACACATTTCTTGCAACCCTGTTGACTATTTGCAACAAAATGTTTGATAGTTCTGTGGTCACGCCCCAATCTCTTAGCAATTTCAAGTGTGCTGCATCCCTCAGAAAGACTTTTTACAATTTTGACTTTTCAGAGTCAATTAAATCTTTTTTGGCCCATTTTGCAAGAGGAAAAGCAGCTGCCTAATAATTACGCACACCTTGTTATAGGGTGTCCATCTCCTTAGGCCACACCTCCCCTCATTACACAAATACACATCACCTGATATGCTTATATCCAGTAAGCATTCAGGTTTATACAGCTTGGAGGTGGAAAATATGCATAAAAATGATGGTATGGTCAAAATACTCACTTGCCTAATAATTGTGCACACAGTGTATAGTGATTTAGCTTTTCAAACAAATCTTCAGCTGAGGGAGACATGTCCTTTTCTTCTTTTAAGTAATCAGTTTATAACTTAACAGATATACATATGCCAAACCTGGTTATCCTTGATTTCTTGTAACTGGCTTCAAATGGCAGTTAATTCTGGCTATGTCAATAAGCTACAGTTAATTGAAAGTTATGCAAAAGCTTCTGATTTCATAGTTGAGCTACAGTGGAAGGAAGATGCAAAAGTGTATGAGCCTCAGGATCATCGCAAACTATGATTTAGCAACATGCCAAAACTAGACCAAGGGCTTTTTAGGACATTTCCTTAACAAATGTAGTATACTTGGAATGGATGATGATACAGGCCAAAAAGGAGGAAGAGATGAAGCTGGTAGAAGGATAGTTTTATTTCCCCCCTATGGGTACAAACTCAAGTGTAAAGTACAATAATCAAGCATTTTAAAGACACACACTCAATTCTACTGTAACTCATCCTTATCACAAGGACTAAAATAATTTGCTGTACAACTTAAATCCCTGCCAAGGATTCAAGTGATTAGTCAGAAAATTTGCCAATTTAGGATTCAAATGGTGAAGGACTTATTTTGAAATTACATGAGGAACTGAAACACCATTTTCTGTTACCCTACTTGCCCTTATACATATATATATATATATATATACACACACACACATAGCAGATATTTGGGTTTGGGGCTTGTTTATCATATAATGACAATGTTAGCAACTCAGTTTTTAGAAATAGTACAATCTTAAGCATATTTAAAAGAGGTACTTGAATCTTTGCTAACCCTTCCCCCGGTTATGATGCAATGCCTAATTATTACTTTGGATGAGTCTATGCTGTTACCTGTTATATTATTAACATTTTGAAATAGCCAGCAAAAGGTAGCCATTTTCAGAAACTACATACAAAAACCCTATTATGGATTGTGAGCAGTTCATTAAGGAGTCATTTAGCATTGAGGTTTTTATGCTAGTGCTCATGCAGTATGGAACTTGAATGTTAATGACATATGAACCCCCAAATGGTCAAGGATGTTGAGTTTTGTACCATTATTCTTAGGCAGATTATTTTTCAGCTGCATGATTACCTCTATAAAAAATTATATATTTGCTATCCTTTTAAGATTTCAGCTTTTGTCCCATTGCAAAAGACATTAGTTGAATTTTTTTACTCCTACCCATGAACTATGTCAGGATCCTGTCTAACATCAATAAGAGCTTTATACAGCATTCTAACTAAAGCTGAGTATAGAATGAGGTGTTCAACATTCCAGAGTGGAAAATAGGTACAGTTCCATATAGGTGCTGTGCAAAGTCTCAACCAGCCATAGTACATCCAAAACACATCAATGTATCTAGCTGAATACAAAACTTTAATTTCACATCTTTAACATGAATCATAAATACAGATGCATACGTAAGAGGGAATATAATTTATAATACTAAACAGAAATCACTGAATACTAAGCCAGTGCATTTGCACACAATACATTTATGATGCACAAAATAAAATCAGCCAGAGTAAATTGGCTTCAGGTTTCCTTAGGAGGCCATATAGAAATATGAACATTCCAACTTGATCCAAGTAGAGTTTTGCTGATTTCAATTTGTTAACTTGATTTAAAAACAACTAAGTTTAAATATTACAGAGACAATAGCAATTCTGAATATAGCAACTTTAGTCCTTCACTCATCCACAACTGACATACAGGACAAGCAGCACAAGTGTAACTGTGAGACCACTTTAAGAAGTCTGGCATTGGACACCACCTCTGGGATGGTGCTCATCATCTTCATAAGCTTCTCCATTGTAATGATGCCTTCTTTCCTGAGATGGGTCAAAGTCTACCAACTCTACTTGATCCATGTCTTCAGTTTCTTCCACTTCTTGCCTTGGCGGTAGCAGCTTTTCCAACAGACATAGCTTATCTGAGCAAAGGAAACCAGTTTCTGGAAATATCACCTGAAATTTAGAAAAAATGATGAATGCCTTCTCATACATGTACTCTACGAATAGAATATAGTATGACTGTCTGGATTCTAATGTAAAAGATACATTTGCTTAATTTGCAGAACACCAATTCATTGGGTTTTTTTTAAAAGCATTATAAGGCAGCATTACCTAAAATATATCAAAGAAACTTTCCATGAGATATTTAATCAACTGCATCTTACCTTAAATTCAATTATGAGACGACCCTTTTCATATGGCCTACGATAGATTGGCATTCCTTCATTTAGCACACACTTAATATCACCATGTTTGACAATCTGACCTAGAAATGAAAAAAATATAACTTGGGTTTAATAAAACTTTAAAATTAAAGTTACAGGTATCTGTAATTGTTCAAGCAGAAACTCATCTAGGTAAGTAAACTAAGGACATGTGCATGGGTAAGGCATCCACAGAGGGTAGTCACTTGATCCTGGGAAAAGGTACACTTGCTAGAAATGTTTTGTAACTGAATCCAAACATGGCATATTCCTAAGGTGCAGTTATCATGTTTAAAAAAAAAGCTTTCCAAAATATGTTTAAAAGATTTATTTCTAATTCATCACAACTACAAATGATTGTGCTATTCTTGTCAATCCAAGGCAACAGGAATTTGATATTTATAGCATTTCATTTGGATTCTCCAATAAAGTAACTTTATGGTGGATTAGAGTTAGTTGTTGACTCCAATATTAATTACACCTTTAATTTAACAGACTAGTAGGGGGAAAATGTCAGTTAAAGCAGAATCTCCATTAACTTCAAAAATTTTACAAGTGCATAAAACGATAAATAAGACTTTATGCACCCAAAGTAATATAGATAGGTTTATATCCAAAGCCTGTTAAACCATGGTCCTTTAAATTTAGACTTTATTGAATCCAAATTCTTTTTTCAGAGCAATAGACTTACCAGGATGAGAAGTAATTATTATAGTTCGATTATCCAGCATTGCAATTGGTTTTTGAAAGCCACAGAGTGCCTCCACTAATTGTATATCCATAGACATGACCAGGTCTTCACCTCGCCTGTAGAAAAAATGTTATTTGCCTTATAATTGCAGGGCTATAGCCACATAGTATAGGATAACAATTCCAAAAAGGCAGGAAAAACACACACTGCTTAAAATAGTAAAATATACTATTATATAAATGTAGGGGAGAGAGAGCTATAAAGAGATCTGCATTCCTGCAGGACTAAAAGGATTCTTTAGTGAAATAAACAGACTATTTATTCTGACACTAGATCTTTCCTTCATCTGACAAAGAAGGCAGATTAAGTGTTTTTGGCATGCCAAAAAAACAAGCAGTTGAGCAACTATTAAAATCTTGTTATGACTATGGGAAAACAAAAAATTAGGAATCAGCATTAATATCTGATTGTCTTTAAATTTTAAAATGGTATAAATAATATATCAGAACAGTGGTCCCCAGCATGCCACCAAAGGGTGCCAAAGAGCACACAGGCATCTAGTGCAGTGGTTCCTCACTAATCCTTTTACATGTTTCTTAAAAATTTAAAAGTGAAGCTGGCATGCTGCAATGCTAAGTGATACCCTTCAGCATTATCTGTATTTCCAATAATGCACCTGAATCCTAAATGGATTCCATAAGGTTTACTGAAAAATAAATGATTTGGCTATAGGCAAGTACATGGGGGTGGTGGGGAGGAATTCCCTCTTGTCCAGAAAAACCACAAAGGTAAGAATGGTAGCAGACAGCATCCTGCCAGAAGAGTGTAAATAGCACAGCAGGTAGCATTCTGATAAAATTGGCTATGTAACTTCCCCATGGCAGCCATTTTGTGAATAGGCAAGTTTCCCCATCCAGCAGCCAAAGTGCTCCTATCATGTTTTCAAAATTTCAGATGTATTCACCTGCTCAAAAAAGGATGAGGACCCCCATAATAAATCAATAAATCCATATTTAATTTTCTAAGTTAAAAAAAAAATGCCATGATCTCATGGAAAAAACTAAACTGATTTTCCCTACTACAGTAATGTTGCACAGATACGCAAGAAATAGTTCAGAGGTTGAACTGGAGAAAAGAGGACTTCCAAGGCTTAAAATCAGTATTTTACTTAACACCTGGAGTTTCTTAACTTCCAGAGGAGGAAAACCAGCTGACTTTGAAACATCATTATTAGTATGAACTTTTTAAAACTGTGAAATTATTATACACAAAGAACCAGGAACTGGGGGTTAAAAAGTGCTGCTGGGCCAAGCTTCAAATCTTGACATAGTACTTAATCATTGGTAGAGGGCTATGGTGGCTACAGAACTAGGACAGAATCAGCCACTGCTATCATGAAAGAAGGCAGTCGATTTCCTTACATTGGTTACAATGTAGTGACCTACATTCAATTTTAATAGATTATAACAGATTGGAAGAAATAATGAGGCATTTGCAGAGATTATCAAACAAATTTTGTAGAGGGAAAGAGGTCAGGTAAACTGTGTACAACTGTTTCCCTGACCATGCTGTTCTGACTGCAAAATTTAAAACCTTCTGCTCCAATCATAGCGTGTTCCAAACATAAACCCTAATATGTGATAGCGTATGTTCCCAAGAAACTGATATGCACATTACCCAAGAAAGGTTTCCACAGTATTATTAAAACTTACCTTGTAAACACAGAATGATCTTTTTGATCCAGGACAATGATAATGTCTCCTGGCTCCAACCCTGGTTCTTGATCACCTTCACCATGGAAAGTTATTTTCTGACCATCTTTCATTCCTATTTCAAAAGGAACAATTAGGACTTAAAACTTGCACAATATATTTTAAATTATAATACTAATATTTAGCATTCTTCAGTCCAGAAATAATTTGGTGAAGCGTTAAGTAGAAGCATGAAACAGGAGCAGAAAGCCCATTCCTTAGCAGCTGCTAAAAGCCAACCAGGTATTCTCATTAAACTATTCCTTCATGACTGATTTTTCTTTTGCCAAACTCCCCAGTTCTGCATTATGGAAAATACCTGTGGCCTGTTTGTAATCTTTAATATTATACTGAAGTTTAACCATTGATGTAGACTAGTGTAATAATTTAATTTGAATCAGAAAAGTGAACAGAGATTTTGAGTTTTCCTTTTGTACTATTTTCTCGTGATTTCAGCCTCTGCTCAAAATTATTTTTTATCCCAACACCATAGTTTTCAGAGCCACCTGGTGTCAAGTGTTCAAGCAGTCATTATGTCATCCATACAGCACCCCTCAATCCTTATTGGGAGCCATTAAACACCCACAATTAACACAAAAATTATGGAAGTCGTACTTTCTATCTTATGAAAGCACCACCTCTTGACAGAGGTACCTACTGAGGTTTAATGCTCAGCAAGCAGAAAGCCAACATCAAATGTAAACAACACTGATGGGTGGGGGAGAACCATGTTTGATTTTTATCCCTTTATTATTTTTATAAATAAATCAAGGCAGCGAACATACCTAATACTCCCTCCTCCTCCTCTTTTCCCCACAACCACCACCCTGTGAGGTGAGTAGGGCTGAGAGAGAGGGACTGGCCCAAGGTCGCCCAGCCGGCACCCGAATGTATTTAAAACGTCATTGGATATTTTAAATTCTGATCCGTTCACATTTGCAAAGATGGGGGATGCAGTTAGTGCTGGAAAAAGCACTTCCATTTCTGAATTAAGATGTAAATCTTCCCTAGGAATTTTAGCATCCCACAACTCTCCTCTAGTATACCTTTATCAATGTGGACTTCCAGAATTTTCTTCTCTCTAACAATTTTCCTTCCATTGCAGCTTTTACACCTGTCCTTGGGACTGATGCGCTCCCCATGGCCTTGACATTCCATGCACACAGACTGGATTTGCTGAACCATTCCAGGTCCTATTTGATGAATTCTTATTTGCATGCCTGTTCCTCTGCAATTAAGGCAGCATTCCACTGCACCTTTCTTGCCCCCTCGGCCTAGAAAACAAAAATAATTAAGATTAGGCAGAGTCCATCTTTTCACACTGCAATTTCTCCTGAAATGCATGCCTTTTAACCTCCATAAAAACTAAACAAACGTTTTAGCATACCTTCACATTTGTCACAAATCACATTTTTCTGTAGAGCCAGTTTCCGTGTTGCTCCATTGTACAGGTCTTCTAGAGTTACTGATAACTGATGGACGACGTTTTTACCTGAAAGAAAAGGCACGTTATTAAGGATTAATACAACTCACAACTAAGTACTTGTTTTGGAAAATCACATTTATTACAACGGAAATTAAATGCGGTTGGATCCAATGGGGCATTTCGAAGGAGAGAGTTAAGAAGCCCATTTCATGTGCAATGCAAACTATGTTTAAAAGATTTGGTCTAACTCTATATAATTGGTACAGCTAATACTTAACACAGTTAATAACAGCAAATAGGGTTTGAGGCATGGGTCAAATAATGCTAATAGATGCTTTAGTGGAAATTAATCCTATTATATTACTGGGCTCTTTCAAACAGTCCCCAAAGCAGACACTACATCAAAGGAACAACTGAATGACTTTATATTAAATAAACGAAAGCTCTGAAATTGAAACAGGCATCTTCACCTTTATATTGTGTGCGGGGAACCTCCCTTTTCTTAACTAATAAGTCAACCACTACAACTTCCATTAGATCAAAGACAGTTGTAGATTACCTCTCCTCTCTCTTTGCATTCTTCCACCTCCTCCAAAGAACATATCAAATATATCCATGGGTGATCCAAAACTGCTTCCACTACCACCTTCTTTTATTGCTTGTTCACCACCTTTATCGTACAACTCTCTTTTCTTGGAGTCAGACAGAACTTCATAGGCTTGGGAGATTTGTTTGAACTAGAACATTTAAAAAATCAAAAGGCTTAGTCTATTTATGTAATTGCCACCATACAATTAATCATGTATTACTTATAATTACTAACAAATGGTCTACTTTAGGGATTGTATTTTCTAACTTTATTTAAGATTAAGGACAAGTTTTATAAAACAACACTTTATTTCAGCATAAGAATTCAAATCTAAAATTTTAATCTTCCTGATTGTAAATGTTTAAGGACCTGGTACATAGATACAGTGCATTTGTAAGGTATTCAGACCCCCTTCACTTTTTTCTATTTTATGTTGCAGCCTGATACTACAATCATTCAAATTCATTTTTTTCTCAATCTACACTCAGTACCCCATAATGACGAAGTGAAAACAGAATTTTAGAAATGTCTGTAAATTTATTAAAAAGGAAAAGCTGAAATATCACATGTACAGAAGTATTCAGACCCTTTACTCAGTACTTTGTTGAAGCACCTTTGGCAGAAATTACAGCCTCAAGTCTTTTTTGTATGATGCGACAAGCTTTGCACAACTGGATTGGGGGATTTTCTGCCATTCTTCTTTGCAAATCCTCTCAAGCTCAATCAGGCTGGATGGAGAACATCGGTGGACAGCCATTTTCGGGTCTCTCCAGAGATGTTCAATAGGGTTCAAGTCAGGGCTCTGGCTGGGCCACGCTAGGACATTCAGAGTTGTCCCTAAGCCATTCCTGTGTTGTCTTGGCTGTGTGCTTAGGACCGTTGTCATGTTGGAAAGTGAACCTTCGGCCCAGTCGGAGGTCCGCAGCGCTGTGGAACAGGTTTTCATTGAGGGTATCTCTGTACTTTGCTCCATTCAGCTTTCCCTCAACCCCGACCAGTCTCCCAGTCCCTGCTGCTGAAAAACACCCCCACAGCATGATGCTGCCACCACGCTTCACTGGTGGGATGGTATTGGGCAGGTGATGAGTGGTGCCTGGTGTCCCTCCAGACATAACATTTAGAATTGAAGCCAAACAATTCAATCTTGGTTTCATCAGACCAAAGAATCTTGTTCCTCATGGTCTGAGAGTCCTTCAGGTGCTTTTTTGCAAACTCCAAGCAGGCTTTCATGTATTTTGCACTGAGGAGCAGCTTCCATCTACCCACTCTGCCATAAAGCCCAGATCGGTGGAGGGCTGCAGTGATGGTTGTCCTTTGTCCCATCTCCACAAAGGATCTCTGGAGCTGTCAGAGTGACCATCAGGTTCTTGGTCACCTCTCTTACTAAAGCTCTTCTCCAATTGTTCAATTTGGCCAGGCGACCAGCTCTTGGAAGAGTCCTGGTTGTGCCAAACTTCTTCCATTTGAGAATTATGGAGGCCACCATGCTCTTGGGAACCTTCAGTGCAGAAATTTTTTATAGCCTTCCTCAGATCCGTGCCTTGCAATAATCCTGTCTTTGAGCTCTGCATACAGTTCCTCCGACCTCATGGCTTTTGCTCTAATACAGTATGCATTGTCAGCTGTGAGGCATTCCATAGAGGTGTGTGCCTTTCCAAATCATGTCCAATCAATTTATCACAGGTGGACTCCAATCAAGGTGTAGAAACAGCTCAGCAAAGATCAAGAGAAATGGGAGGCACCTGAGCTATATTTCAAGTGTTGTTGCAAAGGGTCTGAATACTTACATACATGTGATATTTCAGTTTTTCCTTTTTAATAAATTTATAGACATTTCCAAAATTTGTCATTATGGGGTTCTGAGTGTAGATTGAGAAAAAAAATGAATTTGAACGATTGTAGTATCAGGCTGCAACGTAACAAAATAGAAAAAAGTGAAGGGGGTCTGAATACTTTCCGAATGCACGGTATGTCTATGTTGGTTTCTTGAACAGCTATACATAAATGATTTGCTATTGTTTTTTTCTGAGTAAAAAAGGTAAAGGTTTCCCTTGACGTAAAGTCCAGTCGAATCCGACTCTAGGGGGCGGTGCTCATCTCCGTTTCTAAGCCTTGGAGCCGGCGTTGTCATAGACACTTCCGGGTCATGTGGCCAGCATGACGACTCGGAACGCCGTTACCTTCCCGCCGAAGCGGTACCTATTGATCTACTCACATTTGCATGTTTTCGAACTGCTAGGCGAGCAGGAGCTGGGATTAACAACGGGAGCTCACCCCACCGCGCGGTTTCGAACCGCCGACCTCCCGATCGACAGCTCAGCGGTTTAACCCGCAGAACTGCTAACAATGACTAGATGCTGCCACATGAGCTAGGTTGCAAACTTTCAGAAGTGCAGTAATTGTAGGCCAGACTGGGAAGACTGTGTAGGTTTTTCAAACCTTATTAAAAAAAAGAAGGAAAGACACTTTACTGTAGACCAAACTGTATTTTCAATAGGGGGCAGTCTGCAGGACAAGAGAGAAGAATGTTCAAAGGCAAGGCAATAGCCACGCAAAACAGAACATGGAAACACCATGTTCTGAAGATACATGTGTGTGTGGGTTCAACAACCAGAATCCAACTCATTCACAGCCAAAAGGTAAAATGAAAATGGAATGGATACACAGTACTCCCCACATAGCTAATTAGCAGGAAGTTGGGGGGAAGATAAAAACTTGTAACTTACCTTTTCACCTTCATTAGGATTCTTATCTGGGTGATACTTCAATGCTAGCTTCCTGTAAGCCTTTTTCAGCTCTTCCTGGGAGGCATTAGGTTTTACCCCAAGCACATCATAGTACGTGGTCTCCTTCACCATGATGCAACTGTACCTGCAGGGGAATGTGGTGGGGAAGAGAACAGTGGTAAGGAAGACACCAGTTAAACAAAGCAAGTAAAACAGCTGTTCAGAGTCTCCCATACTCTATTTCCCTTCCCTACTTACATTATCTCCTTCAGAGCTACCCAATACCTCCTTTTCCCTTAGTCAGAAACAATCCTCCCCATCTTTCTTCCATATCCCCGCACCAGCCTCCTACAACCTAATGGCTATCCAAACAGGTACCAAATCGGCCATAAAGGCACCTTTCCTTCCTTCTTCCTCCTCCCGCTCGACCCAGCAACCTCCGCTTAAATTGCTTGAACAACGCTCCGCTCGTTCAGTCGCACCTGCCAGTTTCCGAGCAGATGAAGGTCCCTCACCTGAAAAAAGGCTACTCCCCCCGCCCCCCCCGACGCCTCTCCCCTACGGGGCACCCAGAAGGGATGCTTCTTCATGGCCACCCTTCTCGTTTCACGGACAATGGGCGCCCGCTGCTCCTTCCCCGCTCCCTGCTGCTAAAAGGCTCCTTCTCGCAGACTTCCCTCCAGCTTCCCCGCCCGACCCCCCTTCCGCCCTCGTGCCCCCCTACCCACCTCGCACCGGCTGCCCCCCAAGCGCACGACTTCGGCTCGCGCCCCGCGCCCCCATCCCCCACCCGCCGCGCGGTCCTCGCGTTCCCGGGCGCGCGGACGAAGCTGCCCGGGCGGCCGTTCTCAGCGGAACGAGATGGGGAGAGGGCGGGGGGCTGGGGGAGAGAGGAAGGCGCGGCCAGCAGCCTCTCTTTGTCTTCCACCCACCGTGCGCTTTCGGCCGAAAGAGAGACTGGCTGGCTTCCCCGTAAGTCTAACCGCTCCTGCTGCCGAGTCCCACCTTCGCCTGCCTCCTTCTCTCCCACAGACAAAACGACCGCGACTTTTCTGGAAAGTTCCGAGCCGGTCTCAGGCTAGGCAGCATCCGGGGAGTTTTCCTTTTCAAGGAAGCCCCACCCATTCCCGGAAACACCGCCTTCTAAGCTGGTACCTTCGATCGCTGGCATTCGCCGGCTTTCCAGAAGCGATGACGCAAGACAAGCCGCGTTCCAATCGCTGGTCGAGGGATTATGTTACCGCCAGGAACTACAAGTCCCATCAAGCCTGGTAGGCAACGTGCTCAGCCCGCGCTCCATTCTTCGACGAGGCTGGATAAGGGCAAACTACAAGGACCAGAATGCAAATGGGCGGGGGTGGGAGCATTCGACCTATTGAAGTCCTGCATGCAATGCTTCTCTTCGTGGGTTAGGAGCGAATCCGTGTAGCGGCAGGACTTGAGGCCAAGTTTAAAACACCCCGAATCCGCAAGGGCAAGAAATGCGTTTAGCAAACGAAAATATAGAATCTCACTCTTTCACACCGCGTCGCGCCTGAAAATGGTTTGAGAAGTCTATGTGATGTCATGAAAACCTTAAAGGGGAGAGAGAAATCGCAGGAGCTTATTTCTCTTCGGCAATCGAGATTTTTTTTGCGGCATGCTGTCCTGCGAAAGGAGACACCGTTTAAGAAGAGTTGAGTTGGTATCTTCATAAGATGCTTATGAGAACTGGATTGAGTTCATTGGTTCTAACATAGGAGTGTAATTCTTTGCACGTGGCCTAGTTAAAAAGGCTGGAGAGAAAAATCTTGTTAGCACATTACAGCAAAAACTCTGCTTTTCTGGTTTGTTAAAGGCAAATCTAGATGGGTGTTACATTCCGACTCCTGGCACAGTTCCCCTCAAATCTGATTTTTTTCTCTGCACTTTTATAATAGTTTTTTAAAGCAATGATGGCTTCCATTTCCTGTCTAGTGCGATACACTTTGAATCTGTGATGTTCATTTTACTTATAGTATTGCCAGGAGGAGGTACAGGCTACTTACAAAAGCAGCTGGGGAATTTCCTGTCTGGTCAGTTGTGAAATTAACTAGTCCGGATTAAGATATAACCTTTAAGGGTCATAAGTAAACAAAATAGGGTGGCATTATTTTTCATGAATCAGCCCATTTCATCACATGCATGAAGTGTTACTCTTCCACCTTTGGGGGACTGGGTTGTGAACAGTGAGATCAGGGGGAAATGAAATGCAGAACACCTACAGCGATGATTACCTTATTATGCCTTTTCTGATCATATTACATAGACTGTTCTGTTTGTTCTGCTTGCAAATATGGCATGCATCAGATGAACAAATGTTTTTCATCACTACTATGGATGGCATTATTAGGGCCTCTCTGAGTATTGCCAGAACTTCAGGGGACAGTTACAAGCTATTTCTGCTTGAGATTAATTTCTATTTTATATCTGTTTCCTAGTCTCTTAAGTACGTGTTCAAGTGTTTAATGCCATTAGTTTCTATACACCTAAGTATGCAAAGGATAGTTAATGTATGCTGCACCTCACCAAGTATAACTGAGGCTATAATTCTAAATTCATATGCTTTATGAGGATATAAGTGAGGCAGTAGCTATCTTTTTGGCCTTGAGGGACGCATTTGTTGTGACTTAGCAAATGTATGCCAATACATATTCACTCACAGAATCACTTGGAGTGATCCTTAGCCTGCCTCACCTAATGATTCTGCTCAAAATCACTGCATCTCTACTGACAGTGGCGAAGCAGTGCCTGGAAACAAAGTCACTGAGAGAAACGTGATCTTCGCTCCCATGATTCTGTTCCAGATCACTGTTTTCTCTCTTACCTTGCTAGAAGAAAAAGCAGAAACAAATTCTGGGGCTGCATCCAAGTCCAAAGATTCCCAACCTATAGTATAAACCTGAGATTCCTGTTTCCTATTATACAGCTAGGTGCACTTAAGCTCACTTAAATCAATTAAATTTAATTAAATTTGTTTAAGTGGTCCTAATCCTCAGAGGATTAGCTCAAGGCTTTCTACCTAAGGTGGGAGGATATTTCACTGATCTCCCAGTGTGCTTCCTCCAGCGTATCTTTTCTCAGTGACTGTGCTGCTGAACTGTGGCCAGTTGGTTACTCCATATCACTCTGAACAGGTCTTTGGAGCAATACACAGAGTTGTGGGCCACAGACACCAGGATGTGGCTGCTCCAGGCAATAGATCAGTGGGCGTGGGCTTGGCTCTATTTTACTGCCTCTTCTGATCTAGTGCTTCATTTTGCCTAATGATAGGATTGGCCCTGTAGAAGTTCATGTTGTATGAGATTTTGGACTAAAGTTGCATATACCCAGATTCAAGTCCACCCAAAGCTTTGGGCTTCTGGAGAAAAGGCAGCATATAATTCCAACAATACAATTACTATCCTGATACTAAAATAGTTAGACTTATTTTATGTAAGCTTAATAAAAATGCATTTATTTCAATGGCTTTAATATACAAAACAAGGAACAAAATGAATGTAGTATATATGGAAGCAGCTCAGTTTCCAAATGATTAAAAGTTGACCACACAGAATAATATTGGACAGTCTTTCCATGTGAAAGGTCCCCTGTGCAAGCACAGAGTCATGTCTGACCCTTTGGGGGATGCTGCTTTCACATTTTTTTGGCAGACTATAGCAGGGTGGTTTGCCATTGCCTTTCTCAGTCATCACCTTCCCCTACTCATTTTACCGACCTCAGAAGGATGGAAGGTTGAGTCGACCTGAGCCAGCTTCCCGAGAATCCAGCTTCCACTGGGATCAAACTCTGGTCATGGGTAGTTTCAGTTGCAATACTGCTGCCTACCACTCTGCACCACACGAGGCTCTCGTCTTTCTGTAATACCAATGAAAAGCCAGTTCATAAGCAGAATGTGAACACATTAATCCAATAAAACCAAAGTAGCAGTATTGTTCCATTGTAAAAGGTTAACCTTTTTCTGCTACTTTGCATGCTTAGTAAATCTAATTTTTCATATAATAAACTCCACATTTCTGGCTTATACTTCAAAATTGCATCCCCATCTTTAACTATTACCCTTCCCAAAATTTATTAAAAACTTGTGGATACTAAACTGAAATAGGGCAATGTCACACCAAGCCCATAATGTATGGGTTAAGTATTCACTTCAACATTTTACACTTCCGGGATACTGAGGCAAAGAACTATGTCTTTTCAAACATTCTTTGGGATGACAAATAACTATGAAAGATCTTGTGTTGGATTATTCTTGTTTTAAATCTTCAGATTTAAGAATTTATTAAGATCCTTGAAGTAATATTCATTTTTTAAAAATTTATGTTTCCCCATAAGCTCATTAGGATTTTTAAAAAACTTAATACCAATTTTACAGTTTGAGATATTTATACCTAATTTCCTTGGAATACTTATAAGAAAAAAGCACCATTTTATTGTATTGACTTCAAAAGATTATAGGAAATTAATGTTACATTGTGTAAAACAATCCTCTGATGTTTTAGGATGGGGCATTAAATTTGTTCCAGAGTTGCCAACAGTGTCTTTTTCATCAATTTCTCTAAAATGGGTTATGGGAGATAATTCCTCCAAAACCTTCAGTTGTGGAATTTCAGAAGCAGCAGTGGCATCTAGACAAAAAAGACAAAATAAAAACTGCTTAGAATCAAATAAACTCTAAGGAGCAAAGTCCTACACCCACCTACCTCAGGCCTTCAGAAATCCACTATATGAAAGCAAAGTGATTCAGAAAAGTCTTAATATTGGGACTTTTGCATCCAGATTTAGGTAGCCCTAACTCTCCTGAAAGTCGTTCCATAAGATTTTGAATTCTAATATTAATTTTCAGCATAATAATTTTTTAAAAACACATATTAGCTGCGTTTCATTTTTATGTCACTAAGTGGTATCCTGATGGGAACCTCAAACCAGCTTTTCCCATCTTTGCTTTAATTAACATCCAGCCTGATAAAACGTTTTGGAGAATTCAAGTGCTCGCTATATATTTGGTGAGCTTTTGATTGGCCTTAATAACAATATTAGTTGGCAATGATTTTGGATTTTTTTCAATGGATCAGCATAGCCTTTTTTATTTGGTTTACCTACATACTGATACTACGATAATTCTTTAAAATAGCCCCAACGCCCATCCATTCCATATTTTTAAAGCTTTTACTATACATTTAAAACAAGATAAAATCCGAAGAATCCTTGTGCAACTCACACACGACCAAACGCTTTTTTTTTTTTCCTAATTTCCACCCGCGGGAAAGAAAGGCCGAGAAGCTCGCCGGGTTTTTACTTCCTTCGTCCTAGGGGGTGGGAATAAGGAATCAGGAACTTAAGTTTGATTGGTCTCGAAGCAGTACAGAGGGACGCTATTGGCTAGGGAAATATAGAGGCGTGCAGAGATGGCAACGTGGAGGTAAGCGGAAATGCAAGGGAGTGTGAGTTGGTGAGAGGAGGAGGTTCCCGCGAGAAGCTTCTGGTATTTATCGGGAGGGAGAACTAATCCACCGAAAATTTATGGGAGGGAAGAAATCGGATGGGGTAATGGTCTTTAAAAAGTCAAGCACAAAATTGCACTCAGATGGCGCAGCGTGTGTGCTTTTTCTCTGCAAGTAATGTTCGTGTTATAGCACCTTCCTAGGAGGAACTCAGCATTCAAACAGTCTGACTCTAAACTGCGAGGAGCCGGACTCCAGCTGCCCTAGTGCTTAATGGATAGTGCCGGGTTTTCTTGTTATTTCAGCCGCAGTCCTTTGTATGTTGAACTTAGTAAAACGGACTTCTTAGTAAACATGCATTAAATCTGGGTGTCAGCGATGTGGATCATAGTTTGGGTAAAATACAACGTAGAGCCAAACTTTGGCTCCGTATATCCATGAGCAATTGCTTTTTGGAAGTAGTTGCAGTTGTCCACTTCAAAATCCCATTTGTGTGTGTCGTCCTAATCTGTCATATTTGCAGTATCATGATGAAAAAAGGAGTAAACCAGTTCCGTTTTTCCTGCAAAGAAGTTTCTGGATCCTGAAAGTACTGAATACTGCTGCTGCCTGATACAGAATCCGTTTGACTTTAAAAAAGAATTTTCTGAAGTGATTAGGAAAGTGGGAATTACAAAGAAAAACTTAATTAACTGCACTCTTTTCTTGGTTTTTCTGTTACAGTTGTTATATAGTAAAAAGAAAGGCAGTTAATTTTCCATTTATCATTGTTCAAAAGCTAAGGTTCTGAAAACTTTCTCCAAACAAATGTAAAATTATTTTCTGAATTACCTGTGAAACAAAATACAGTTAGCTCTATATTTTCAATTCAGAAACTAAATAAGCAATCTATTGGAGTAATCAAGGTGTGTTAAAAATAGGAGAGCATTCAGCTTAAATATGATTATGTCCCTTGTTTTGATCTACAAAGATGATTTGGTTGCTTGGATTTTACCATAGGCACACTCAGGGACAGCTCCAATTAAAGAAAACCTTCATTTTAGAGGCACAAGGCTTTCAGCTAATTCACCCATCACTACCTAATTTTGTCCTTTGGCCAACAGTAAAATGCTTAGCACTGCACTTTATCATCTGAAAAAGTCTGAGGTGCTGGCATACTCATTCCAGATAAGTAAATTCTCTTTTTTTTCTCCCGGATGATGAGGAAAAAGCTATGCCTTGTATGAATCAGTGGTTTTGGTCTCTATTTATGAACTGCTAGTTAAAAACTACTGACTTGTTGCTTTACAAAGGTGCTGAAAAGTGTTAGAATGAATGGAATTATTCTGTGGCTCATATAAAAATAGTTTTTAAAAATGGACATAGATTCCATATGAGTCACAGAACAATTTCTCTAATTGGAATGCTTTATAATTTAATTAGATTAGTAAATGTATTTTAAGTTTTTAGAAGTATAAATATATGTTATGCATAAATATAATTATAAATGTAGCATAATACAAATTGTTTAATCAGCTTTATTTTCTCAATTCTATAAGAATTTTACATCTATAAAATAGATGAAGATAGTTTGCATTTCAACATTTTGGATCATAAGGTATTTGAAGTCTTGTAAATTTCTGTGCTCTTCCATTTGTAGATGGAGAGAGTAAATTTTATAGATAAAGACCTCTAGTGAGTGTTCTGGAAAAAAAATACTTCTATAGAATCTGTAGATCATTCTCCCTAGCTGAATCTTATTTAGTAAAACTGAGTATTTCTTTTTTTTTTTCCTCCCTTCCCTGAGCACAATGCGTGTGTGCTGGCTAGTGAGCAAAGATAGAAGCTGTCAGCGAATTAAACTGCCGCACTTAGAAATGGTGGTGATAGGGCGTGGGCCTGAAACAGAGATAACAGACAAGAAGTGTTCACGAAGACAAGGTAAATTGGAGATTAAGGTAGCAGTCCTAAACATGCTAGGGAGTAAATCTTAGTAAACTCAGTAGTTTTTACTTTGGATTGCTCTGTAAGTTGATTTCTGCCTTTTTTTTTTTTTTTTGCCTAATGGCATAAGTACCTCAGCACCAAATAAAGGGTCAGAATAAGTCGCATGGTGAATAATAGTTAAATAGCTAAGAGACTAAGCTATGAATTAGGAAAACTGTGGTTTGAATCTAATTTCTGATCAGCTCTCAAGGATGGCTTTCAGTTTCCCAGGTTATTTTTATTAGATTTATTATGGCCTTCTACTCCAAAAGATGTACTACAGAGGAAAATAATAAAAATAGGTGTCTGGATTACAAGATACTATATGTGACATATTTTCAGTGATTTAACGTTTTATAATATTGTGTTGTACAGATAGTCCTCATTTAGTGACCACAGTTGAGACTGTCAACTTCATTGTTAAGTGAAGTGGTTGCTCAGTGAAACCACGACTGTGCTTATGATCTTACTTCAGCTTTCCTTTGCTTCACAGACCTGATAAATGCAAGGACTGGTCACAAAGTTACTTTTTCATCACTGTCGTAACTGTGAACAGTAGCTAAACAAGTCAGTCACTAAACGAGGACTACCTGTACTTCCCAACATTTTATAGATGAAAGTAAGGCCATGCTTTTATATTTGCAATTCACCTGTTGGGTAGAAGTAGCTATAGTAGTTGAAGAAATATAAGAAAGTTTAATAGAATGGTTTAATCCTGTAATGAATCTGCCCTTGTTAGAGAATAACAGTGACTCCAGCACAGATTTAGCCACATATGCTGCTTAGATAGTCCTGGAATGCACTGAATGAGGAGTACCCTTACATTTTCTGTCCATGTATAGGACATTCATGTACAGTCTGGGGTGCAGGCATATGAAGAACTCTAGTGCAGATATGCATACAAACTTAGTCTGAAAAAGAAAAAAATGGAGCTTTTTTTCTTCTTGAGGACAGGCACCGAAACCCAGGGACTGCCTTGCTAGTCAGGGTTAGGGAGACAGGAGACTGTGAGTTCTAGTCCCGCCTTAGGCCTGAAAGCCAGCTGTGTGACCTTGGGCCAGTCACTCCCTCTCAGCCCAACTAGCCCAACTCACCTCACGGGGTTGCTGTTGTGGGGAAAGTAGGAGGAGGAAGGAGTATTATGTATGTTCCCTGCCTTCAGTTATATATAAAAATAATAAAGGTGGGATAGCAAAAAAATTATAAAGTATTTTTAAACCATGATAGCATCTGTATAATAATTTTAAGCCACATGACCAGGGCTCTTCATCATTTTCTGGCATTTATTTGCAGACAAAAGAAATGTTTGAGAATGAATTGGATGTCTCTTAGCACCTATTTTTTAATTTAAACTATATCACGTCAAAGTGTTTGCTTTTCTGAACTGACCTGTTCTTCTCCCTTCTCCATCATTTCTGTAAAATCCACAGCCTGCTATCATTCTGTCACTTTTTTTTCAGTACAGCTAAAAGCAGATTACAACAAAGGGTACGTCAAGGTTAAACAGGTATGCCTTTTCCCTCCCTACAGCATTACTGCATGGTTTCTTTGTGCTTGATAAAGCTGAAACAGAAGAATAAAATCCTTCAGTCTTACAAGAACTAACCTTTGCTATGCTGTTGATCTGTTTACACCTTGTGCTAAGCCATGGTTTAAGAAAGGTTTATTGAATCAGTACAGTTCACTGAGTTTACAAAACACGTTAAGCTATAAAATGTGTCTTACAAACCATTGGTGGTTGAGTTTACATGCTAAGGCCAAAGAATTTTAATGATTGGGTGGTTTATAAATGTAGTAAGTAAATGCTTTTAAAAATAAACCACAGTTTGCAAACCACAGTGACTGGGTTTACAAATCATGCTAAGCCCAAACAAAACAATCCTCGATTTGTCTTACTACAAGCCAGGTCTATTAGGAAGAGGATTGTATGTATTCTATATTTCTTCAGAATTTATTTGCTTTTGGACTTAGTGACATTTCAGTTTCAAAAGCAATTTTGAAATTTTTCCAATTGTTAAAAAAAACAGTGGGAGTGACTTTGTGTGCTAAGATTTGAAGGAACTGCACATTTCACATTTAAGCCAGTTCCTAATGAGCTCTTGACCAAGTGACTCTGGATGGTGCATAAGAGTCGTGGTTTGATATTTTGTAATGGAAACGCTTTGTAAAACTACAGGTCCCAGAATTTTCCAAGGGGAAACCAGGAGAGAATTCAGGCTGGTTTAAACCTGAAACCACAGACACAGTGGGATGGAAGCTTAGCTTCTTTTTCTTTTCTGTTTTTGGAAAAAGGAACTTTCTAGCATGATTTCCCTTTTGCTCAGTTTGCTTGCACAGAGACCAATGAAGCAAGAGGCTTGGCTGCCTTCTCTAACCAAGGTTTGATTTCACTGAGGAGACATTTGCTTGGTGTAGGTGGATAAACTATTGAATAAGACCATGCCCCAGGAGAAACTTCTTTTGTTTACTTATATTTTGTTATCTTTGAACTTTATTAACTTCGTTCTTTTGCTTTGCCAGTCCAGATCCATTCCACTTGGTGGAACTCTATTACATTCCTCTGTCTTCTTTTGATATATAACAGATTTTATCCAGAATTATTTGCTCCAATCCAGAAAGCAAAGCTGAACTTCTTTGATTTCCTTGTTCCTTATAGGACTAGAATGCTGTCTTATATATGCCTTCACAGCAGTAAGCCCCATTGATTCTGTGGGACTTACTTCCGGGTTAGTTGGATTGGGATAGCAATCAGTCTGAACTAGGAGCAGGTGGATAATAGACTGGGTTGTTTCTGTGTATTTGCAGTGGATTGGCAAATATTTCTAATTCTTGAGTATGTTTAGAATCATGGAGTTTAAGAGGCCTTTGAGACCCTCCCCTAAGTGCATAAATTCAGATTAAAGGATCCTTAACTTTGAGCTATCTAGCCTGTCTTGCACAGGAACATAAAATTTTGCAGAAGCAAGAGTACAGTCCGTGCTGTAGTAGACCTTGTGCTCTTCATTTGTGTCTCCTTAGTCCTCTTCATCTGCAAACTATTAAGTATTAAAATATGAACAATTATAGGAATGGGCCTTTTTTCAGGCCCTGGTTAACAGTCCTCATGGCACTCTCCCATCTCACAAGATTTTCACTATTTGAATATATTTCGTGGAAACTGGGGACAACAGTTGAGGGGATGGTTGATACCTTAAAGCCATAAGAAGCCACCATCACTCCTGTTTTAATACATCTTAGCTTTTGTTGCACTATTTAGCCAATTAAAATTCATGTTTAATTGTATAAAATTCAGAGGAAGCCATTGTTCTATGTAAACTGTGGATTATGGCGCAGCATTGTATGTGAACCCAGTCCCTGATGCAGAGACACCCATGGGGTTTTGGAAAAGGTCTTACCTGGATCCAAACTAATATTCCTCTTCGAAGCATTGTACTGGGGCAAAAATGTACTGATCTCTTCCTGAAAGGTAAACCTGTAAAACTCAATCCATTTTTGTTATGATGTTGCTAAAATGAGATGGTCTGTTATTGTTTAATAAGATAGAAAATACCACACTATATTTCAGGGATGCTGGCTTTCAGGGAATGCAGATATTAGTATGATGAATAATGTTGGCTTTTTCTTTTGCTTTCAAGATAGGAGTCAATCCAACCAGTATTGATCTATTGGATGTTGGCAAAGATCAAGAAAGTAAACTGAAGCCAGGACAGGTTCTTCATATTGTCAATAAATTGTATCCATACACCGTACAATTCTTGGAGGAAATGGGCACATGTATTGGTCGGGAAACCAAGAAACTCCAAAGTGAAAAAAGGCCACGCAGTGAACCTGAGAACAAAAGTGTGGAAAATGTATCAGGAAAACAAATCAAAACAGACCAAATGGAGCCACAAAACTACAATTTGTGTAGTGAGGTGACAGATGGCAGTTCCATTTCTTCATTTGAAAGCTCTTCTAGCAAAACGGTGAGCCAAGAAATATGGGTTATGACTGGTATTACAGAACTGAATGCAGGAAGGTAGGGATGGGGAGCCTTCAGTCTGTGGGGCCCCAGCCAAGTCCTCTTTCCCAAAATCTCAGCCTGCCTTCTTCCTGCCCTGAGTTGGGTTTCAGCAATTACCTGGGTATTTTTGTCTCCTGTCAAAAAGAAATAGTTGTAAGAACTTCTAGTTTTTATCCAACAGACAGTGGGGCTTCCTGAGAAACTCTGAAGACTGCCTCCCAATTTTGCTTGATTCACTTAGGATATATGGATGATGGAAGAGAGGGTGGGGGAATGAATCTGAGGTTTAATTTGGAGGATTAGTTTAATGGAAACTAATTAATTTAATGGCTGATCCCTGCTTTAAGGAGTAGATAACATTTCAGGAGTTTCTCCATAACAGCTTTCAGATGGTTTGGCAAGTCTTCCTTTTTCTGAGGAGCTGTCAGCTTTTCAAGGTAGACCAGACTAGGAAACCAAAGTCATGCATGCTAATAGTACTTTTATTATAAGTTTATAGTAACAGAATCTTGCAAGTCTGAATATGCTTCACCACCACCCCCTTTATCTTCGTGAGAACTAGGGAGGGTCTTGTCTGAGATGCTTTCTCAGGTCACAGTTCTGGCCCAGACTCAGATTTCTTTTACCTGACCATTGTCTTGGTTGCAGCTCTTCCTTGTTCTTCAGGGTTATTCCTTTTGCCCGTTACGTGAGGACTGGAGTTCTTAAGGGAATTCCCTGCACCCCTACTAACAAGTCCCAGAATTTTTTGGAGGGGAGCCATAACATTGAATGGGGACAGACTGAAATAGCCTCGCTTTGGCCCACATGCAATCCCTGAAACTGCCCCTCCCCAATTTATTCTGTTCAGATGTTCAGAGGAAATATGAGAGCATAGTAGGGCTGCAGGGAGAGGGAAACTTCTCCTTCCCTTCCCTTCCTGTTCTGCTGATAAAAACCATTCCATCATTGAGAGAGGTTAATTCAAGATTTATAATTATCTAGGGAGCGGGGAAAGTACTGAGAATGCTTTTGGAGCTCAGAGTTTGTGAGTGGCTGGCATTTTGAACTAGGTCACCACCTGGGGGCAGGCACTGTCTGAATTGGTCTTAGTCTTGAGTAAGGTACTTTCTGCCTGTTGAGTTATATTTTTGTTTCTCCTAGGACAAGTCTCAAAGTGATAAGTGTTTTAGCATTGCATACACTCTGAAAAGTATGCGAGGGTCTCCTAAAATTATTTTAGCTATTCAGACAGCACAATTAAATTGATATTAGATTGCAATCTTAAGCTTGCTTACTTAAGTAGTAGGAAATGTGTCCCACTGGACTCTTTGGGATACATTTTGGAGTTTAAAAATTATATATCCATAATGTTTATATTCTTCTGTTTGTCCTTTAGGAATGTGTGCCATATTGGGCTCAAGGTCTGAAGGTTTCCATGCAAAACCCAGACATGCAGGTAAGGGTTTCATGTTGCTTTGCTTAAAGGCTGATATGCATGAGAATATTAACGTCATTGTAAATTCCGGTTTATTTCCTTGTGTACCTGCTAGGTCTACAAGGATGAACATGTTGTAGTTATAGAGGATAAGTATCCAAAAGCTCGCTATCACTGGTTAGTGTTGCCCTGGGAGTCCATTTCCACTTTATTTGCGGTAACTCGTGAGCACCTTGAGCTGTTGGAACATATGCACGTGGTTGGAGAAATGATAGTCCAGCAGTGCCCGGAGAAAGACAGGTTGCGCTTCAGACTAGGCTACCATGCCATTCCCAGCATGAGGTAAGGCAGAATTAGGGTGCACTAACCTTCTACCAAATATGCATTAGAAGGAATTCTGCCTTCTGGCTCATAGCTTTTGTTAGTAAGAAAGACTGTTTTAATACATTGTTCTTCTTTTTGTTGTAGTCACACCAGACCTAGTTATCATTTTTGCTTCATTTTCTTAGCCAGCTCCATCTTCATGTCATTAGCCAAGACTTTGATTCTAAGTGGTTTAAGACCAAGAAGCACTGGAATTCTTTCACAACCAATTACTTCTTAGACTCCACAGGTAATAACACAGGCTATCTCTTTTAATGTCCATGCCTATTCAGACTTGGGTTTTTTCCTATAACTTAAGATCAAGCTAGTGTAATGGCCACAGCCGTGTTGGTTTAATAAAGTTCCTTTGCCAGTCCCATAGAAAGCAAGCAGGTGGGTAAATACATCTAGTTTAACACCAAAAGAATTGAGGCAAGGCAGGTGTTCCCCTGCAGAATGTTCCCCCAGTATGAGAGAGAAGGACCATGGAAAGTGGAAACATGGGAGGGTTCAGCTTCCCTCCCTTCTTAAAAGGACAAATCTCTTCCCTGCATATATATGAAAAGCCCAGACACAGTTGAACAAACGTGATTGCTGCCTTGTGTGATTGGATTATAAGATTCTTTCAGAGCAAATTTTCTGCCAACCCATTCATAACAAACATTTTTGGACGTCTGCTGTTGTGGGGATGGCTCCAGAAACACAGCCATCCTACAGAAGCTAATTTTGGGGCTTATATAAAGAATCTTGAGACTTTGAGCTTGCCGACATTGCTAAAAATTAGGTGAAATGTCAAGGAATCCCCCCTTCCCAGTTTCTAGGGTTTTCTCAAAGTGAGAAAAGTATTGGTAGCTAAAGCCATTCATGTGGGTTTTGTAACAGGATGGATATGGCCAGACCTATAAACCTAGATCTATTATGTTTTTCCCCCTTCTTCGCTCTTCAGATGTGATAGCAATAGTGAAGAAGAAAGGAAAAGTCGCTGTAGATAAGAGTGCTCTCCAGCTTCTGAAATTGCCTCTGAAGTGTCACGTGTGCAAACAGCAACTGCCGACTATCCCTCAGTTAAAGGAACACCTTAAAGAACATTGGCCAAAATGACTTGACGACTCTGGCTTTATTCACGCGCTACAGTTTACTGAGTATTGGGTAAATTCAGTTCCAATGCTCATATGCAAATATTGATGCTATTGCCTTATGAAGTGTACCAAACACATCATCTAGCTTAATGTGGCCAACAGTATTTGGGGGAGGAGTGGCTGTTATGGATAGGAGGGACGTGGTAATGTAGGAGGTTTGTACAATGTTGTGCTTGTGCTTTTGCAGTGGAGCCCTCACCCACGGCATCGCTGTGCCCTCTGCTAAACAATTCATTGTAACTAATTGGCCAGCTAAAGTGAGCCCTGATGTTGAATGAATCTTTCTGCTTGTTATGTAGTAACTGTTTTAGCTCTGATGTGATGGAAGGAGACTTAGTGCCCACATTCAGGATACTATTCTACATTTCAAACTGAACCTTAGGGTCATTTTCAAAACTGGCATGGGTAAGAGGTGAAAAACCCAGAATATACTTTAGTGAGATTTGACTTGCAGCCTGAGATATCAGGATAATGTTTCATGCCATGTTGGAGGCATTCCTCTGTTCTCCCAGTTTGAATTTCAGCTTTACCGCTGTACTGATTCTACATCTGTGGATGTAGCAGACATTACAGTGTGAAATCTGAGATCTTATTTCAAAAAGGAATATTACTTGGAATTCTGTATTTATTTCAATGTGTGTATATATTGATGTGCAAAGCAATGTCTATTAAACTCTACTCCTGTCTACATCCTGCATTTCTTCAAATGATCTCAAGCTGGTAGAGATACTGTTTCTCTTCCACACACACACACCACATTATAGCTTCACGGTGCTGTGAGTAGCTCAGGCTAAAAGGAGCTAAGAGGCTTCACTTCATCCAGCTAAATAAGAGTTGTTAAATTCAGTGTCTATTTTAATTATCTCTGTTGGTTGCAATCCTGTGTAAAGTTATCTGGCAGTCTCACTGAACTCCTAGAGTTTATTTCTGAGCAGGCATAAATGAGATTGTACATTTAGGTATAATCCTGGAATTCATGCTTCTACTAAATTCAGGGGTACCAGTCCAAGTAAATGTATTCATGAGAAAAAAAATCCTGAGAGATTTCCATGGGTGCAAGCAAAATAAATTTAAATAGCAATAAAAAATATACAGAACATTGAAATGGATCCAATAATTCAGCGTTTGAACAGCATCAACCAATTAGCTGGAATAGTCCTTAACCTTAGCAGATTGATCTCCAAGCAGTTCCACAACATCATTGCTGTTGTAGAAATCCTTGTGAAACCCAGCTGAAGGTAAATCAAAAGACAAAATGTGTAAGGGAGGGTGTCATCCCTTCAGGGTAGGGCTCCACAGGCAAGTGAGCTAGGGGTAAAGAGAGGCTGTAAAACCCTCCCCTTGCCATTTTTCATGCCTCGACTCTTTCAAATGTACATCTATTAACACGCAACGTTGGGACAGCTCTTCCAAATTCTCTGGGGTGCCTCATTTCACCAAGTCATCTCTCAGCTTGTCAGCAAGTCCTTCTGAAAATTGGTTAATCAGAGCCAAAACATTGCACCCCACATCTCTGGTAAATAATTGAAAATTTGATGTGTATGCAGAAACTACAGTATGTTAACTTTGTTTTAGCTTGCAAATCTCTTGATTACGTGTCGCTCTCTTAGCAGAATCACCAAAAGAAGCTCTAGATCTTTGCATTAAATTCTGGTAATTGTCCAATCATTGCTTTCAATCATGGGCACAGCCCATTTGGGTGTCTCTTCTTTCAACAAATTCAGAACAAAAGTCATCTTGATTACTTCTGTAGGAAGTTCTATCATCCAACCCGCCATAAATCAGCTCAGTGTGGGGTTGTGAAAGCTGGAGTTGATCCGGAGCTTTTCCACACTTTTCTGGCCAAGTCCCATGCGAGTGCAGAAATATTGGTTGGGCTGCCAGTTCCTGTGCCATTGTTGGTTGAGGCAAGCTTTGCCCCAAATGCTGTGCTAGTTGCACCATGGCATTTTGCATGTTTGCTTTGTAAATCCACTTGGTGTTGCAATAATGCTGCAGCAAGATGTTTAGCAGACAGTTGGGTGCCCCGAAGATCGGATGCTCTCTCTTCAAAGGCAAGGTTCTCTGCCTCTCCTAATAGATGGAGGTTTTCAAGATTAGTGTCTGCCCTTCAAGGTAGGCCAAGGCAGGAAACAGACACCACAAGATATACTGGATCTCTAATCTAGGCTATAGTAACAGAACCTTGAAAACCTAACTGCGTTTTTCTTTCCTCTTACCAAAGAGAGCCAGTTTAAATTTCTTTCTAGAGGTGTCTTCTTTCCTGTGCTTAAATCATGTTTGGCTAACTGCTGCATTCTACTCTAACATATATGTGGTTCTTTATGCTGGACTTGTAGAATTACCACAAACTTGCAAGCCATGTTTTAGCCTAGAACGTTGTGTGAACCCAATTTGTATGGCTCAGTTGTACAAACATAACCTAAACATACCCTTCTTTTCTGGATCTTGAGTGTAGGAAAAATTGAATTTAGGCAGCCTACCCTTCAGGACAATCTACTCCAAACTGATACTCCCAGCTGTGTTGGAAGTACTGCTCTAAGAATTCCCATTGCGATGTCACAATGCCTACTGTTGGTGTCATCAGGATTCTAAATCATGTCCATTCCTGCCATTTGAAATGGTGGTCAGTACATGGAGAGTAGGCATTTATGAGCATCAGGAGATAAAATGTCAAGCAGAGGAAGTGCAAGCTCTGGCTCTCTGCCATCAAAAAAAGGACCAATAGTCAAGCCTAGCGCCAAACTTAGAGAAGAGGGAGACTCAACTCCAAGGAGGATAGTAAAGGAGACAAGAGCTGTGGTCATAGATATTGGTACCGGCTCCTGCAAATGCGGGTTTGCTGGAGAACAAAAGCCAAGCCATGTGATTTCATCTACTGTAGGCAAGCATATCCAGGAGACAGCAAAAACTGGAGATAACCGGAAGGAAACTTTTGTTGGAAGAGAACTTCAGGATGCAACAATACCCTTAAAGCTCGTCAACCCTTTAAGACATGGAATAATAGTGGACTGGGATTCTGTTCAAGATGTCTGGGAATATATTTTCCTTAGGGAGATGAGGATTCGACCTGAAGAGCATGCTGTCCTAGTATCAGATCCTCCCCTGAGCCCTACTACCAACAGAGAAAAATATGCAGAAATGCTCTTTGAAACATTTTGCACCCCTGCCATGCACATTGCTTACCAGTCAAGACTGTCAATGTATTCCTATGGAAAGACCTCAGGTCTTGTTGTGGAGAGTGGTCACGGTGTCTCCTACGTAGTTCCCATTTACGAAGGATATACCATGCCAAGCATTACTGAAAGAGTGGACTATGCTGGATCAGATGTCACTCAATACCTAATGAAGCTATTAAATGAGACTGTGAAATTGTTCACAGAGAAAGACTGGAGTATCTTGGAAGATATCAAAGAGAACTATTGTTTCACTTCACTGGATTATCAACAGGATGCAGCTACATCTCTCAGGAAGCACGAGATTGAGTATGAGCTTCCTGATGGGCAAATTCTCATTCTTGGAAAAGAGAGATTCTTGTGTTCTGAAATGCTCTTTAAGCCATCCTTGATAAACTCACAGCAGCTGGGACTTCCCCTCTTGACAATGACTTCCCTCAACAAGTGCGATGTCACCCTAAAAAAGAACCTGATGGGCAACATCT
Source organism: Candoia aspera (assembly GCF_035149785.1). NCBI lineage: Eukaryota > Metazoa > Chordata > Lepidosauria > Squamata > Candoiidae > Candoia > Candoia aspera. Next base: position 167,690,029 of record NC_086154.1, on the reverse strand, counting down.
TGTTATGCGGGGGCTGCACCATGCTAAAGGGCTTTGCTGACCGCTTCCAGAGAGAGCTGATTAGAATGTGCCCAAACGATAATCCCATTTCATCAGCTTCTCCAGAAAGAAAAACATCTGTCTGGACTGGAGGCTCCATCCTGGCATCTCTCAAGGCTTTCCAGCAGCTTTGGGTTCATAGGAGAGAGTATGAGGAACGGGGTCCTTTTTACATCTACCGGAAGTGTTTCTAAATCCCCAACATGAATCCCTTCCCCTAAAGCCTGTTGAACTGGATGCAGCTTGGTTGAGGAAAAGGACACACATTCCCTGCCGCCCCAACAATAACAACCTGAATGTTACATGGTCTGGATGACATTCTTTTCTCTGTGTATTAAAAGCTCATTGCTGTAACAGCAAAAAATGGTGTTCCTTTTTTTGATGCAAGTAACAAAAAGCAGAGAAGATCAATGCATCATGGAAACCTTCCAACTCAATGATCTTGGCTCAGGGCAGCAACTGCACTTCTTTATTCATTCACCCCAAAGTAAATGAACTGAGTGGGACTTTATTTTGAGTAAATTATACAGGACTGTACAATTACTGTAAGTATCACTGAGGGTCAGTGTCTCACCAAAGGGGAAAAAAGCAGAATAGGACAATCTGAACTATAATTTCCAGAGGGATTGCTCTAAGTAGTCTGTTGCATTAAAAAGCAATGGAGTCTTGTAGCACCTTAAAAGGCCAACATACCTCATGAATTCCAGTTGTGTTGTTTTTGCAGAATTCTTAAGCCTCACCTGCCATGTAGCCTGTGATACCCACATGCTTTCAACTATATCCTGGCAATAGTAGCAGCTCTGAGATGTCTTTAAAAAGAAAAGTCAGATTCTCAGAGGCAAACCTACATCTGCTGGCCGTGCATAACTCTTCTTTAGAGATTGCACACAGTTATGAAATTGCAATCCACAGTACTTGTGATACGCACCCATTATTAAGGATCTAAAGAAGCATTGATCAACATTCGTACATTAATATATCTGATTGTCCATATATCTGATTCAGTCACTGGAAATTGTATTTCCAGAAAAGGACTGTGTGCTCAGTGTTATAGTGTTTTATGACAGTTTCATTATGAAGAAAATCAAATGTGAGAGATTCAAAGAAAAAAGTTACAACAAAACTTTATTAACCATCCTCGTTGCCCTTTGTTCTCAGAAAAAGAACATTCCATCAATACTCATTTTGTCAAAGCAGGGTATGTTAGATTCAGTGTAAATCTTGCTCAGTTGTAGTAACTGAATTGTGTGCCCTTTTTAAAAAAAAAAGCCTAAAAAATTAAAGTACTACTAATAGCCCTGCTTTAAAAACTCCAAAGATCACTTCAGCTATCAAACCGCAAAAAGGAGTTTGGAGAGTTCAAAGCAACATATTAAAAATAATTTACAATAGCAGAAGCCAACCGGTTGCTACCTGGTTATTCAGGCAATGCTGGGGGGGAAAAGGTGGAAGGAAGCCCATGATCAGACATATCTCAGGCAAGGTGGATTTACACTGTTTTGTGAGCCAGTTCATCCTTCTTCATTTCAGGACGCATGATGAGAACCAGTGCTTAAATACGGGTAGCCCTCGCTCAACATCCACTCGTTCAGCAACTGTTCAAAGTTATGACGGCGCTGAACAAGAGGGACTTAATGACTGGTCCTTGTGGTTACAGCCGTTGCAGCGTCCCTGCAGTCACGTCATCGTGATTCGGGCACTTGTCATAACTGCAAGCCAGTTGCCATCGCAGCACCCTGTGGTCACATGATAGCCATTTGTGACCGTCACTGTGGCTTCCAACAAGCAAAGTCAATGGGGAAGCCAGCAGGAGGTCGCAAAAGGCGACCATGTGACCATGGGATGCTGCAACTGTGCAGGATTTGCCTAATAATGGTAACTGGGACTGCTGGAACTGCTGTCGTAAGTTGGCATGGTCACATGACATCACACTACAACCACGTCAGAGGTCCTGGTCCCAATTACTGTTGGTAAGCGAGGGCTACCTGTGTAGATCTTCATCCTGTCAGTAGCTGTGGAATTGAGATTACTGGAGAAGATTCAACTTCCACTGAGTGTTTTTATTGAGTTTTGGAGCAATAAAGATCTCTGGATCTGAAAGGGAGAAGAGGCAAGAGATAATTCTACAAATATGAATAAGCAAGCAAGCCAGCAACAGTAATAGATATTACAGTACATTTTATGTAAACATTCTGAAACAAAAAAATGCCTAATGCAGCAAGGTTAGATTTCTGAGCATTCCCAAATGGCATGCTTCATGGTTAGATACAATAACATTAGATACAATCAGAAAAGCTTCTAGGGATTGGTTTCAAAACTTGAATGCTAGGGCCCGGTCCAGGAGCATAAGTAAGAAAGGAAGGGTTTTGTTCAACTTACGAAGTTCCCAGTCTCCCTCCGTACTGCACAAAGTAACCTTTCTTGCAACTGGGGGCCAAGCTTTAATTATTTTTTTGGCAGCTGAGAATTACAGGAGGCCAGAATTATCGGCCCACAGTTCCCCCCCCCCCCCCCGTGTCAGAAACACCTACCAAGGTACTTCTGTGTTGAAAGGATTTGCTGGTGACGTCACCATTGCCCAGGGGACGCCCGAGGGGGCTCCTTTCATGCCCCTGTTATTTTCCTGCTGAAGTGGTACCTATTTATCTACTTGCATTTGCATGCTTTTGAACTGCTAGGTTAGCAGGAGCTGGGACAAGTTGACAGGAGCTCCCTCCGTCACGTGGCTCACGCTCTCGGGTTTCGAACTGCCGAGCTGCCAACCTTAATGGTCCTCTGACTCAGCATCTTAACCACTGAGCCACCGCGGCCCACAGGTGAGCAGCATTTGAAGAGCTGATGATAGTAGTGCATTTGTATGCTGCTCAGAGTCACTGTTGTGAGATAGGCAGCTCAATAAGTCACTTAAATAAACAAATTTGGTTTGCTAACAAACCTATTTGTTTCATTTCACATTGTAAGTGGGCAAAATCAGAAGGTTTTTTTTTTCATGACAAGATCTTGCCACTACTGGGTCTGCAATAGATCCCATGCAGCCTACAAGTTGCTCACAAATGGATTAGAGGGATGGGTTTCAAGACAAGCTTAAGTTCCAGCATCCCAATTTTATTTTATATTTTATATTTTATTTACACACACAAACACACAAAGCATATTCAGTTTGTACACTACGTGATCTGCCTTACCTTGTGCTATGGGAGCCATCACTTTCTGTTGAGCGTAGGCAGCAGTTATGCTATTAGCAGTTGAATTGGGGCCCAGGATCTGAAATTGCAAGGGATTGGCAAAAGGAGATGTTCATTTACATAGAATAATGAAATGACAGCAGTTCAGCAGAAATAAAAGCTTAATCTGGACCAGGTTGTTTCCTGAGTTTTTCGTAACAGCTTTACCAAAAAAACTTTTTCCTGATGGAATGAACAGAAGAGACATACCTTGATTTTGTTTCCCAAAGAAGAGACATACCCAGATTTTGAACCTGCTTTTTGCTTACAGGTAGTCCTTGACTTGCAATGGCAATTGAGACTGGAATCTCTGTTCCTAAGCAATGCAGTCGTAGAGTGTGACCACATCACTTAGCGATAGCAATCCTTGCAGTCCCAGTTGCTGTCCTTAACTGAATCCCAAGATCATTAGGCAAGGCAACTTCCTGCTGGCTTCCCACAACCAATGTCGTCAGGGAAGCCAGCAGGAAGTTGCAAGTCCCGGGCTGGCAGGTAGGTAAGTGGCTGCTGCTGGGTGGGGGAGGGAGCAAAGGGGTGTGCGGGGTTGTTGGGGAGGTCAGGGAGGGTGCACGAGGGTTTGTGGAGGTGCTCAAGAGGTGCAGTGCAGGTGCACAAGGGGGTATGGGGGTGTGTGAGAGGCACAGCATGGGTCGGAGGGTGCATGAGGGTGTGAGGGAGGGTTGGGGGGCGTGAGGATGCAGCGCAGGTCGGAGAGTGCACGGGGGTGCGAGGGAGGGTGCACGAGGGTGTGGCACAGGTCGGGGAGGGTGCACAGGGGTGTACAAGGGCACAAGGGAGGCACGATGAGGGTCGGAGAGGGTGTGGGGGTGTGTGAGGGGCCAGCGCAGCACTAGCACAGAGTTAGGGGAGGGTGCAGGGGTGGGGGAGACCAGTGACATCCAACCTTCCCTGCTGGCTTCCCCATTGACTTTCTGGGGAAGCCAGCAGGGAAGGTTGCAAATGGTGATCACGTGATTGTGGGGCATGGCAATCAGTTGTAAATGCAAACCTGTTGCCAAGCACCCAGATGGCAATCACGTGACCACAGGGGTGCTGTGATGGCTGGAACTCCAAGGACTGGTTGTAACCACCATTTGTTCAGCACTGTTGTAATTTTGAACAGTCGCTGAATGAATGGTCGTAGGCCGAGGACTACCTGTACTCATATATACAACATCTTCCTGGCAGCAACTGATTTCTTGACACAAACCAATGGAATGGCATTCTCCTTAAAGAAATCAGGTAAATAAACTAGACTTTACAGCACAGTACTGGTAGCAGCATCTTATCTTCAATAAATTAACTCCCACACTGATACCCGGTATTGGGTACAGCTGTGATTTTAAAGAAATAAAGTGCAATGAAAATAAGACCTCAATCTAGCCTCTTCCGCAGGCCAAAGTACACCCTGCATTATTCTGGCTTCTGAAGAAGCATTTTTTAACATATGAACACCTTCAGTTTAACAACTCATGAGGTCTCAATCCAGAACCAAATTCAGAATAGGGATTCTGGCAGTTTCCTATGGATAACTCCCATCCAGCTGTTGTTTTCCCCAAACTGATGGGCACAATTTTCAGCAGAAGACTGATACGGGCTTCTAATCCAGAGCAAGCACACTCTGGATTGAGTCCCGCAACTCAGCAATAGTTGCAGGATCCAACCCTTTTGTAAAAATGATGAAATCAGCGTTGTGCGCTTGCACCACAAGCTCTACCTATTTCGTACATCCATGCAACATCACGGTGCACATAAAGAATAAAACAGGCAGCTTGATGTTGCTTTTGCCTCCTCTTGACCCCCACCCCCCATGGATATACCTCCTCATGTTGCAACTCTGCTGCAACTGATTTTTCATCAAATAAGGTGACCTCCTTAAGACTGCTTTTTCAAAATCAAACAGTGTAACACAGTGTACCAGTAAGAGGGCCAAGGGGGCCCAGACTGGAATTAATGTCTTACTGGGCTGGCTGGGATGTGCTGCAGGTCTGGGCTCCAAATTTCAAGCAGGGAGCTCTCCATCAAGTGAAGGGTATCCTCAAAGGCTTGTTGCAATTCCTGGGCTTGCCCATCATAGCCAAACAGGACTAGGTACTTTAAAAGGCTGTGCATCTCACCTTGGGGGAAAAAAGATCCCACCCCAGTAAGTTTAAAATGCATTTTTAAAAAACAAGGGTAAGCATATAAGATAAACCTGATCCTTGCTTGGTCTCTGATCCTAGCCTGAAAATAATGAGATCCTCCCCTTTGGGGATATAGGCAGAAGCTGTATCCAGCATGTCATAATCCCTGGTTTCAGAACAACAGCCCTGGAGGTTGCTGCAGGTCTCGGTTTCCCCAGGGACATTCTGCAAAGGTAAAAATGTCCTACCTTCTAAAAATAACAATATTGCCTGACTGGGCTAGTGATTCCAGCATTCTATCCAATAGTTCCAGAGTTCTAGAAATGCACGGAAAGCAAATTATATTTAATATCTTTCTTACTAAAAGTTTCTTATAATTAGTTGTCATTATTTTGCAGTATCACTTCCAAAATCTCGCCAAGAAAAATGCAGGGACTTGTTGAAGCAATCACCAGGAGTCAACAGGGAGTCAAAGGCACACCGAGTTTACTCCTATGCTATTCCGCCATCAAAACAGTGACTACGGGCTTGATTGTGTTTAGGAATGCTGGCAAAGTAAAAGAAAACCAAAGGGGAGTAAAAGACAAGAGCGTGAGAACCATCATTACATTTTATCTCCTCAGCACTCTGTTTTCTTACAACAGCTCATTTGCACTCCATTTTTAAGATTAACCTGGTTTCTTAAGAGTACCCTCAAATCAAGAGACTCTAATAGGGAGAAGAAAATTAGCACTGACAGTCAGGTATTCACAAACAGTTATGCCCACCTACAAACTTGGTTTGGGGTATGTGGATTTGGCAGTTAGGCCCATTTGGTAAGGAAGGCAGCCTTTCATGCAGCTCCTTGTTAACCCAAGACCACTGAACATCCGTGTTCAGAATCTCTCTAGACACGGTTATCAGGCCCTGCTTTTGGACATCTCCATCAGGTCTTTTCATGATCGCCTCTGGGGCTCTTCCTTTGAGCCCCGTCCAAAATGTGGAGAACCAACCTTTGCAACTAACCTTTCAAGTTGTCAATACTACGAACTATTTCCCCTAAAACCTCCAGGAGTGCAACATCTTCCAAGGGACTCCCTTCCTTCAGGCTGTGTTTCTTGCGTTCTGCCTTGCGACGGTTCTTTGAGGAGCGTCTACAACAGATCAAAGAGCAACTGCAAAATGAGCTGCCTAGGTGGTGGTGGTGAAGTGGGAAGAGGGAGACTAAAGGGGTGGGGGAGGACAACTTACAAATACTTGGCCTTGTACGTACTTTTGCACTTGCACAAGTGTTGAGTCGGATAATGGAAGCCACATCCTCAGATGATAAGCCTGGTTTGGACTGTATTATTTCAGACTGCAGATGGAATTTATAGGACCGGATGACCCCTTAAGCTACATCTGCTCCCCTCAAACACAACCCCCTTCCTTTCCTGAAAATGGAAAACTTGCACAGCAGAAGAAAGCTAAACCCTTTTCTCCTATCATGCTTGTTTTCTATGTGCAGCAACTTTTGATTCTGGAATTTTTATGGAGGGGAGATAAAGGAGATGCAATTCAACCCGTGAATCCATATGCAGTTACACAGAAACCGATTTACAGTGTGCAGATAAACAGAAGCAGCATTTGAAATGGATGCACGATACATGCAGAAAATGTAGCTGCTTTAATGATTCGAAGAACTGCCTGTTCACATTCTCATACATTATGAACCTCATTCAAATGCCCTTATTTACTATGTCAATTAGCTCTAAACTTTGCACCACTATTCTTCTATTTTTCTTTCTTGTTTTGCTATTACCTGTGATTATTGCCAGAGACTGAAGCCTTTTTATGTCCTCCTCTTTTTGGGAAATTTAACGTCTGGCTCCAATGAATGGCCACAGCATCAACAAAGAAACTATTTTTATCTCTGTCTCTTCCATATCTCTCTCTATGCTCTTGTTCTGAGAGCTGGAAGCATGTTACTTAGCCATACACTCCAAACCCTCTTCATATATGGTCAGGCTTTATAAGAGACTCAGTATGACATGGCAAAAAAGGCGTCATGTTTATAGATGGCATGTTCTCTTTAGACGTTACATGAAATTCCTAAAGGAGAGAGATTATTTAAAAATGTGGAATTTTCTCTCTCCAACTCTTACAAACTCAAACTTCAAAAATTATTTTCCTTACAGGTAAAAGTGGGAAAAGGCTCAGATTAATGTTGTAGGCATCTAAGGGGCCAAGAGAAGTTGCTTTGCAGCCTGTTTGGTTATCAATCTGCCAGTGGAGTTCAGAAAGAAAAGGAGATCTGAAAGAGGGAGCCAGACCCAGCCTTTTTATCTAGAGACCGGTGGAAATCCAAAACTTGGGACATGAATTGCAGTCGAACTACACCAAAGCTAAGATAAAGGCAAAGTAACATACGCAGATATTCTTGAGTTACTGTGAGTATATTTGGAACTTGTGTCACTGGCTGTCACCAAGCTGCTGGTATCAGAAAAGAGATCCGATTCAGGACAATTTGGTGCTTCGTGATCTGCAAAAGCCAGTTACCTTGATCAGTAAAAAGGGGGAAAAATTCACATCTTTTCTCCTAAATAAATTCCCCCCTTGCTATTTCATTTCAATAGCACTTTTTCTTTGTTTTACATTCTGAAATGCATATTTTTTTGTTTCAGGTTCATCCAGGGAAGGTGAAACCAAGGAAAAAAGTTACTTCTAAAGTTCTTAAGCAAATGATCCCTGATGTGAAATGTTCAGAATTGCAATCTGAACAGGGATCTCCTAGTTCATTAAGCTGAATGACTGAATCAGATCTAACTGTCTTATTTCCTTGGAAGTCAGCCAGATATACCTGGAAACAACAATTCAAATACTTCTTTTGTGTGTTTGTTTCCAGCATCTGGCCCACGAATATGAAGGTAGCCTGATGTCAAACAAGATCAAGAAAGCAAGAACTATACAGATTGCAAAAAGGTATCTTTAGGGCTAGACTGGTATAAATACAGAGTCTTGAAAAGCATAAGAGGAATTTCCCATCCTCATTTGCAGTGAGTTAATTAAGACAGAGTCTCTTTGAGCGATTTGACACGCTTCTTCCCTGATTTCTCTCCATCCAGGCTAAACTGCCATTTATGAGATCAGCTGTCAACTGCTCCACCTGCTACCTCCTGATTGTTTACATCAGTGGTCTTATCATTTCTTTCCCAGCCTCCCCACAATCTCACTTATGTAGCACTTTATAACTAGCAGAAACTGAACACTTTAAGTTCTATTATTTTGTTGAAGTAGTGACTGAGACTCCCACCCTTATCTTAAGGCACCACACTAACTAGGAACTCTATAAATTAGTGATGCAAAACACAATTCAAGTGCATTACCTAGAAGCTCATTTTGAGCTTGCCGCTTAAGCTCTCGAACTACGGAAAGGCGTTTACGACGGTGAGAAAATTCTGCTTTCTGTGTCTCCAAGAACACCAAATGATTTTTTTGGGCTAGAGAGGTGATCATAGTTAAAACAAGAAATTATACAGTTGAAGCATGCACATTGAAAGTTTTGATTTGGCAATGAACAATTTAAAAAAATCAAATCAAGATCACATGTTCTTTCTGCACAGAGATGAAAATTTGAAATATCCCTTTTATATGTCCTTATCTCAGACCATCCTCTTCATCCTTATCTGAGCCTTATCTCAGCCTTCCATCCTTCCGAGGCTGGTAAAATGAGGACCCAGTTTGCTGGGGAAGGTGACGACTGGGGAAGGCAATGGCAAACCACGCTGATATAGTCTGCCAAGAAAATGTCACGAAAACGGCATCCCCCCAAAGGGTCAGACATGACTTGATGCTTGCACAGGGGATCTTTCACCTTTCACCTTTTTTTTTAATCTCAGACCAACATCCTTTTCCCATTCACCTAACTTGAACCTCATTAAGCTGATACCTCCAAGAGCATATCAGCTCCCAGCAAGCAAGGACAGCCTTACCTTCCAACAAAGATGGCCTGAAGTTGGTCTCTAGAATGTCAGTCCTATTATATTTGTAAATCTGGAATGAAAAAACAAAACAATAAACCTCTGTGACAAAGCAAAACACTTTCCAACAGATAATGGAAAGAATCCAATGGTTTCAGGAATCTTACTATTCTCAAGGCTTCATCCCAGGCTGTTCCTTCTAAAAGAAGCAGGATGGCCTCTTCATAGTCCTGGAAAAGGGTAAATCAAACATTCATTGCCATTTTGCTAACTAATGAGATATCTCCCTCCCCTGAGGCCCTTTAGCAGAAAAGAGACATTTGGGATGAAATCCCAAATCCTGTTATATTCCTAGTATGCAGTGAGAACTCTGCTTGACCTCCTTATAATGTTTATGAATAAAAGTTTAAGAGCAGATTCATACACATGCATCAACATTCATGAAATGGTGGCATCACGTGTTCAAAGGAAGTGTGCAGGAACCTGAGGACTTCATGTGAATCATGTGAATCAGGTTGATATGCATTAGGGTCAATGCTAATGAAATGCACTTGGAACACTGAGCTTTGCACATCTGGGTTTTCTGTAGGGAAGAGGTTCCTGCATTCTATCATGTAAAGAGCTGGTTTTGCGGCTCTTTTACTTTAAAGGAACGGTGGTTTATTGTTATTTTAACCAATGGAAAAGTGGTCTGGAATCACCTGAAAGATATAGATTAAAAAAACACAATGACAATAAAAAAAAAGATTGATCGGCACAGGGATCCATCACCCCAGATGAACATTATATTACTAGTATTATTAATGAATACTATTATATCCTTATCGCTGCATTGCAGGTAATATTCTGCATCAATGAACAACTTAAACAGATATAACCTCATGACCCAAATGCCTCTATCGTTCCAGGTCAACTCAGCCATGGTGCTGTTCAAGAGCATCAGATGATGTATGCCTCTAATTAAGAGCTAATTCTAGCTGTACACGTCTGAACCAGCTCTTTTGTTTTTAACTCATCCAGCATCTTTCCCAGGACTTTGAGATATCAAGCTAATTGTATTAGGTAGGTTAAATCTTTAGGACAGCAACTAGCAATACTTATATTGTCAGTCATTCTACTTGTTGGGGAGTAGATGAAAGGCTGATAGCTTTGCCACATAAACAGATGTGGCATGGATGAGGAGGTTTTCATAAAAAAAATTGGTGCCATCAAGCAACAGGGACTTCAACACTACGAAGCGTATACATTTGGGTGTAGCTAGAACACGGCAGGCAAAATCCAAATGAGGCAATGTAACCAAGGGGACTTACAGATGAACTGCTCTCAGCAATACAATTAAAAATAGTTATACAACCTTCCCTCTCTTATCAAATTTCCTATGATATGAAAGCAGGCAAAGCATGGAAAAAACAGGAGGGTTATAAATGGAGGATGACGATGCATCATCCCAATAGGAAACTTGTCCAGAAACATGGTGGACAACATGTCATGGTGTTACAAACAGAAGATAGAGTTGCAGGAACTTCAATTTGCATCTAGTTCTCTGGGGCAGGAAGCAACCTACTGGCTGCTCAGTGTTCACTTTCTGCTTTCAAACCCAGGGCAAGGAAACATGGGACTCTGGAAATAACGACACAAGTGTGACCAGATCTTCATGCAAATGCTATGATGTATTTGTGTCAGATGTTGGGACACAAGGACAGAATGGCAGCACTTGTCTGATGAGGTCATCATTTTGGCATTATTGTGGTTTGATGTGGATGGTGTTGCGTAGAGAGACACGCAGATGGAAAACCCCAGCTGAAAAAGTGGATCAGAAACCAAACGAATAGAAGGGAGTAAAATAGGAACTATACCTTGGCATATTGTTCCAGGAGAATTGCTGCATCAACATACTTTCTCTTTTCAGAAAGTCTTCCTAAAAGAAGGAAAGTGTTCAGGATAAAAAGAGAGACTTTCAAAAGGCTATTTTCTCCTCTCCTAAAATAGAAGCAGAGATGTGGTGCTTCTATTTCAGGTCTATACAAGTTTCACAAGCCTCCAAACCAAATGTAGCCCCACAATCACTCATCCCTGTTCTTAAACCTCGGCAACAGGTACCCTCTATCCCAGCTATGCAGTGCTCGGCAGCAAACTGGTCCAAAGAGCTGCTAAGGCTTAGAAGTGGTGGCTTACACTAGCTGAAGAGGGTGTGTGTCTTCTCCCTGAACACCTGAGCCCCACATCATACCTGGCTGGTGCTAAAAAAACATCGGGTGTGGCAAGGTTGCTGTTTGAGAAGGACCGAGCAAAAGTAGCCTTTTGCTCATGGAATTAATTTCTAAGCTTTCACTCACAGGCGGGGATTACCGAGCCCCCGTGGACCCACTGGGAGGCTCTACTCATGGTCACTCATACCCTAGGGATCTCTAGATCGGACTACTGCCACGCGCTGTATACCAGGCTGCCCTTGAAGGAGCTTTTGGAAGCTTCAGCAGGTGCAGAATGTGGTGGTGTGGGCAGTTAGTACTGCCTGTTTTTCAGCATATGTGACACCACTGTTCTGTGAGCTGCATGGCTAATGGTATGCTTCCAGGTGCAATTCAAGGTGCTGGTAGTCACCTTTAAAGCCCTTCATGGCTCGAGACCAGGTTACTTATGGGACCATCTCTCCCCGTCCTATCCAGTCAGGCAGGAGGGGGCATGCTCCAAGTCCCATCTTCCAAGGAATGCCAGTTAGCAGGCCCCAGGAGGAGACTCTTTTCTGTCATGGCACCCACCCTCTGGAATATCATCCCTCTGGAAATCAGGCTGTCGCTGTCCCTGTAGGCCTTTCACAAGGCCTTGAAGGCTTGGCTCTGTGCTCAAGCCTGGGGCCCTGGGTGTGTAATGAAGCCTGTCTCCTGGTTATTTTGGCTGCTGGTTGTTGTTTTATAATTTCTTGGCTGCTATGGGTTTTATATTTTTGATTTTGTATATGCTTTTATCATTTTTAATACTGTTCGCTGCCCAGAGTCATATATTTGAGATGGGCGACCATACAAATCTATACAATAAATAAATAAATAAGACATGGCAGATTAGCTGCCTTTGGCTGGGTCATAGTTTGAATGAATTTCTATGTGTTGATCAATATACAAGCAAAACTAAGTTCATGGAACTCATTCCAAGTTTAACTGTGGATTCATCTACTTGCAGGGATTCATCTTTGCTTTCCATGCCATTCCAATTCTCCTCTTTGTCTACCTCTCAGCTGAAATTTAGATTGCACATTCCTGAGAGCACATCCGTGTCTTTTCTTGCTCTGGTTCTTAAATGATTCTGCCAAGTGTCGTGCATGTCAACAGCATTTTTAAACACCACATTTACCTTTCTTGGGAGGGAAAAGAATTTGTAAAAAGATAATGAAAATAAAAACATGGGGGTGCCAAATTCAAATTTGGAAAGAAGAGAGACTACAAGACGTTTGGTGTAACATGGATGCTCACCTGCCATTCTCCTTGCCAGGCTGGCCAGCTTGTCTTCAGTGTAACAAAGTTCAGCGGCTGCGCAGAGGGCCTGTTGCCAGTTGCCACTGATCAGAAAGGCATCCAACGCTTTCTCAAAGGCACCGCATCGGAAGAAGATCAGCCCAGCTTGCCCAGCAAGATGCTTCTGGATCAAATATTCTCCATAGGCATAGCTGACGGTCTGCAAGACATTTATTTTCTTGCTGTTCAATCGTGTCCGATTCTCAGCGACTGCCTAGACATGTCCCTGCAGTTTTCTTGGCAAGGTTTTTCAGAAGTGGTTTCCCTTTGCCTCCTTCCCAGGCCTGAGAGGGAGGGACTGGCCCAAGGTCACCCAGCTGGCTTTGTGCCTAAGGCGGGACTAGAACTCATGGTCTCCCAGTTTCTAGCCTGATGCCTTAACCACTACACCAGCCTGGCTCTCATCTGCAAGACATAGTTACACAGAAATGGACCCAGGGGCTTCTCTCAGAGTGGATTGTTCTTGGTTGTTTTTGCAGATAACTGGCAGATATTGAAGTGAAATTGTAAAGTGAGCATTCCTTCACTCATCTGCCAAAGGAGCACAGGCTATCTCCCCTATGTGCAGGTGAGTTTGAGAAGCATCTGAAGGTGTACTGTTAGTTCATGCAACCAACTAGCCAGGGCTACATTTCTGCCTTTTATTACTAGTTGGTGCAATCAACATGCTCCTGCCATTGCATGTTCAGGGGAAGACTGATAGTACAGTTGGGAAAACTATCTTTCAGAGAATTTACTTTGCTTTGCTAAACTTTTGATGAGGAATCTCTGAGAGATTTCTAAGGGATCCAGGTTCCATGCAGAGAGTACAGGTTGAAACCACATCCTTTAGGCAGACAACTGCAGATCAGATTTCTTCTCTAATTTGAAAGACAACAGATCACATTTAGAAGCTTACATGAACCAGAAGCCACAAACCTAATGTTATATCAGAGGAACTTCTAGCCAAAGTACTCTGAAGCTGATAAACGAAAGAAGTGTTCAGAGAAAAATATCTGCCAGTAAAGCCTGCAGCATGTATTTTATCACTGCAGTACAGCTCTTACAAGTAAAGGATTGCAAATAAAGATGGATGGAAAACTCTTCATGTACCTTGTATTCCTGTGTGCCTGGCAGGCAGAGCTTGAGGGCTTCATTATATAAATTCTGATCTACCACCAAATTCAGGAACTCTGGAAAGTGTTCTGACCCTGAGAAAAACAACAGACATTTTCTTCTGACAGTAAAAAGGCAAAGCTCTGCACAGGCTTGTGTGAGCCAATTTGGATTAACTAGGATGATATTTGATTCTAAACTGCAACATGTAAGATGCCCAAGAACGAACATCTAAATTTTAGTACACAAATATGGAACAATTGATATAAGCCACAGTTTCAGGTTTTCCAAACAAAAACTTTAAATGTAATTATTCAGGACTCCCAAAACAATCCTGCTAGACCCAGACCAGATAGGAAAAAAATGAAATATCTAAAACTATGGTTTGGACTAATCATAGTTAAGAACCCAGACCATGGCTTGAGTTTTTGTTTTTCTTCTGTTCAGAGTTTGGCTTTCTAAATTTATTCCTACATTGTTCGTACAACAGCCTCTGAAGCACAGCAATGACCCTAAAACTCTTACGTTAGTGGTATGTTTGCATGTTCAGAAATAAAAACAAATAACAGTTAACACAAACTGTAGTTTGCAAACCAGCTTGAGATCATGCTTTGATAGCTTATTCTGGCAGCAGTTTGTGAGCTGACTAGGATCAAATACTGCATAGCACCAAACCTCAACTTGGTGCTATCCAGAGTTCGACCAGAGCTCACATAAACCTTAACCATTACAACGGCTAGTGGTGGCAGAGGATATTGGGAGTGTATAAACGGTATATAAAGAGAGAGCAAGGCCCACTCCCAATTCGCACTGAAGATGTTGCCTAGTCTGGAAATGAAACATCTACAAGAAAACAACCAGGCTCAGAGAACACCAAGGACTTCACCGTTGTAGTCTAACATATCTGGAAGGCACCAGTTTGGGAAAGCCTGATTTAATCTTATGTCTGAATATGAATTTGGCCATGCTTAACTCACTCTTCTGAAGTAAATGCTTTGGCTCGATTGCATCCAATCTTTGACTGTTGTTATTTTAATTAGATTTGGGGATATTCTCGATAACATCCAGCCTAAAGTTGTTGTTGTTGTCTTCATAACACAGCAAGTGGAAACATTTTATTCACTCACAGTTCTGCTGAAAGTTGGTTTCAACCTGCATTTTAGCTATACTTCTGTTATAACTGTTGGTTAAATTATGGTTTTAGAAAAACTGAATAATCTAACCTTGATCACCAAGTGACTAGAAGGGAGCTGTATTTTTATCAACAAGTAGTGAAATTTCAAAGATTTTGCCTTATGAATATATTACCAGTACAGACAATGGAGGGCAAAAAGAAAAAAATATATAAAAGAAAATGGAAATAGTTTTTAAATTAATGAAAAAATATAGATATCTAAAAGGTTGATTGTATTTACTGAAAACATTAAGACCTGCTAAGGCAGAAATATTAGAAATCTATAGGAATGTGCAGCAATCTAGATTTAAGAGGAAAAGATGATTCAGAGCATGTGGGACACTTGTTCAGCACTAGTTGGCTGCCTGGCTGCCACAGCCCAAACGCGGGAGATAGTTTCAACAGTTTGCACTCCAAATCACTCATACTTCAAATCCATTTTTCTTTTTCAAATCTGGATGACTGCATAACCTTGGAAAAGAGCATTGCCATACCACAAGGATACCAGACCTGTGGTTTTGGAGGCACAATATACTTGCTAGCACCTCCCTTGGCAGCTACCTGGCTGTCTCCCTTACCTATTTCTTTAAAAAACAGATCTTTTAAACAAGTAAAGAAGCTAGAAGCAACTGGGGGAAGGAGCCTCATCTGTTTATCTTCTGATTCATGGGGTTTTCTGTTCTGTATCTCCCCCGGCAACCCTTTTTTAATGCACAAGTCCCCCACAGGGATCCATCCTCAACATTCCAAATGTGCCCATTGGCCTGAAAATATCTCCTCCCTCTTTCCTACTTCCTTCCTCACAGTTTCCACTGAGCTGATACTGTCCTAACGGTCAGGAACCACGCTGAGACAAGGAATAGGTCTCTAGTGTTTTATTACTGCTACATTAGACAGAAAATCCTAACAAACTGAAGAAGCGTGGGAAAAACCCAGACAGATAAACCCCAAAAGTTAAGGCGGGTCTGTTCTGTGTCTCTTTGAATGACTGCTTAATTCCTCAGTACTACACATGCGTTTTCCCCCCTGGATAGGGGCCCGCTCCTGCTCACCATCAGTGCTCATGACAGATACAAACCCTGCCCTAAAGCATGATGGGCTGCATACATGCTCTTCCATGTGGTTCAGGGGCTCCCCTCAGTGGCTTCTCCATCAGGCTTACAAAAAAAAGGTTGACCACCAGCATTTTCAGTCATTTTTAGGCAGTATACTGATGCTAAAACAAAGTGTTGCTTATTCATAACTTTCTGACCAGTGGTCACATTCCCAATGTACTTACCACATTTACTAAGGTGGTAGAGAGCCTTTGGATATCTCCTCAAGTGTTTGTCTATTGAATATCGTTGATAATTGATTTCCATTTTCTTAAGTTTATTTAAAAATGGGAGATATTCCTTAGGATCCTGCAAAACAAACAAATAAATATAACTTGTATTGGGCTTGAATTGCCACAGTAATTAGAAAACATTGTACCAGCCGGCTTATCTCTCCATGAAGTGGGGCCACCAAGCTAACATCTGACACTTGTTACGAACATATTTGTACCGTTTTGATATTGTTTTCTGCACCATTTTTCTTGTTCTTCATTCTGCTCATGGGCATTTTATTCTATTGGCTATGAAATCATACATGGTTTTGTTGATGACACCACATTATTGAAACCATAAATGCTCTCTCTCTCTTATGCGCACACAGCCAGAAGAATGAGTCACTGTTGACCATCTGATCAAATGGTGAATGAAATGGAATGATGTGGCTGAGCAACAGAACAATCAGCACTGAGAAACAGATGATTTTTGAGACTTGCACTGAATGTACAATTTATTGTATTTTACAAATGCTGAAGGGCTTTGGGTGGTGGTGATGGCAGTTCTCAAATGCATTTCATAGTTCTCTTTATAACATAGCTAGACCAAGAGCTATGGAATCAGAATATGATCAAAATCCTACCTTCTGAGACTTCTCAGCAACCATGATGACCAAATCAAAGTCATATGTCCCCAGCGAATAATCATACAATTCATTGACATCCACCAGATACAGCAGGTATTTCAATGCTTCTTCCACACTGACAGGTCCAATCGTTTCTGAAGTCTGTCCTGTTAAGATTAATTTTAATTAAAAGCCAGACATTGTATCCATGCTCTCTTGTGGATTCAATCTTCAAGTATTAAATGCTGAAAAGGCAAAACCCTCCCCAGGAACACAGGTAATACTGGAACAAGCAAACCCTAGCTTGCCTTGGGCAAGGGAGTGTTATTTTTGCTAATAGGAATGCAGAGGTACTTCTCTGATAAATGTATCATGGCGCTTTCTCCTTTTATAGTGATTACATCCTTGGATCAGAATTGCCAGCCACCAATTCCTGCTATTTTCTCCTATCCTCCTCCATACAGGGTTTGTAGGGAATGCTTTTCACCTGGCAGGTATCTCGTGGGGAAGGAAGTGAAAGTCAAGTTTTGATCGCCACTCAGGCAAGCATCTCTACAGCAAAAACAGCAACCTTTGTGATTTTTGGACCTCATCAGTACCTTGCTTTGAGTGTTTGGGCATTGAATGAATCACAGAAAAATAAGGTCATTTCCCTCTTTAGCACCTTCTAGAGCTACTGAACCACTGTTGTGCCAAAGTCACAGTAAAGACAAGAGGTTTTACATCACTTCAGTGATGACTTGGTGATGCTGTGAAGACATTCTAAGTCAGTAGTGGGGAACTGGCCTAAGCAGAATTGCTTTTTGTTGATGATGTTGCCTGGTGTCAAAATCTGAATGGCTACACAGGCCTTTGGAATGATGCTCACATTTCTCAGTGATCAGACCTAGAGCAGCAGTCTGTGTAAGGAGGTGCATAAGAGGGTAATTTGCTCTTTACTTGGCTGACAGGGAATCTTACCCCTTGATTAGAGCTATGGATAGTCAATGACATCATCACTTGGAGAACACCAACCCCAAGCGGCAGAGCCATGAGGAAATCTTCCACTCTGCTCTACTCCCACTCCACCATACCTCACCCTGGCCAGTCAACCTGGAGTACTGACTATTGGCAACACTTTCGATATACTGTAAATATGAAGATGTATATTATCTATCCCTCTATCTACTTTTTAGCAGAATTTTTAAAATTATCTATCTTTATTCTCAGTGCATCGTAGATTTATGTCACTCAGTAACTTGACATTGGTTAATCACAGTTCAATAAATCAATCAAACGAACAAAAAAGCCATAAAAGCTGCATACTGTGCATTTATTCAGTATATAAATATAAAAACAGGTTACAAAAATAAGGACCCAAATCCATTAAACTAATAACTGCTATAGCAGAATCTGTTTGAAAAATGGTCATGTTCTGTAGCTTTTAAAATCATGAACTCTGGTTTAATAAATTCAGATATGAAGGAGGATCAGGCCAGTGTGTCTGGCTTGTTTTTTCCACCTTTACCCTTTTTTTTTTTTGTAAACCAAGAGAGGCACAGCTTGGTTCCTGGTTTGTTTACTTGCTCACATACCACAAATGGGGAGAGACTGGGGAGAAAGTGTGTTCCAGCGCGCTGGTTATTTGCATCCTGGTTTAGGAAGCCAAAGGAGGGCTACCTGACCAAAAGGTCTAAGGCCAATGCTGTACCTTGAAGCTGACGAATTCTCTGCAGGGCTGTTTCCAGTTCCGGGGGGCTCTTTTTGACATGTGAGGTCAGTATGGCTAAGCAGTACCTGAAGAGTCCAGGGAGAAAAAGGAAGAGTTAAAAATTGGAGAGCATGGGTTTTTTTTAAAAAAATGTATTTCTCTCGTGACAACAATTCTGACTGATGTAGGGTTGCTACTGAATTCTACTGCAAGTCAACCCAGAAATGTTTTAAAATGAATGTGGCAATTCCATCTCAGGCGGTTTGAGTGGAGCCCAATAAAATAACTGGAATTTTGCAGGAGCACCATTGAGGTATTAACCTGGAAGAAAGGGCTAGTTTTCTTTTTCTAAACCTACTCTCCATTCTGAACAGACATTGGCTTGCACCAAATACTAATACATAAAGTGGTTTGTTTGATTTGGCATACCATACTCTGCAAATTTACCCATTATGGCTTAGTACTCTGTGCAAACCAAGCCACTGGGCTTGTTCAACAAATCAGTGTTAAAAAAAGTCTCCTATAGTAGGGAATATATATGGGGCTCAGGGTTGAACTGTTGGGTTGCTGGTGTTCTCTGAGCTTGGCTGTTTTCCTGCAGACCTTTCATTACCAGGCTTGGTAACATCATCAGTGTATGGGAGAGTGGAGTTTGCTGGCTGTTTATGTCTAGGAGCTTGCCCTATCAGACTTGGTTGGGACGTATTTTCTTCCTTGATGGTTCCTTGAGTAGCACTGTCCCTTGATTGTTTATCTGGTGCTGTTTCTTGCTTATTTGGATGTTGGCTACTAGGGAGGAGGTGCTCTGAGCTGTTTTCCTTGACTTTTGGTTACATCTTTCAAATGGCATGTAGATGGGGTTTATCTCTATACATCTGTTGGTGGCTGATTTGTCAGAATGCCGAACTTCCAGGAATTCATTAGCAGTTTTAGATTTGCCTTGATCTAAAATGTCAACAGTTTCCCAGTTGAAGTTGTGGTTGAATTTCTCTATGTGTTGAAAGATGAAGGAACTTTTTTAAAAAAGTCTGGCACAGCAGTGTGTATGAATGCAGCATGTCTTGGTGGGCAGAAAAGAGACAGGATATGCTTCCTACTCCTTAAGTCAGAAGCACCATTCTCTCCTTTTCAATGGGTGAAGTTCCATCACCAGTAATGGGTGAGGAAGGAAAGACATGTCTTCCTCTTTCATAGCTCTTGCACTGGAAAGGCTTTCTGAAGGAGGACTATCATTAAAATCAAGACTTTTCCTAGCCACGGGGCTCCATCCTGGGCTTTGTTACCACTTGTTAAAAGTCTGATGGTGTGCCAAAACTGCCTTTGCATATGTAGATGTTTTGTAATTGAATGCCCCATACTTAGTAGCACTGATGTTCTCCATTGCTTTTCTCATGGCATCACAGATGGTGTTAATCTTTTTATTACTGGAAGAGTGAAATTCATAGACACTGGTGGGATCTGGAGGGGGGTACATCGTTTTTGTGAAATCTTCTTCTCTAGGAAAAGAAAGAATGCTCTTACTACATTTACAATAAACAGTGTGATAGTATCAGGAAAATGTTTGGTAGACCCAACTATGTGCCATAGTTCCTCAAAAATATGAAACGAAGCGTTTGGGCACAGAACTCAGCTTTTATTGTTTAATACAATTCCTATCTCTTAAAATATCCATAGTATTCTTGAAAACATGCAGCCAAGCCTGCAGAAATCTCACAAGCTGAAGAGGTACACAGGGAGAGAATTTCAGCCTCACTCACATCATCCAGTATCCCTTCAGTTCCTTCCCATAAGTTTTACATTAAAGGACAAAAATCACAGAAGAAATTATAAAGGCAAGAGAAAAGTTTGGGCAGATTGCAAAATCTAACTTTCCTTGGCTCAGAAATTAAATATGTATTTTTAAATGTTATAGAAACAGAACCCATTCTTAACAATTGCTGTGATAACTTCCCAGCTATTCCCAAGTAGTATATAAGCTTATCAAGTTTCAACCAAAATATTCTGTTTCCTCTCTTCACTACCTAGCCTTGCATTTCCCAACCTGATACACTGGATTGTAACACTTAGCAGGACCATCAGCTGGGGATGCAATAGTTGTAGGGCTGTAATCCAACATATAGGAATGGCATTTCAATTGGGGAACTTTGCCTTAACTCCTATGGACAGTCTAGATTATTTTGTTTCTTTTCACTTCATATAGAACTTATGATCCTTATACTGATCTCACTCAGCAAATTAAAGATTTGCTGGAGTTGGGTGGAATCTAATTATATGTTGCATATTCATGCATTTAAAAAGCCAAGATGTCTTTTTTAAAAAACACAGAGCAGCTTTGGTAGTGATGGAGAAATCATTTATAGTACCATTTCTTTTTCTGGCACCAAGAGGAGCAGATTTCAAAACAGAAACATTGCTAATGTGGAAGGAGGAGGCATTCCTAATAGCTCCCTCAAAGTGTAAGGTATAGTTAATGCCTCTGTCTTAAAACCTAATCACATTATTAAGCAAAGCAATACTCACTTCAGCTCTGTGAGGAACAGGTTGATATAATTTACAGAATCAATCTGTTTTATAAATGTTTCCACATTTTTTAAGAAAACCTGAAAAGAAAGCAAATATCAGTAAATTTTCCATTAAACTGCCATACACACACATCTATTTAAAATGCAAAAAATACCCCCAAATACCATGATGAAGTGGCTTTCATTGCTCGCGCACAGTTATGATGAAAAACCTGAACAATTTCCATGCAACCATTCTACATACTAGAAAATAATTACATTCTACTGTGATTCAGGAAGATTTCCCAATCCCCTAACTTTGATTAAAAGATAGGGAATGTCTTAGCATCTAACCAAGTTTACATCTTGCTTCAGAGCTATTGTTTTTACCTGCCTGACCATATAAATGAATATATCAATCACCTAAACTCCATGCCATCAATCAGTTATGATTTTGGTGAACTCCTTGATGACTTTCAATGTCCAGTTGGTGACAAAAAGAGGTGCCACCTCCCTGTCCTCATCCTGAAAGGCTATCATTTGAGTTCACAAGAATCTATTTCCAGTCTCTCTGCCATCCCTTCAAGATGATGCCAGCTGAGCCAAGAGCTTCAACTTGCCTTTGGATTGTGGTCATACAGGAGGTTGAGGTTGATTCGCAGCTTTCTCATACATTCAAATGCTTCTTTAAACTGGAGCCTGGCAGGAGAGGCAGAACAGAGTTTGTCAGTTCCAACATGACTGCAGAATGAGAAACACCAAGTTGCACAGCCTCCCTGAGGCCAACTCTTACGGAAGATGGTCAGCTCAACTCACCTATCCAGCCATTTGCGAACCTGAGCTAGAACAAGGGCCCGATGATGAATAGTTTCCAAGTTTCCTCTTGGCACCTACAGAGAGATCCCAGCATAAATTCACTATGCAGCAGGAGAGGAGCCACAGATGGCTCTTACTGAGCTGTAGCCACTTGACCTTAGTCACCTTTAGCACAAGAAGCACCAGGCTTTCAGTTCTATAGTGGTTTGGAGCAGAACTCATGAAATCTATTAGTTCTCCTGCACATGCTAATGGAAATTATGGTTATATACTAAATAAATCAATAAGATACTGCTGGCTGAGCATTTACTGAATGCCAGGCCATTTAGGCATGTTTTGTATGTGTGTTTGCTGAAACACCATCTCTGAAGTCTCCAAATGGAATGAAACATACAGCACCTACAGTTTCTTTTTGCTCCTCATTTAGACACACATGTATTTTACAGATGTGTGCAGAAAGCTGCCCCCAACAGGAGATGAAATAGAGCTCCATCTCTCTAGGTCAATTCATATGAGCAGGAAATTCATACGGTTTGGCATCTGATAAGTTGCACCACTTTAGGCTGTAAATGGGGTGATACCATATGTATGAATTAACGCTCTTCTTTATTCCATCCAATATGATGTTTTTCCATACTGTATGGGCAAATACTTGAAAGTATAGATTGAGGCTGCTGCAACAGCCGCGTGGATGTCATGAGGTTTCAGTTGTTTTTAGCCCACTCCTTTCCTGCATGCAACAAGCAAAACCTCATTGGGGCAAATCATGTTGGGTGTATGCCTAAGGAAAAAGCACTAACCTGCAATATCAGCTTTGTGTCTTGTGGCACAACTGTGACTATCCGGGCTCCTCTTTCAATCTTGCGCAGAGTCTCGTTATTGGGGAGAGAAGTGCTGCCCAGGCCTGTGTGCAAAGCTGAAGATGCCACAGTCAATAGCATAAAAGCCCAGCCTCAAAGCTACAAGGTCCTATTAGGTTTTATGAATGGGACACTCAGAACCGAACTATGAAATCATTGTACGCAGCAGTAAAAATCCTATATTATAATTTGGAGTATGACTTGAAAGTCCCAGAAAAAAATCACTCCTGGAGTTAAGGAAGTTTGCTCTTAGTGGGAGGCTATTTGAGAACAACAACAACAAAAATTAGAGCTCATTAAAAAAGCCTTACAGAATAGAACAGAATGCAATGCGATGTGATGCAATGCAATGCAATGCAATATTTTTATATATATATAGTGTTATAGAAATCATTGCAATAGATAAATACATTGCCCAGAATCTCTGGATTGGGTGGTATAAAAAGTATGCAATAAAACATATAAATAAAAGTAAATATAGTATTTTCCTATGATAGTCCATCTCTATGAGTTTGGTATGGTTTACTTTTGAGTGATCTTAAGGAGTAAAGTCTCATCATGGAACTGTTAACCACCAAGATATATTTAAGCAGTTAATCCTTCCCCACCTCCTCAGTATCAATTTTAGTAGTACTCAGTGATGAGAATGTCAATATTTCCTTGTTTCCTAGAGAGAACGGAGCTGGTAATCATAATGTCACCAAGATGCTATTTTCAAATAAATTGGCATGGCCTGAATTGAACATTACTTCCTCCCTATGGTAAAGTGGGATACAAACGTGCCAAAACCTTCATTGGATTGAGAACCTTAAGAACTTATATCTAAATAGGCCCATTGTCTCCTAAGTAGACAATATACCCTGATCATCTTAAAAATGCAAGTTTTGAAAGGGTGACTTTGTTGAGCAAATAAAAGCACACTCTGCTCCTTCCTCTGTTTTACCTGGCCTATTCATATGTAAATGTGTGCATATTCATCTACCAGTGTGTGCAAAGAAATAGAAGGTCATATTTGGGCACCTTACTATATGTATCTGCCCAATAACATGCGATCACTATCCATTCAAAATTACACTCTCTTGGGCCTAGACAAGCTAAAATGTGTGTGTACACAGCAAATGCAGGAAAGAAGGCAAGGTCAGGACCAGATGCCACAACCCTCAGTCTCATCATGACAATATTTTGGAACATGGATGCAGAAGAACATTCAAAAGGGCATTTTAACTGGCATTTCGAGAATGGGATTGTAAAGTTTGATGCTAGCCAGGTTCTTTGTGCTACTCTGTAAGGGAAAAGTGAATGACCATAGAAATGCAGCAGCCCAACAGGATCTTGGACAACTCAAAAGCAATGGCTCTTCATAAATGAGCACACATATTTGGAGAAGGGTGCACACGAGCAGGAGACTGGAGAAATAAACGATTTAATAAGGGTCTTTTTCTTTTTTTTTTGCAAAGAAGTCATTGTGATTTTACCTTTCAGGGATGTGTTCCTTAGAGACAAGCACTGACAGGTGTGGGAATGTGTGGTCAACAAGAGAAATTCATCACTGATTGAAAAGGATGTAACATTTGAAGAAACCTATGAAAAGCAGAGAATCAAGCTGCCAGTTGGTTGGGGGGACATTAAGGGATTATGGATATAGCAGATGCTATAAAGCCATGAGAACAATCAGTACCTCAGTATCATTAATAAAAAAACGGCATCTGTCAGTCAAGCCAAATATGGTTTCCTAAGAAAGAGAAACAGGATGCAAACCAGAATTAGAAAATAAAACAAAACACACTATAGATTGCAGTCTATACACTAAAACCCAGAATTGTATCGATGTTCTAAATTCTGCTAATTAAAAAGCTGAAATTCAGGTCCTGCATAAATTATGCAGAAAAAACATATGTGCATTTTATGTAATTTATTTTGCTTCTGCTATCACTGGCATATGGAAGGATCTATGCAGAGGTCCAAAACTTAAGCCCTGGAAATCTTATTAACCACTTCCCTGTTTCAAGCATATTATCCTAACAATAAAAACCATACAATATTATTTGCCTTTCCTGCATTTGCCTAGAATTGTGTAACCTGACATTGTTTGTTTGTTTGTTTGTTTGTTTTATTATTCAAATTTCTATCACTGCCCATCTCCCCCCAAAAAGGGGGATTATACCTCTCTTGATGCAGCCCAAGATTGCACTGGCTTTTTTGGCAGTTTTAGCACATTACTGGCTCGTACTTAATCTATGGTCTACCTGGATGCCCAGAACCTTCTCACAAATACACGCAGTCCTCGCTTAATGACCAGTCACTTAATGACCATTCAAAGTTATGATGGCCTCGGAAAGGGTGCTTTACGGCCTGTAAGACACTTCTGACCATCGCAAAATGTCACACCACACCCCTGCAGTCATGTGATCTCAATCTGGGTAATGGAAACCTGCTTGCACTTGCAACTGGTTGCCAGGCACCCCACGATCATGTGATCGCCATTTGCAATCTTCTCTGCCGGCTTCCCCAGAAAGTCAATGGGGAAGCTGGTGAGGAAGGTTGCAAGCTGCTGCTGTCTGCCAAGAGGACTCCCTCTCACCTCTGGGGGCTGCTTAAAGAGTTCCCTGCCGAAGGATTCTCAGTGTCATGAGTAAGGATGGCGAGCAGGGGGCTCCCATCCAGACTGTTAAGCGCATGCGTAGCACTGAGGAATTGGTCAGCCATTCAAAGAGACACAGATCGGGACCGCCTTAACCTCTGGGGTTTATATGTCTGGGTTTTTCCCACGCTTCTTTAGTTTGTTAGGATTCCTGTTATGTACTAGCAATAAAACATTAGAGACCAGTTCCTTGTCTCAGCGTGTTTCCTTGCTGTTAGGACACTCAGCCCGAGCAGAGAGGCAGCATGATAAGGTAAGATGTGCAGGGTGCCTGTGGGGGGTGGGGGAAATCCTTCGAGAGTCCTGCTCCATGCCTGCTTGCACGGAGCAGGAATTCTTCGGCAGGGAGCTCTTTAAACAGCCCCCCGAGAGGAGAGGGACCAGAGATCCAAGCAGGATTCTCAGCCTTTTTCCTCTTGCAAATACACAGATGCAAAATAGGAATTAAGCAGTTCAGCCTTCTTCCTGTTGCCAGTTACCATTCTGTCATCTTCTCCAGCTGGAAGACCAACTGCTTTCTTGACTGCTTGTTCCTCACGTACTCAAAGAACCTTTTTTTTTGTTTTTTCAAAAACAACTGCTCTGATTCACATGGAAAGTTACAGAGTTCAAATCTCTATGTGGATTTCTTGAAACAGAGGTAGCCCTGGTTTGCTATATAATCTTAGTAGATCTCCCAAAGCCCAGAGAACCTGACCACTAAGCATGTAAGTTTCTCTGTCAAGCTCCAGACAGCCAGGCAAGATCAAGGAAACAAGAACTACACAGATTTCCATAGGATGGTCTGAAGTAAATACAGAAGCTTGGGAAAATATAAGAGGAATTTCCCACCCTCATTTATAGTGAGTTAATTAGGGAGGAGTCTCTCTGAATTATTTGAAATATTTCTTCCCAGGTTTCTTGCCATCTGGGCTAAGTTGCCATTTATGAGATAAGCTGCCAACTGACTTGCCTGCTATCTCTGTCTAGTCTCCTTTCCATTCTTTTCCTAGACTCTCCACAATCATTCACAATATGGTTAAAGACATCAGAAGAAAAGATCTACCTGTGATGGCACCATGGTGGTTTTGCAAGCCAGTGTATCACAACTGATAATTCCAGCATGACTGAAAATATGTTAACCCTAAGATGTTATGTGCCACGGAACAATTCTGCACTTTTCTATTCACAGTGTATAAATGGGATTACGAATAATAGCAACAAGCAAAGGTTGTTTAAGCAAGAAACACTCAGGAGAGGTGCATGGAGTACCACTGACACAGCCCAAGATTTCATACTTATTTACTTACTTCTTCATCAATCACAGCCAGTGAGGTCTGCACACACGGGGACGGAAAGCAAACAGCTGAACTACCGTTATTCAGCCAAGGGGTGGCAGCGGGCATTTCAGTTCCTGGAGCATAATGGAGAGAGGACTGATTAACAACCTTCAAGAAACCCAAGAATATATATCTGCAAGCGCAACTTGATTAATTTAGCTTCACATCCTGGAACTGTGGTGGCTTTAGCCGCCATGGCATCTTATACAGCAACAGAGGCTGACCAAAGATCTCCGCTCAGATTATGCGTGGCCATAATTTACAAGTTTGAGAAGCTGACAAGAGGAGCAGAGTAGGGTAGCTGGGCCTCAGGAACCCCCTTCACTCCAAATCTATCCAACATTCTTTCACCCTCTGAAATTTCCAGTGAGATTACTAGATACATCTAAATGTGAGGACATATAATTTCATACACACAATGCACCATAGCAAAGCAGGGATAGGCAAATTTTTGGGCCCCAAAGATGCATTTACAAGTCAGATCAGGGCTCCTGTTTACAAGAACTATCGTGTACACAGTCAGACACACATAGACACAGAGATGCAACTTTCCACAGTCACTTCCACCCAGACATACATACTGTAACATCACACAAACAGTGATTTGTGCAGGAAAGAAACCTCTTTTTTTCCTCTCACAGAAACAGCCCATGCTAGCTAGGAGATCCTTTTAAAAATTTATTTTCCTCCTGAGAAGAAGGCAGCAGAAGGCAGTTCTCTCTAGCCCAGCAATCTGGGCCTTGGAAATTGGGTGGGGAAGGATTTGGCAGATTCGAACATGAATTCTGCAAGAAAAGGTGATCAAATTACAAAATCAGCCCATGAATTTTCAGAGAAACTACCCTGAACTGAAACAGAGCATATCCATCCAATATTGCTGTATGAGATAGCTGTATCTAGCATATGATTTTGAGTATTATGAAAGGGCATTAATTTGTTTATATTTTCACTGCTAGGGAGAGGAAGAGGCAGCTGTGGAATTTTCTGTCTCAGTTAACTCTGGCTACTGGGTAACCTGACTTGTGGGTGTCGAAGTCCTTAGCAGCTTCTCCCCCGGTGGCACAATGACTTGGATCCTGTTCCAAGCCCAACCAACTGACAGAGTCCACCACACGCACCCCACAGATACTTCAGGATCTGCCCATCAGAAAGCTGCAGAGCCACTGCTTTGGTCTTTGGGTTGCAACACAGGCTGATCACATCAGCATCCACGCTCACAGGGGACCTATAAGGAGGGGCAGAAAAGGGAGAAAGCAGGTCAGCCTGTGCCCACCTTGCGCTCAAACGAGTGTTGGCAATGACCACAGAAGAGAAAAGACATGGAAGCATCTGAAGCATGAACCTCAGTATGGAGCAGCTTGTAAACTGAGCCTTACAAAGCCCTTAACAAGTGATTTAACACCCCTGCCCCCCTGCTCTAATAATCTTTGCTGACAATGCACTTTTCTAGAATATTAATAACTACTATTACTCTAATTGCTAACATATATCATATGTACAAACATTCCTGGGTACTTAGGTCTGGAGTAACTAGGGCACATGTAGTACAGAGGATTGAACTATAAGGCTTCTGATTTCTGATCCTCAGCGCAGCTGTAAATTTCACAATGGGCAAGTTACTAGTTATCAGTCTTATTTTCCAGGATAAAAAAGGAAGAGCGGCCCTGAGTTCTGGGAGAGAAGGGTGATCTACAAATGCAGGCAATAAACACTTCTCTACAATAAAAGCACATTAGGTATCTCAAAAAATATTAGTAAGAATTTGGGCTGTACAGCACTTAAGATTCAAAGTGCAAAATGTGATTCTGAATATGCACAGGTCAAATGCAACATCTACTAGAAACTCATTAAAGGAGCTCTATCTTTTCCTGGGCTTTCCCCTGGGAAAATACATGTTTGGTTCAAGGTGCTCTTGATGGGTACTATATGCAAACCCACCCACGCTCTAAATTTTGTCCTTTGAATCTAATGTGATGCACAACCGTAATAACAATAACAACAGAAACACAAAATTGAAGGCCATTTGGAAAATGGATTTAACTGCTCTTATGCTGCTTTGAGAGACTCAAAACCAGCACAGCAGGCCAAGCAATCACTTTTATTAAGTTGGAGCAACTTCTGTCAACTTGTAAATGGTTTATACAGGTTTCCAAACTGCACCAAAGTTTTTATTAGACACAAATGAAAGCTGACTACCAATGCACAGATATGGAATAGCATTTAATACTTGTCTTCATGTGTGCTCCATTGAGCCCAATGTGTCTTATCAACATAATTTATAGCATGAATGCACTCCCTATACATCAACAAGAAATGTATTTCAAAGTTACCCATAAAAATGCCAAGAAAACGAACTATCTTACAAAGACTCTTACATGAGCATTTCTGAACACTATCAATCATGCATCTTAAAGGACTGTTCCACTGCAACACCATTTAATGCATTAGACATACATCAGCAGGTTATAAGAGAACAAATAAATCTTGAAGCATGA
The DNA here is from genome assembly GCF_035149785.1 of Candoia aspera. Lineage (NCBI taxonomy): Eukaryota > Metazoa > Chordata > Lepidosauria > Squamata > Candoiidae > Candoia > Candoia aspera. Next base: position 167,660,673 of record NC_086154.1, on the reverse strand, counting down.
TTTTGTCCCATCACCAACATTCACACTGTCAAAGCTTCTACATTAGTTCAACCAACCAGGTCCAAAAAAGCATTCAGGAGGAAAGCTGCCTTTTATTCCAGAACCACACAAAATAGTTTGATTTTCATTAACACAATAAACATAAAACTGTGTCCAGTACCAGATATCAGCACATCCTTCTTGTCCTGAGGAGCACAACTTCAGATGGTGAATGAGTGTGTGCTTTGGAAGATAGCCCTGGCTAGCAGCTAGGAACAAATCATCTTGCAGCCAAGTGAGAAAGCGAAGCCACAGTGGATTTCTTCCTCCTTTGTCATCACACAGGTCAATTCTATGACAGTTGCCCCACAAAGATAAAGACATTCAGATGAGTGATTAATGCTAAACCATACAATTTTCTAAAATACATCTAGGCAAATAAGGCAGAAAGTATGGACTCAACCAAATATCAGTGACTCTACAAGAATTTTCATGAGATACTGTATGTACTCCAGGTTAGGTTATCACAATTTAGTCAAGGGTCAATTTACATGTTCATGTTCATTGTACACCATCAATGGATGACTTCCTAGGAAACTCATACCACCTAATCTCATGTCAATTCAACTGCAGTGTTTTTGAGCTGAATCGGTTCACTTATTTTATATATTGACTAGCAGCAGGTGTACAGCAAGTCTTTCCAAACTTGGCATTCTCCAGATGTGTGATCTAATTCTTGGCAATGGCCATGTTGGTTGGTAATTCTATGAACTGAAGCCACACATCTGGAGGGTGATGCAGTTGGAGAAAGCTGTGCTACAAAATCTAGGAAGACCTGCCTATGAGAATCAAACCAGAAGGCTACTTCATACATGTTACAGCATTTGTCCCAACCTGATGCTTCCATATGTAGTGGATAACAGCCCTGATAATCCTCAGCCAGCATGGATCAGTTAGCCAGAAGCTATGGGAGTTGTAGCCTAACATATCTGAACAGCATCAGGTTCAGGACAGCATAACAGTATCTATGCAAACACAAACTGTTATTTAATCAATTTATGCCCTACCTTTGTGTCCAAAGACAGAAAGAGGGCACTCTACCATTTATATTTTAGTGTGGATTATATTTGTTTACTTCTATGTACACCTTCCCAGTCCTCCCAAATGGCAGCTAGGAGAATCCGATCTAGAAAGTGAAAGGAAGAACCATCCTGGAAACTGGGGGTCATGTGGAACCATCCCTTGTCTTTAAGCAATGACTCCAATCAGCGCCTTCCAGAATCAAGTGTGACATCCAGTACCTGTATGACTTTTCCAGCCTAGGAACTGCAGCTGTAAATCTTTTTCCACCAACTGCACCCATTTTAACTGTGGGGTCCATTTCCACATGACCATCTGTCAAAAGGCAATAAGCATGTCATTGGGCTAAATCACACAGCCCTTTTTATCTTTACTGCCACAATATTGTTCTTTAAAGTTAGGGCCTAGAGAGCAAAACACCAAGTAGCCATTCCACATGGACACCTCCAACAATAAGTTCAAACTGCTCCCTAAAGGAAGGGCTCTATAATTTCCAGGCAAATATGAGCCATGATTCTTCTATATGAAACATTTGCTGAACAATGGAGGCTTCAGTGAGAAGAGAGAGACCAGATGTACAAGCTATCATAGGTGTTCTCTCTTCCAGGAATTTTTGAGTCTTTCCCTCCTTCCATGATTGCTGTTAGGGAACTGGCTACACCTCAGTTGTGTGAAGGACTAACAAAAGAGAGAAATTCACACAACAGGGATTATCTGGCTACTGCTTTATAAGGAGGAGGAGAACTGTACCACTCTTTTTTTTCTATATTATTTTTGTATAAAATTTTTACACTGAGATTGTCTGCTCTTCATACAAAAGCAATCAGCAATCAAATCAGCTCATCATCGTTCCTGATGTTTGTCTGCAATAAGCAGCTGCTGAAGAGTGGTGGGACTGCCTATGGAAGTAAGGGAATCAGGAGGCCCTACATGACTGACCTGCCTTTTCTGTGAGGACAGACATAAAAACTTGAACCTAGAACTTGCTCCCACATCTACTGCAAAGCCAAGAGATCCTGGGACAGTTAGATCAAGCTGGAAGTTTTCTGAAGCTATAAAATTGCAAACTTACTACCGTACTGTACTTCATAATTTTTCAGTCACTGGCAGGGCTTAGAATGGTATATACGGTACATCTTCCCTTAAGCTCTCAGAGCAGAGAGATACAGATGTTATATACGACACGCCCCCATGTATGGGGTTTTACGTAACTTCCACCCCCACACCCTTGGAGGGAGTTTCTCTATTTTTACACAGAATGTCCTTGTTGTGTTTTTCAGTTACATTGACTGGGCAGGGCTTAATGCAACTATCAATCCCCATTCTTTTCATAAGCCAGATTTACTGATTTAATTTACAGATTTAATCCCTCATTTGAAAAAATGTGTCATTAGAAAAACTGGGGTTCTCTCCAAGAATTTCCCCAAATATAGACATATAACAGGTCAGTTTTCAAAATGTAGCAGGACCTGAGTCAATCTACAAAGCACTGTTCCAGCCAACATAAAGAACTGAAGCCATATGCCCATGACCAAAAATCACAGACACCTACAAATTGTCTGGTGGGCTTGTGAATGTATCCATGCCATTTTCTGGGAAATAATATGGAAGTGGCTTCCCACTGTCTTTTCCTGAAGTTTCTCTGACTTCCCAGTCTAGCCTCCAACCGTGGAATTCTCTGGTGGTCTTCCATCCAAACATTAACCAGTGGTGACCCTGCTAAGCTTCCAAGCCCAGACAAGGTTGGTCAGAGACTCAGATTACCTACTCAGTCTATAAATGGACAACTTGTTCTCAGCATCTAAAACAGCAAGATCTCCACTCTGAGACTCTGTAGAGAAAGCAACTTGATTGACAGCACAGGAGAGCTGCAGCTGATATGTACAAAGAGGTGGGGGGACCACAGCATGCTGAAAGGCTGTCCACAGAAGCTTATCTTTGAAAAGAAAAAAGGGAAAAAAGTTCAAATAAGCATCAGTGTGGGTAGGTATATCCATAAACACATGATATAGTTCAAAGGTCATTAGGCAATATCTGCACTTGTTGGTTTGTATAAAAATCAAGCAGTCATAACAGCAGCATCTTTGATTTTGGGCAGTACTTGAATGATAGAAAGCAAAGTGTTTAGCAGATCATTTCCCTCTCCTCTCCTGCCATGATGAGGTTGAAACATATCTTCATAACAAAAGCTTCCTAGATAACACAACCCAAGGCTTTGGGTTGTGTCTTTTGAAAGCTATGTAAATTTACCATAATATCTAAATTTGCCATTCAAAAGATACAACCAAAGCCTAGGAAGGAAACAAACACAGGCTAGAACACACATCCTCCCAAGCAATCAACACCCAGATAAGCAGGAAACAGCACCAGGGAGGAAACAATACCCCAATCAAGAAACCATCAATGAGGACCCCCCACCCCGACCCCAAGATTGGCAGGGCAAGCTAGCATATATAGCAAATCCCACTCTGCTTCCCACTGATAATGTAATGAAGCATCTGCAAGAAAACAACCAAGCTCAGAGTACCAAGAACCCAAAAGCTCAACCCTGAGCTACATACATTTTCTCCTATTGGCTATTTGTGAGTATCACATTATCCCCACAAGTCTACCTAGTTCACCAGACTTTATAAACCAGCCAGCAAGATGCTTCCAAACCTTCCCTAAAGTCATATTCATTTCTTGTGAAATTCTTGTAGTTGCAGTGAAGGGAAATTGGAATCGTACCTCCATCAATGACTGCCACACTAGCCAAGTCATTGGCCCCTTCACTGGTGCTGCGATCAGTACTCCACTGCCAATCATAGCAGAGATAAAGCCACTGGTCACAGAGGACATGAAGTCGATAGGGGATTTCCTGATCCCACACCAGGGATACAAGAGGTGGGCTGCCCTCCAAGCTGCCAAAATGCAGGCTTTGCTTCAGGTACCAGTGATGGTTTCCTGTTGTCCACAGCTGGACTGTATACAGAAGACAAAATGGTGATAGAACACAGGACTGGGAATAGTACATTGTACTTTAGATGTGTAATGAGCAGTAGGACCACAGTTCTGAATCTTCCTGATAGTGTGGTACTCAAACTGATTATAAAATGAACTCTTCCCAACTGATGGTTACTACAAAAGCATGTTCTACCTAATTACTCAACATAGTACATTTGCTTGCCTCTTCCTCTTTCTCTGTTATATCCATAGTTGCAAATAAGAGGAATGGTAGCAACACCAAGAGGGTCCAGACTTGATTTAGGGGCTGCCAGTTGCTGGCTGGTGGATGGACTCATTTACAACAGTGATACATGAACTGTTAGAAGACCTGAAGAACCAGGTTGGGGACAGATTCTCCTAGAGAAAATCTATCACTAAGACTCAATACCAACTTGATGGCATATATTCATCATCAATCAGTTGCTGATTCCCTTTAATTTTCCTAAATGCTTTGTCTTGTTGAGAAGAGTTAAAAATACATGTCCTCCACTGCAATGATTACACACATGATATATTTGCAATTTTGGCAGTGTATCCTCCAGATAACAAACAACTGAGAATAGTCATGCACAAAACCAAAATAAACCAGGCAAAGACTGCAGCTGACTATGTGACACAATCCAAGAAGGTCTGTAAAATTAAGAAATGAACACAGCATGTCCTTACCATACATCTTTTTTTGGGAACTACTATCAGTTTCCAATTCTTCCACCCAAGCAGCCAATATTGTAGAGTCAGAATTCCAGAGCAGCTCATTTACCTAAAGCAATGCAAATCGGGCCATCAACCATGTAAAGCATTTTCAATTGAAATTTCTCCTGCCATATATAACTACTTAATAAAAAAGTCTCCTTTGAGTCAAGCTCTACTCCTGGGACTTTGTAGACATGTTCATGTAGTCAACTTGCAATTTAAAACAATGTCCCCCCACTGAGGGAAATACTATCAGATACGCTTGTGAGAAAAAAGTCTGCAGATTCAATGATCCGGTTAACAGATCCTTCAAGAAAAGAAATATGTCCTACCTTTACTTGGCCTTTCCGGAAAGGAAGGGTAAATTCACCATGAAGGAGCCCATTTTGTTCTAAGAACACAACATCATGTTTGTTAGCTTTATCTTGTGTAGATGCAATCAAGCTTCCTGAGGGCCTGAAATATAACCAGAAAAGAAAGGAGTGAAGGAATAGTTTAGAACAACAAGTTTTCAAGCAACAACTCTCCAAGTACACAGATTTTTCTAAAAAATATTTGTCATTATGTGTGGCTGAGCCCATATCTTGGTTATGTTGATGGTGTTGGTTGGTTTTATCTTGGCTCCTATATTTGTTATTTATTGTTTTTTATGATGTCTTTCTCTTGTTTTTTATCCTCTGTTAGCCACCCAGAATCATATGTTTAGAGATAGGTGGCCATATAAACTGAATGAATAAATACATAAAAAAATACATTAGGAGCGATTGAAGGGGGTTATAATCCTACCCTCCAGACCCACAATTAATGGTGAATTTCATTTCATTAAAATATCAGCTTGAGGAGATAATACAGGAAATTATAATCAGAAAGCCAATAACGTACACACCATGAATCACCCAGTGTTTTCTTACTCACTTCCAGGCCAGTGCTTGTTCTAGTCCTGGGACAGGCTCGCTGGTACTTTGTAGAATAAGCTCCCGGCTCCACACTCTCACTTTTCGAGCTCCTGAATGTTTGCAGAAGGTGGAGGATGAAGAGCGAGGAACCCACAGATGGAAGAAAGAGAGGGAGAGAGAGAGTTATTGCAACTGTGTGGGATTCCCCTAATTCCCAGTCACTGTGGCAAGGGCATCGTGGAAGCTGTAAATCCAGCACAGCCTGATGGTACCAAGTTGGGGAAAGCTGCATCAGATGTGAATATGACCATGGGACTTTGGAAGGTATTTCTTTGGAAGACTTCCCTTCCTTCCCCTGCTCAGCCAAAAGTTGATAGGGACTAGCATGCTATTATTATTTTAAATTGGTACCAACCTATCTCTGGGCAAATGTCACTCACTGCTACATACTGTCCATCTCCTCTCCAACTGATCCGAGGCTTATGGTCATCCCATGGTAAAGCGGGCAAAATTTCCTGAAAAGGATAATATGAAATTATGTTTTCTGTTAACCTGGAAGCAATATGGGAGTGCTTGTAGAGTTGCTCTTCAATTACATCCACCGAGGATCTGCAACAGAGTGATTGTGGGGACTGTGGGTGTCTCTGACACTACTACATGATGCCCACATGATGCAAAATTTTGCGGGGGGGGAATGAGAAAAAAAAGATATTTTTAAACAATACAATTGGCTGAAATCTTATAAACATCACAAGATTTCATGAGATATCAGGTGTTTTAAAGCTTTAAATTATTAAAACTTGCACCGGTGCCCATCACCTGCAAAGGGGTCATCCCTTATATAACTTCCTCCTAAAGGACCATTACCACCTAATTATCCATCTTTAATAAAATTGTATTTCTAGTTAAGTGTTACCATGCAAGCTCAGCTACTAGAGAGTCCAAGACAAGTATAGCCTCAAGGCATATCAGTCTTCCCTCAGTTCTCATCAAATTCAATAAGCCTGCTGAGATAGTAGTGACCATGGAATTAAAATCTAGCAAAATTTCACTTTAGGGGAAGTTGCAAGGCAGCCCTACCAACTTTTGATGTCCTCCATGAAAGCAGGCACACAAATTACTCAAGAGAGTCTTAGATTCTCTTCCCCACAACAAGCCAGTGAGGTAGCTGTGCAAGATCAAACATGTGGACTCATTCACATTTAACCTAAAGCAGGACTTAGTACTATATGCACAACTATTAAGCATCACCCCAGGCTTCTACGTTCCTTTATCATTCCCATAAGCTGGGAGAACTCTCATTGCCTTTAATTTTACTTTCCTGAATTCTTGGCTTGACATTAGGTGTGAATCAGGAATCACAATTTACAGCACACCCATGTTCATTAAAAATGATTTTTTGTTGGCTTATTTGGCAATTATTATATTCCTGAACTGAACAAAAGAGGCAGGAATCAAGGAAAATGGAACTTAATCATAGTTTGTATCTATATCTGGTTGTATTTGAATAGGCAGGACAAAAGACAGGCACATGAACCCAGGACTTAACTTGGGCTTGCAAAAGTTCATGTATGTAATATCAAATCCTGGCCCACCATTACATGCAAATTCAGCTGTGCCACTGAGTCAAGGTCAAGCAGTGAACTTCGTGGTTACTAGGAATCTGGGTGTTTTCTATCCAAGTTCCAAACATTAATCCGGTGTTTCTCAATCTTAGCAATTTTAAGATACGTGGACTTGCAAGTCTCAGAATTCCCCACATCTTAAAGTTGCCGCGGTTGAGAAACACTGCTCTAATCACTATCCCAGTTCTATGACTTATTGCATGTATTTTAATAATCATGTCTGCAGTAAAGGTGTATCCTTTGTTATTAAATATTTATGTACAGAATCAGTATTTGTATTATTAAAAATACAGTACCATTGGCTTGGTGTGAGCCGCTTGCTTGCCTTCTGATCCATGGAACTGTGTTTCTTTTTTACCCCATCCAACAGTAATAAACCTGCCTAAGAATCAACCAAATAAAGAGTATTTGAAGATTAACATTTCATATATTTGTCAAAAAGTTACAATCCAACTTTTCAGTATTTCCTTCTAACTCTCCAAATGTCTGCAAGGTTTACCGCCTGTTGTTGCAATATGCCACCCACTTCACATCCCATCCTGCATTTTCTACTCAGAAATTGGAACAGCAAGTTTTAATGTAGTTTTCCAGAAGCAAGCAAACATTGACAGATGTGTGATCATATAAAAATATTAACGATTACATTCTGCTCTTAAGTGAGGCTCCTCCAATTCTTTTCCTAACAAGATTTGCCCATGCTTATTTTGGCAATACCATTCTATCAACTAATCCAAGAGCATCAACGAGTCCCTCAAATGATTTTATTGAATCAAGGTATTATTCCTCAACTTGCCTTTCCATAACCATTAAAAGATAAGCATGACTGGTTACTCTTTGCAATAAAGTTATACAGAACAATATAAAGACTGACGAGATCACCCAAAATTCTTAATTTGGCTTTTCCTAATCCTAACCTGGCACTCTATGGAAGACTGGGGGCGATAGTATTTATGGGCAGCTTCATGACAAAAACATTCTCTAGACAGCTTCCAAGTTTAAAAAGCCCTCTCCACATTCACTATGTGCAAGTTAATGCTTTCATATTTGGTAGATTGCCAGCCAGACTGATGGCGACGTCACATGTATAGCCATACATGTAACAAGTGACTGTAAAATGTTGCTCTCTTTAAATTTACTGCCCTGGTACCAATGAACACACAGTCCCTTGACTTCAACCCATAATAGCTGGTAGAGCAGCCAGAGCTAGTTTCAGTCAATTCAATATCTCCGTGTATAACTCCCTTTCACAGAACTATAGTAATGCACTTGGTAAGGCTCCAGTATCTGTACTACCATCTCACCTTCTCCAAAGTCATCCTGGTGGATCTGTCTTTCTGCAATTGGTTCAAAGTCTCTTGTCATCAAAATCAGAGTCTGCTCACCTGTCACAGCACAGATATATAATGAGCTTTAAAATTAAAATGTTTAAGTGCCGTTGACCCAAACTGGCTTCACATTCCCACTGTGCAGAATCATAGAATTAGAAGGAGCGATCTAAGTTCTCAAGTCCAACCCCTGCTTGGTTCAGATTAAAGCTTCCTTGAAAGACATCCAGAAAGAGGGAGCCCACCAGTGCTGTCCACAGCAGAGAGGTGGGAAACAGTGGGAGCAATTGTGGCTTGAAGCCCCGCCCCTTTCTATCTGTGTCAATTCATACAAAGGGGCAGTGCTTTGAACTGCAGTTGTGCCGATCATTTTGGCCCCTTAGCCCTACCCACTACAGATGGTCCTGGAGCCCGCTGATCAGTAACCTGTCCCATTACCAAACAGCTGTTACTCTTAAGAGTTTCTTCTAACATTCAGATGGAATTGTCCTTCTTGTAGTTTAAATAATTATTCCACATCTGACTCTTCCAGGATAGGAAACAGAACTTGATATTTGTATTGCTGTTAAAATGATTGCTAAGTATGACACTCAAGTGATCTATGGAATAAATTTAGGGAGGGAAAACACAATTCTTAATCAATTCAAAAATGTTTTTACAGTAAATTTTGGATACCTCAAAGACCTTTAACTGAAAGAAGAGCTAATATAATTGCAGAATATTAATCATCTTTGCCATTAAAACAGTGTCATTATAGGTGTATTGTCGCTTGTTATGGTTAAATGCTAGATGATATTAATGCATGTTGTATGAACCCAACATGCTTTAGGCAAACAAGGAACAGTTAATGCAAATCCATGGCTGGTTACTATTTTGTAAACCATAGGCTGCAATGAGCCATTGTTGCCTCTGCCAGAATCCAAAAGACAAAGAAGGAAATTGAGAATATTTGTTTTGTAATTTTGATTTGTACCTGTAGCAAGAAGAACAAGTTCTTGGTCAGGACTCCAGCTCATTGCAGTCAGACCACTGTCCACACTCCCAACACATTCCAGCTGCAAAAGAATAAGACTTTAATACTGTTTCTGTCACCTTAACAGCAACCAACATTGACAACAAAATACATGTTTTCCATCATTTGTTTTCAAGTCAGGAAAAATAGGACCTGCTCAAATACAGATGGATGGTGATCACGTTCTAGTCCTCCAACACTCATCACTATTTCTGTAGTCTTACATAAGAGTTTCTCTCCATAATATTTAACTAGAAATGAGGAGCATAATGTCAATTATCATCATTACTATAGCTGCAGTGACACAGAAAACCTTGGCTCTTTGCTCCCATCTATTGATCACCTGCATGTTTACAGCCCATGTGTTGCAATGTAGCATAAATTTGCTCTTTTTTTCAAGAAGAAAATGCTAACTGCTTAAAAACAATCTCAATGGAAATTAGACTCAACATTTTCAGGTCAAGTTAAGTTCATCTTTATTTCAGCCATGCCTATTAACTGTTTACAAAGATCATAAAACTCCACTATCAATTAATATACTCCTCTTAAAGATTTTAAGCTTCAGCAAAGGATCGTTACCTTGTCGTGGTGCTGGAGCGAGCACCTCAATGATGCCATGAGCTAAACCATGAAGGGCCACCCAAGACGGGAAGGTCATGACAGAGGTGTCAGACTAAATGCGATCCCTGGGGAAGGTAATGGCAACCCACCCCAGTATTCTTGCTGTGAAAACTAAATGGATCAGTACAACCAGAGATATGTCGGTATACCATCAGAAGATGAGACCCCCAGGTCAGAAGATGGTCAAAATGCTACTGGGGAGGAACAGAGGAGGAGTTTAACTAGCCCCAGATGTGATGACGCAGCTAGCTCAAAGTCGAAAGGACGGCTAGCGGCCGACGGTGCTGGTGGTGAATGGCGAATCCGATGTTCTAAGGATCAACACACCACTGGAACCTGGAATGTAAGATCTATGAGCCAGGGCAAATTGGATGTGGTTATTGGTGAGATGTCAAGATTAAAGATAGACATTTTGGGCGTCAGTGAACTGAAATGGACTGGAATGGGCCACTTCACATCAAATGACCACCAGATCTACTACTGTGGACAAGAGGACCACAGAAGAAACGGAGTAGTCTTCATAATTAATAGTAAAGTGGCTAAAGCAGTGCTTGGATACAATCCAAAAAACGATAGAATGATCTCAATTCGAATTCAGGGCAAGCCATCTAACATCACAGTGATCCAAATATACGCCCCAACCACAGATGCTGAAGAAGCTGAAGTAGAGCAGTTATATGAGGATCTGCAGCACCTACTGGACAACGCGCCTAAAAGATGTTATTTTCATCCCAGGAGACTGGAATGCTAAGGTGGGCAGTCAAATGACACCTGGAATTACAGGTAAGCATGGCCTGGGAGAACAAAACGAAGCAGGACATAGGCTGATAGAATTTTGCCAAGACAACTCACTTTGCATAACAAACACTCTCTTCCAACAACCTAAGAGACGGCTTTATACATGGACTTCACCAGATGGACAACACTGAAATCAGATTGACTACATCCTTTGCAGCCAAAGGTGGCGGACATCTATACAGTCAGTAAAAACAAGACCTGGAGCTGACTGTAGTTCAGATCATGAACTTCTTCTTGCACAATTTAGGATCAGACTAAAGAGATTAGGGAAGACCCACAGATCAGCTAGATATGAGCTCACTAATATTCCTAAGGAATATGCAGTGGAGGTGAAAAATAGATTTAAGGGACTGGCCTTAGTAGATAGGGTCCTGGAAGAACTATGGACAGAAGTTCGCAACATTGTTCAGGAGGCGGCAACAAAATACATCCCAAAGAAAGAGAAAACCAAGAAGGCAAAATGGCTGTCTGCTGAGACACTAGAAGTAGCCCAAGAAAGAAGGAAAGCAAAAGGCAACAGTGATAGGGGGAGATATGCCCAATTAAATGCAAAATTCCAGAGGTTAGCCAGAAGAGATAAGGAATTATTTTTAAACAAGCAATGTGCGGAAGTGGAAGAAGACAATAGAATAGGGAAGACAAGAGACCTCTTCCAGAAAATTAGAAACATCGGAGGTAAATTCCAGGCAAAAATGTGTATGATCAAAAACAAAGATGGCAAGGACCTAACAGAAGAAGAAGAGATCAAGAAAAGGTGGCAAGAATATACAGAAGACCTGTATAGGAAGGATAACAATATCGGGGATAGCTTTGACGGTGTGGTCAGTGAGCTAGAGCCAGACATCCTGAAGAGTGAGGTTGAATGGGCCTTAAGAAGCATTGCTAATAACAAGGCAGCAGGAGACGATGGCATCCCAGCTGAACTGTTCAAAATCTTGCAAGATGATGCTGTCAAGGTAATGCATGCTATATGCCAGCAAATTTGGAAAACACAAGAATGGCCATCAGACTGGAAAAAATCAACTTATATCCCCATACCAAAAAAGGGGAACACTAAAGAATGTTCAAACTATCGAACAGTGGCTCTCATTTCACATGCCAGTAAGATCCTGCAAGGTAGACTTCAGCAATTCATGGAGCAAGAATTGCCAGATGTACAAGCTGGGTTTAGAAAAGGCAGAGGAACTAGGGACCAAATTGCTAATATCTGATGGATAATGGAAAATGCCAGGGAGTTTCAGAAAAACATCTATTTCTGTTTTATTGACTATTCTAAAGCTTTTGACTGTGTGGACCATAACAAATTGTGGCAAGTTCTTAGTGGTATGGGTATACCAAGTCATCTTGTATGCCTCCTGAAGAATCTGTATAACGACCAAGTAGCAACGGTAAGAACAGACCATGGAACAATGGACTGGTTTAGCATTGGGAAAGGAGTACGGCAGGGCTGTATACTCTCACCCTACCCATTCAACTTGTACGCAGAACACATCATGAGACATGCTGGGCTTGAGGAATCCAAGGCTGGAGTTAAAATTGCTGGAAGAAACATTAACGATCTCAGATATGCAGATGATACCACTTTGATGGCTGAAAGCGAAGAGGAACTGAGGAGCCTTATGATGAAGATGAAAGAAGAAAGTGCAAAAGCTGGCTTGCAGCTAAACCTCCAAAAAACCAAGATTATGGCAACCAGCTTGATTGATAACTGGCAAATAGAGGGAGAAAATGTAGAAGCAGTGAAAGACTTTGTATTTCTAGGTGCGAAGGTTACTGCAGATGCTGACTGCAGTCAGGAAATCAGAAGACGCTTAATCCTTGGGAGAAGAGCAATGACAAATCTCGATAAAATAGCGAAGAGCAGAGACATCACACTGACAACAAAGGTCCGCATAGTTAAAGCAATGGTGTTCCCCGTAGTAACATATGGCTGCGAGAGCTGGACCATAAGGAAGGCTGAGAGAAGGAAGATAGATGCTTTGGAACTGTGGTGTTGGAGGAAAATTCTGAGAGTGCCTTGGACTGCAAGAAGATCCAACCAGTCCATCCTCCAGGAAATAAAGCCAGACTGCTCACTTGAGGGAATGATATTAAAGGCAAAACTGAAGTACTTTGGCCACATAATGAGAAGACAGGACACCCTGGAGAAGATGCTGATGCTAGGGAGAGCGGAAGGCAAAAGGAAGAGGGGCCGACCAAGGGCAAGGTGGATGGATGATATTCTAGAGGTGACGGACTTGTCCCTGGGGGAGCTGGGGGTGTTGACTGACAGGAAGCTCTGGAGTGGGCTGGTCCATGGAGTCACAAAGAGTCGGAAGCGACTAAACAAATAAACAACAAGGATTTTAAGATACACTCCACTAACATGCACTAAACAATAGGTGTCAGTGGAGCTGTTAGCTCCTCCCTAATGTTGCAAGTTATGATGCATAATTTTGCCTCATTATGTGTAGGCTCAACATCTTAATTTGATGGCGTGTATGTGTTAGCCCTGTGAAGCAGGCCAGACAAGAAGCACAACCAAGAGCACTAGCTCTATCTTTACAGGTGGTCGTCGCTTAATGATTGCCCTGTTTAGCAACCAAAGTTATGATGGCACTGAAAAAGTAACTTTATGGCCGGTCCTCATACCTATGACTGTCACAGTGTCCCATGGTCCCATGTGATCACCATTTGCACACTTCACAGCCAGCAATGGAGAAGCCAGCAGTAAAATCGCAAGTCAGGGTCATGTGATGTTTTGCTTAACAATTGTGTCACTTAGTGATGGAGTTGCCACTCCCAACTGTGGTCATTAAGCAAGGGCTACTTGTATTGTAAGGTTATGTTAACAGAATCTTGCAAGACTTAAAATATTTCTCCCTTCCTTTCCTTTTACTCTCTGGAAAACTAGGGGAGGGGTCCTGTCCTAACAGTCAGGAATCACGCTGAGACAAGGAATAGGTCTCTAGTGTTCATTACTGCTACATAAGACAGAAAATCCTAACAAACTGAAGAAGCGTGGGAAAAACCCAGACAGATAAACCTCAAAAGTTAAGGCAGGTCTGATCTGTGTCTCTTTGAATGGCTGCTTAATTCCTCAGTACTACGCATGCGTTTCCCCCCCTGGATAGAGGCCCCCTCCTGCTCGCCATCAGTACTCATGAGAGGTCCCTTCTGAAAAGTTTCCCATGCCCTCCCTCCTTCTGAGGGCTGAGATATCTATTACATGCCAGTTGTACAGCCTGCAGCTCTCCCTCCTGTCTCCCAAGGTCATTCCCACATACCATTACAGTATGTGGCAAAATATTTATTTAGAAGACTTGTATAGCTGTCCAGCTCATATGAGAGTGACTCTGGGCAGAATACATCAAGTAAAAACCAATCAGAAAACTTTAATTACAAATAAAAATAATACAAAATCAAAGAAATTACATCCATAACCAACATATCAGACAACTTATGGCCAAAGCCAAGCAAACACGCATTCCATTTTCCAGAAGAAGGGCTCATCTATTGCCCTGGCCCAATAACTGGGGAAAACCAGGTTTTTCTAGCTTTCCAGAAGAGTTACAGGGTTGGGGCCATCTGAATCTCAGTGGGGAGGTGATTCCAAAGGGCAGATACTGCCACAGAAAATATATGGGCATGATGATTTATATCATTTATAGGTATTTTTATACTTACAGTACATGCAAGAAGCCAATATAATTCTTTAAAAGGTCAACAGCTATATTGAGGTTAACAATATTAAAACAAATACTTTTGTATTATGCTTTGCGTTGCTGCATTCTATTTCATTCCTTACTCTGGCATTGCTATACTTGCCATTCTGCCATACCTGGTGGGTGTTTAGATTGCACAGTATAACATCGCCAATTGCTGTAGCCACACAGACTGATTCTAGATCTGGCAAATCTTCCAGGCCCACAATACACCCACTTCCATCTTCTGGCAGAAAACCCTCAGTTGTTAAAGTAACTTCATTGATGACCTTTAAAACAAAGACAAGACAACGGTCATGAGAAATCTCTCATCTTTGTGCTAGATATCGCTTGGATCATTATTGGTAGCATTTCGAACTATTGACAAACACGTCCAAGCATGTTTGAGATATTTTTTATCTTTGTCTTGGTGCTGCTCCAAACTAGGGTGCAGGCATTGCCATTCTTCATTATGTCATGAAGTATCCCATCAAAAGGCTACTTAGCACACAGCACTTAAAATGAATGCAACATTCAGCTTCCTCTTGCACAAATTGGCAATAAAATATAGTTCTTAGATTTAGAAAGGGAATATTCACATTGCTGGAGTTAAAATCTCTGGAAGAAACATTAACAATCTCAGATATGCAGATGATACCACTTTGATGGCTGAAAGCGAAGAGGAACTGAGGAGCCTTATGATGAAGGTGAAAGAAGAAAGTGCAAAAGCTGGTTTGCAGCTAAACCTCAAAAAAACCAAGATTATGGCAACCAGCTTGATTGATAACTGGCAAATAGAGGGAGAAAATGTAGAAGCAGTGAAAGACTTTGTATTCCTAGGTGCAAAGATTACTGCAGATGCTGACTGCAGTCAGGAAATCAGAAGACGCTTAATCCTTGGAAGAAGAGCAATGACAAATCTCGATAAAATAGTTAAGAGCAGAGACATCACACTGACAACAAAGGCCCGCATAGTTAAAGTAATGGTGTTCCCTGTAGTAACATATGGCTGCGAGAGCTGGACCATAAGGAAGGCTGAGCGAAGGAAGATCGATGCTTTTGAACTGTGGTGTTGGAGGAAAATTCTGAGAGTGCCTTGGACTGCAAGAAGATCCAACCAGTCCATCCTCCAGGAAATAAAGCCAGACTGCTCACTTGAGGGAATGATATTAAAGGCAAAACTGAAATACTTTGGCCACATAATGAGAAGACAGGACACCCTGGAGAAGATGCTGATGCTAGGGAGAGTGGAGGGCAAAAGGAAGAGGGGCCGACCAAGGGCAAGATGGATAGGTGATATTCTAGAGGTGACGGACTTGACCCTGGGGGTGCTGGGGGTGTTGACGACCGACAGGAAGCTCTGGCGTGGGCTGGTCCATGAAGTCATGAAGAGTCGGAAGCGACTAAACGAATAAACAACAAATTGGAAATATATACAATTGTGGCATCCAAGGATAGAACGTTTTTACAGTTTAGAAAATTTTACAGAATAGAATTTTCTTTATATACTTGGATACTCCCAAGTTCTTTGAAAGACTATTAGGGCCCTCTGCATAGCAATTTTTTTTAAAGTAAAACCTCAATTTAACAGACTATCTGGGGAAAGGGGTGTCCATTAAATCTGAATGTCTGTTAAATACAAATTTCTGTAATTTACATTGTGGTGAAAGGTGAAAGGTCTCCTGTGTAAGCACCAAGTCATGCCTGACCCTTTGGGGGAATGCTGCTTTTGTGATGTTTTCTTGGCAGACTATAGAGCGGGGTGGTTTGCCATTGCCTTCCCCAGTCGTCACCTTCCCCAGCAAGCTGGGTACTCATTTTACCAACCTCAGAAGGATGGGAGGCTGAGTTGATCTGAGCCGGCTACCGGAGAATCCAGCTCAGGTCACGGGGAGAGTTTTGGTTGCAATACTGCTGCCTACCACTCTGCACCACACGAGGCTGTATAGTAATTTACATTACCGTGCTTAATTATGTACTTTACATAACATTAAAATACATTTATTTAAATTGTTCAGACTGATTCACCAAATAATGACCTTTTCTGTTATTTGGGAATGAAATCTGAAGCCTGATTTTCTCCATTGCACCTGAAGTTCATTAAATGGGGGTCCATAAAATTAAGGTTTTACCCATACTGAAAGTCAGCAGTTTCATTATCACTGATCACTAGGCACATTGTAGGCCAGGCTTTCTTACCTATAACTGCTTAGCCTTGGTGGTTAGGAATAATAATAATTCAAGCTTAACATATCTGGAGAACAATAGGGTGGCTAAGATCTATTTTTGATTCATGAGATAAAATAACAAAACTCAAGTTGGATTGGTGGCTGGGAACATGACATGAAGAGCATTCCCCATTCCTTGCATGGTACAGACATCCTAGCAAAGGCACAGAAAAATGGCTCTGTAACAGACCATGTGGCAAGGAAGTCTGTGCCCATAAAGATTTTTTTTTGTTTGTTGTTGTTTATTCGTTTAGTCGCTTCCGACTCTTCGTGACTTCATGGACCAGCCCACGCCAGAGCTTCCTGTCGGTCGTCAACACCCTCAGCTCCCCCAGGGACGAGTCCGTCACCTCTAGAATATCATCCATCCATCTTGCCCTTGGTCGGCCCCTCTTCCTTTTGCCCTCCACTCTCCCTAGCATCAGCATCTTCTCCAGGGTGTCCTGTCTTCTCATTATGTGGCCAAAGTATTTCAGTTTGGCCTTTAATATCATTCCCACAAGTGAGCAGTCTGGCTTTATTTCCTGGAGGATGGACTGGTTTGATCTTCTTGCAGTCCAAGGCACTCTCAGAATTTTCCTCCAACACCACAGTTCAAAAGCATGTTTACCTATATTCTTGATTATTTCCTCCTAAAATAATATATTTTATACATTCCTATACATTTTAACAAAGTATTTAGTAAAGGTTGCCTGCACTTATTCTGAGTGACGCTCCCACCTTGACTTGTTTTTAAATCCATCAACTGCATCTCTGCGGAGAGGAGAGTGAAAGATTGCTCTACAAACCACAAGCAGACCGGATTCTCCATGAGGAATACATAGTGTCAGAAGCTCAAATTACAAGTTTCTTGTGCCCAGACACTTATACAATTAAACCTAACACTATGAAGCGCCAAGGGTTCATTATGGACAGGAGTAAAAGCAGCTGATGTCATCCAGGTTTCCTTCCACAACCATTGCTAGGGAGACAATTCTTCAAACCCAAGAGCCATATCTGACATAACATGTGACCCCTCACCTCCTGTGTAACAGGATCGAGCTCCACAATTCCATATTCGGTGCTAATCACCACTGTTCCTCTGTCTGCGCGGACAGTGAAACCTTGAGGCGTCCCAAGAGCTCGGACTGGCTGGCATTCTTGAGCTCTCAATAATTTTAGGTTTCTCATCTTGTTCTCCACACACGCAACTGAAAAAGAGAGAGATGTTTTCCAACATTCCACACCGAATGATGACATACAGACCCCATAATGAGCTATAAAGATAGGAACAAGCTTGGCTCTTGATGATTAACTGAATCACCCATTGTTCTAAGCCATGTTCTAACTTAACCATGGTTACTGAATGAGTCACAGTGGCTAGATTCACACAACTTGCTAGCTATAAATCATGTGGTTAAATTCATAGAATATACTAAGCCCAAAGTGAAATCACAATCTAGCACCATTATGAATGAGCCCAGTGAATGATTAAGAACTAAACAGCTACAAGGACTGTGCTGGCTGGTTTTGTTTAATTTGCCTCAATAACACGAGGCACGTGGTTCTGGAGCCAGGGACTTCCATGTACAGCCACAGTGTATCTGAGAACACCACATGTTGGAAACCAACAACAGAAAAAGGCTATTGCCCTGCTTGGGGGCTTCCTGGAAAAACCAGTCTCACCAGAACACACACCTGGAAACAAAACAGCTTGGTGGTACTGAACTAAAGACCTCTTTGAGCAGAAAGAGCAAGATAATTCTTGCACTTTGCTTACCCTACTCTGCCGGTCTTAAAAGCTTAATATGTTTATGGCTGAACAGTATGAGGATCTAAGCCAGTATTTCTCAACCTTGGCAACTTTAAGATGTGTGGACTTCTGCTCCCAGAATTCCCAAGCCAGCATGCTGGCTGGGGGATTCTAGGAGTGGAAGTCCACACATCTTAAAGCTGCCACGGTTGAGACACAATGATCTAAGCAGCGGCTGGAACACGACCCTCCACGACTGCTCTGAAGTCTGGCCATGCTATCTTAAAAAAAAGAGAAATCTTTAGTTCAAGGTCCTAACATTTTGTCTTCCCTTTCCCCTTGATAAAAGCGGGTTACATCAAAATCCGCAAATGAGACGAGGAAGATACCTCCAGGCTCTTGACAGCGCCGCTCGCTTTCCTTGCAACAACTGCCCGCGTGCAACCTAACTAAAGACGCAGCGCGCCTGCCATCTTTAAAACCACTGACTGGCAGAGGCCACCCGGAGCATGCTCTGTGAGCCTGTGAAGCCGAAAAGAATGAGGGCATCCCGGCTGCTCAGTCGCGCGTGCTCAGTGTCCTTCTGAAGGCAAATTCGTGTGAGGGCAGAGCCGCTAACTAAATGCGCGTTCAGGCAAGGATCGTGATGATTTACGAAGGGACGCCTCCCGGTCTTTCCTGGGTTTTGCGTCGTCGCTCCATGGTTTTTAATGTTACGCAGGGTAATATTACAGCATCTTGGTGAAAACCAGCTGCTTTTAGCAGTGATTTTGCTGTTTTTTTCCTTTGTTAAAAATGCAAAATGTAATTATCGATATGGTCGGTAGTTTAAAAAATGGATTTTCAAAGCTAACTTTGGTTAAATGCTGGCTGAGTGGATGAAAGGGAGCAATACATTTGAAACGGGCTCTATAATATTCAAAGCATATGGAATGTCAAGTCGTGCTTGATAAGGATGAATGACGGGCTAGTTCTCTTTTAGATGGAGTTTCATCTCTGGCAGCCAGTGATTTCTAGATTGTGTGTCGGGCACATTCTTGTGACAAGTGTTTCAAGTCTCCCCAATTTATGCAGCATAGATCCACACTGCTTCTGTATTGTAGGAGGAGAACTGTGTTTGTCTGTGGTAGCCCAAAATCAAAAGGAGTCTGATTAAAAGGCAAAGGCACAAACTTTGGAAAGCATCTGCTTTTTAATGAAATTTGCTAGTCTGAAAAGTTGCTACCAGACTTCTTCCAGTAATAAATGAACAGGGTTATCCTTCCAAGGAGAATTAGGCATTCATCCAATGCATTCTTTCCTACAGCGAGCAGAACAGAGAAATCCCAAATCCTTCTCAGAATACAAAGAAGAGAAATGGTGGATTGACACATTGCACTAAGCCATAATATGATTTATTTTGGTTAAACATGTGTGAATCCAGACATTGTGGTTTGTAAACAATGGTTTCTGTCTCAGTGTGTTGTATGAACCTACCACCTGATGTTTATGGAATAAATTATCATTAAACAAACCATAACAGTATGATGTTGGAACAAGGTCGTTTGGGGTGAAATGATTTCAGAGCTGATTGTAGCTCTTTATCCATGGCACTTTACCTACTGAGAGATGGGTTCCCACTCTTATTTTTGAGGGCCCTTAAAATGCTTTTATTTCAAACTGCTTTCAGTGAAGAGGATGCTAGTAATAGAAAACATTAATAAAAATTTATTTTGACTTGGATTGTGCTTATTGCTTTTTACAACTGTTTTTGTTGCTTTTAAGATTAACTTTTATCTTTTTTAGGATTAGGATTTTGTATGCTGCTTTAGGGAAAGGCATCTTAGAGCTTTTAAAAATCAAATAGTATCACAGAATCCTAGAATTGGAAGAAATCATTCAGAACCAGTGTGGTGGAACGGCAAGGACAGGATAAGGGAGTCTGAAGTTCAAGTCCACCCAAAAACTCACTGGGAACTTTGAGCCAGCTGCACTGTCTCAGCCAACCTACCTCACAGGGTTGTTGTTGGGATAAAATGAAAGGAAGCTCCTATGAAAGCTACCTTGAACATTTGGAAGAAAGGCAGGATATCAGTCTAATAAATAAGCCCAATATCTCTATTAACCGGCTGCACAGTAGTAAAGCAAAATCTTAATCATAAGCTGATTGAGACCACTTAAAAGCTATGCTCTCATGCCACATATATTCAAGCTTTCCAATTAACCCAGTTTTCTAAATTCACACAACAGACTGAACCATAAACGAAATATACGGACTGGGAACACCCAAAATATGAGGCTAAAATTTATGTGTGTATGTATATGCATGCCTGTGTATGTACACGTTGGTCAAAGACTAATAACCGAGGCTAGCTTATGATTCAGCGGGTTGTATGAACACTGCCAGACAGTATCTAAACATTCTTTTTCTTAAGCGTGGATGCTCGGGAAACCCTGCTTCCGATTTTTAACGCAACCCCTCTTCACAGCCGTAAGAAGGTGCAGGTGGGTGGACTATGGTGGGGTTTAATACTCTCTGTAACCGCCGACTGCTCTCATCTGCTCTTTTAGCAGGTGGAACCCAGGGTGCAATCCGAGAAACATAAAAGTTGGAAGAGGCCCTTGGCGCCATCCAGTCCAACCCAATATTTTGCTCAGAACAAAAATACTGAACACAGCAAAGCCTCCCTTGAGGTAGTTGGCAGGAGGAAGAAGTGCAAACTCCTACGTCAGGCGACGCCTCTTCGATTCAACTCGAACCATCCGCAGCGCCTGATCAAGAGGCGATCGGGACGGGTTCTTGGGCGAGGCAGCCTCCTCGCTGCCCTTTCCGCTTGCTTCGAGCCTACCAGGATCGCCTGGCATCGCCCCGCCCCGTCAGGAAGCAGCTGTGCGGTCGCCTTGCGTCGGCCAGCTCCGCCGGGTGTCAGGCGGCGACTCGGGCGGCTGCGAGCGTTGCCGTGGAGGTCCGGGGACTGGCTGAGCGGAGGTAAAAAGAGCCGGTCGGAGCAGTGGCTTCCTTGGGGTAACGGCTAGCGCAGACTCTCGGGATCCGCGTTTTGCAGACGTGTTTCCTTGAGTTCAGGGGGGCGCATGTCTTGGGTGGGCGCACGTCCGTGAAATCTTGGCAGGAGCAGCTGTGGCTGGCCGTGCATTGCTCACCTGAACAACTCGCACTTTTTCTTGCCGCGTCTACTCTCCGGGGCTTGACGCCACTGATACGTAGCAGGTGACGCCGGAGCGGTCAAAGACATGTGCAGACACGCAGGGTACGGAAAAAAAGACCAGGGTTCGAGTTGCTTTGTTTTGCTTTATAGCCTGACGTTTCTCCAGGAGCTTTTTTCCCCTCACAACAAAGACGCTGCGAGGTAGGCTGATTTGAGAGGTGCAATATTTAATTTAATTTAATCAAATGGCAAATTGCGCTTTAAAAGAAGTAGACAGATTGGTTCCTTAATTTTCCACTGTTTTTTAAATAGTGGGGTGCCCATGAAAGGGTGGGAGTTTGATGCAGTCATCCTCAGTCTTCTCTCTATTAATTTTAATGTTCATTTGCTGCGGGAGGCTACAGGATTTACAGTGGAAAAAAGATCACCTTGGATTTAATTGGTAAGAATACAATTGGACCTAAACCCATGCAAAATAATCCTTCACGGTAGTGGTAATTGAAGATTAAACAATCATGCAAGCATTTTTCTCAATAAATTAACACCTGTATAAAATTATAGAATTGGAAGTGATTTAATCAACCATTGAATCCAACAGTACTGCTAAATGCAGGCTGTAATCCATTAATTTATTGATACTACAGCATGTGTCTTTTGGTCTCACCTTCAATAAACGCTCCAGGAAAGCAGTGCCTTTTTTGACATAATAGTTCCAGACAAAAAATTAGTCTTTCTTTTATAAAATGAGGAATTTTTACTTCCAGGAGCATAAACTTACTGAGTCCTGTGTTAACTAATGACAGGCACAAAGACAGTGATGGATGAACAAAAAAAAAGGAGGAAGCATTCCTTTTCCCCTTTCTTCTACAACACCTACCTACTTTTCTTCTCTCCCTCCCACCTTCCTTCTTTGAATTTAGATCATGCGTTGCATGTAGCCTATACAGTCAAAATGAAACTAGACATGAAAATTCATGCTATAATTACTTTTTGAAGGTGCTTTGTTCTAAGATATCTCCCTTAAGGTGAGTACCAAACTGACCAGATGGGCCTACTATCTTCCTTATGGAGCTATTTTTCTACTGGGTTTTGGACATTTTTGAGGCCTCCATTTGTGTTCATTCTTTTGCATAGGGACTGGCATGTTTGTCTAACACAAAATTATATAACAAAGAGGATAGTGGATATCACATTGGAAGTGCAAACCTTGATATTTGGCTAATGTTATTAGTTCCTATTATATTACTTTCAGAGTAGATGGGGGCAGGATTTTTCCACTTCAGTTTCTGGTAGGAACTCTTCAGGTTCCCTTTAAGACAGGGCTGGGCAGCCTTTGGTAACCCAAGGCTAAATGTCATAGCTTTGGAGAAGGCCGAGAGCTGTAGTGGGAAGAGTGGTTATTCAAAGTCATTGTGATCACAACTTTACGTTCTTTTGAAATGTGCCTCCATTGCATTATGTAATTTTATGAATGTCCAAAGTTCATCTCCTGTTTTGTCTACATCTATTGGCAAGAGAAGGAAATTAACGTAACACTGGAGAGAGGGAATACTTATATCCTCTTGTCCTATGCATTTTATAACCACCTGCTCAAAGAAGAGTTCAGGAGAATTAAAAAACATGCACATTTGAGCCATTTCATTGATCCTAATAAAGATAGATAGATAGATAGATAGATAGATAGATAGAGGGAGAGAGAGAGAGAGATATTAGCCAACAATAGGTTTTCAAAACAGTAGATTTACTATTTAATTACGGCTTTAGCAGGTCTAGTGGTTAAGGCAATGGGCTAGAAACCAGGGGACAGAGAGTCCTAGTCCAGCCTCAGGCATGAAAGCCAGCTGGGTGACCTTGGGCCAAGCACCCTCTCTCTGCCCAACTGACCTCACAGGTTGTTGTTGTGGGGAAAACAGGAGGAGGAAGGAGTATTAGGTATGTTCGCCACCTTGAGTTATTTATAAAAATAATAAAGGCGGGATATAAAATGAATGAATGAATGAATAAAATGAATAACACCCATTCATTTAAGTAAGGCAAATAGAAAAATCTTTTCTATATTTTGGTATTGAGGAAAAAAATACGTTCTATTTAGAATTTCAGATAATTTTAGGTGACTGGTCTTGTTGCATGTACTTGGTTATCCTTTACTGTTCTTAACCTGTGTCTTTTTTCCATTTCTTTCATTAGTATTCTACCATCAAAAGGTCGTCTGTTCAAGGAAACATGAAATCAGATAATGAAGACAGAGATGGTCTCGTACCTGGGACATCAACCATGTCACCAGAGGAAAAAGTGGCAGACACTGGGAATAGCAGTGATTATTTCACTGGAGATGTATCTTCTTGCCCTGAGGACTGGGAAAATGCTGATCTGAAACTTGGCCAAGAAACCCCTAAGAAAAAACTCTGTGGCTATTTATATAAATGTTCCCCTAAAGCACCAATCAAGGCCTGGAAGTCCCGCTGGTTTTGCTATGATGAAAATAAATGCCATTTACTTTACTACAGGACAGCACAAGATATTAACTCTTTGGGAAGCATAGAGATTTCTCTGGCAAGTTTTGATCTTAAAGTGGGAGCAGAGGAAGGTATTTTTGAAATCAGGACTCCCATCAAAGACTTTGTTCTTAAGGTACGTAAACACAGGGGAGATGGGCTGATGTTGCGGCTGGTGGCAGGAATTGGGACTGAAGCCCACAGGAGAGCTATGTCTAAAAGACTGGGAGCATTTATGGTAGAAATATAAATCAGCACATCTTTTGTTCCTGTTCATAGCACCAAAAAATCTGGATTCATCAAGTGTAGTTCATACCGCTCCATCTATTTGTAGATATATATTTGTAAATATTTGTAACTGGCATACAATTAATAGAGATTTCAGTTTTCTGTCTTCAGACCTTTTGTCATGGATGCTGAAGTAGTGGGGACAATTATAATTAAATCATATTGGCATATATTAAAAGAGTTCCATGTTTTTTTAACCTTGAGTAAGCTTCATGTTTCTCTTCCCATTTCAAAATGCTCTGTGATGCGGATGAAGCTTTTGTCTCCAGGTAATTGCCTTAAACATGATTTCCTACAAATACTTTCTTAAACAAAATATTCCATTGTAATATATAACAACAATCAGAACTCCCCCCCCCAATTTTTAGCATCTTTTGCATGTTAATTTTTTAAAAGGCCAAACTTCTGGCTTAATATTATTTCTTTATAAAACATTTCTCTTTTGCCTGCAAAAGGCCCTGATGCCATTTATAAACAAAACACCCCAAAAACAAGAAAGCAGGAAAACAGTTAACAGTAGAATTAGAACCTTTGGTCTTCAAACAAACCAACAAATAAAAGCCAAGCAGTTGAAAAAATGTTTTTGCTGCCCATCTAAAAAGTTTTCTGGGATGAAGCTAAAGTAACTTTCCTTGTGAAGGAATTCTATATCTGGGATGCTGTCAAAGAAAGGATCTTCTTCCAGATTTTTGTTAACTGCAATGAAGGTTGCAATGTGTAGATCCATATAAGAGGAAATCAGCTGTCAGATACTGTGACTCTAAGCCAACTAAGGCTTATAAAGCATTTTCCAGAATCCTGATCCTGAACTGAAAAGCAGATCAGCAGCTAGTATAGTTGGCACAAGACCGGTGTAATATGGTCTGAAAAATAAAACAAGAAAGCAAGCTGCAGAATGTGATTAGTAATAATGATTGTTTCTCATTCTTCTGCAGTGGATTATAACCAGAGATGGACAGAGCTCTTTCCTGCAAAAGTTGCAGGCTAGATTTTTATCATCCAAATGCCAGCCAAAACTTTGAGATTTTGCATAGATTTTGGTGGCTTCCTCAGACAATGTAGAAAAAGCTGTATTTCTAAGCCAGCTTTCTCCAACCTCCAGTATGTTAGGATTTCAGCTCCTAAATTCCCAATTAATATGAGTTTCAGCATCTTGGGAGGATGTTTTTGATAAAGTTGCTAAACAAAGGATTCAGAACTTTCCAGGTTTCAATATGCTACATAAAACATTACGAAGCAAGAAAATGATTTTGTTCTTGCCTGTGGTAGCTAAACGAATTCCCACTCAGTGCTAGAAATATTTAAACAAACTTCGTATTCAGATATGGCTTGAGAAGGTCTGGCTAGCTGCTATGCTTGAAAAGATTTCTAAAACAAACCACCACCCCACCGTGTACAAGATAAAATGAGAAATATTTTTTAATGAGAATAGTATGACATTGTTGGGCAAGCAGTAAGCTTACCTCCAAACATTCTCAATAGATAGATAGATTTATTATGAAACATGACATTGTATGTAAATAAAGGTAACTTTTTGCTGGTTGTATAAATACATTCTTTCCAGGAGAATCAGATTTTTTAAAAATTCAGTAGCATAATTGTTTAGCATGCTAGGAGTAAGCAAGAACATTGTGAGTGGTATCTCAAACCCGTCTGAAGAGCAACCATTTCGGAAAAGACTACTTTAGTCACTAAGTACTTGAATTATGACTATATCTGGACCTCTTTTCTCTTTTGTTCTGATTTTAAAATGAACTACAGGCTGTCAACAAACAAGCCATGATATATTGGCTACAACAGCTGCAGCTGAAACGCTGGGAATTTTGTAATAACCAGGCAAAGGGTTTTGATGAAGCCATGTCACCCTTTCCTTCCATAAGTGAGGCCCAGTGGAGCAGTGGTAAGTAATAACAGTACGAGAGCTTGGTCTTAAATTGCAACAGGAGACAGCACCCTCATCAGAGGCTATAGAGGCCAGGGCAGGCCGCTCCTGGTCCACTGACTGCCGGTGGTGGTGCCCTATTTTTCATCCCCCAGCAGGCCACCAGATTGTGCTGCTGAACATTGGACTGTTTTGGAAGGGGGAATAGAGTGAGAGTGTTTTGCCCCCAAAGCATCCTGCTTCTAATTTCGCACTCAGCCCCCAATAAAAAGGCTGAAAAAGATGGCTCCATCCTTTTTGGGGACATCATGCCTGCCTGCCTGCCTTCGATTAATTTTGAAGTTACAGTATTGTAGCATCTTTCCTTTTCATACTGTAATCAGTTCAGCATGATAACATTATTGAAGAAAATCAATAAAACAGCATTGCAGAATGGATCCTGAAGCCTTCCAGATGCATGGAAGGCCAAGCTGTGGCTCCTGATTTGTTAAACTTCTGTTTGCCCTGGTGGAGATCAAGATGAGGCCATTGGCTGGGGTTTGATTCCACATACCTACAGCTCTCTATCATACAAGAATTCTAAATGCATATATTTGCTGCAAAAGTTGTTTCCCTTCTTCCCAATCCTTCTTTTCTCTTCCTCTTCCATCATTCATAATCCTGAACATACTCCTTCAGTCCATATACTGTATGTTTGCAAGCAAAAGGCCTTCTACAGACACAATGCAAGTTGTCCTGTTTATTCCTAATAAACAGATGGGGTCATACCTGCCCTGTCTTTCTTAGTCCCACATCCCACAAAGCTCAAGCTCCATGCTGCTTTCCCTGAAACGGATACATTTTGTGAAATAGGTATTCATGCCACAGGAGCTCCATACACCTAGGCCCAAGCCATATGCTCCCATTTTCCAAACTGAGGGAAGGAGATATATAAAATCATACATTGGGTTCATGTGGTGTGCCCTGAAACTGATTTGAAGTTATCATGAGAGCTCAATATTTATAATTTGGATGTTGGATTCTGATTTATGTATTTGTCATTCGTATGTGTTGTAATAATTAATGAAGTTTTTATCACTGGTTTACCAGCTTTCTGTTCTTTTCTATTTTGTGCTCCTTAGTTCTTGTGCTGTATTTTGTTAAACTTCATACTGTTTAAAGCTGTTAGGCCCCATTTTGTGGGAAGTGAGGATGACAGCGTAATCAACACAATGAAAAGAGAATTTCTGTATTTCAGCTGTTGGGGGCAAAGTAACAGCAGGATGGGTGTGTCCCTGCTTTGTTATCAGGCAAAGGCTGAGCATAGGTTGCCCAACTGCAGCAGGCCAATTTGTCAACAGAGAACAGAAAAGTGCAAGTTAATTCTAGATCGCCAAGAACTATATTTTTAGAGGTCCTTAAGTAAGTTGCAGATCATGGTGTCTCTTTCCTTTTGAAGTAGGAAGTTAAGACAGTCTGAGAACTCGCCAATATTAACTTCTCCTCACTGGATTGTACCCAGTCTGTCCCCTAGTAGAATGAAGATCAGTGGCAGGATTCCCCCTTCCCCCAAACTCTCTCTAGATATAGTCTGCAGAGTTGAAGGAGAAGTGGTTACAAGGCAAAGGGCAGTGTTTGCACAAGAGGCAGTTGAGAATACTGGGATGCCTTGCAAGTTGTAGCCGTGCCATGGGAACTGTAGATTTAGCATGCCTGATTGCCAGTTGTTAAGCTGTATCTCTTTTTTTGTAGCTGAGGCAGAACAGGATTTTCTACCCCTTGTGAAAACTCCCACTGATGTAGTTGGCTTAAAGGCAGCTTCTCTACCAGCACCATCGACTTCTATCGCTCTTCAGAACATCTCTCTCAAGCATCCTTGGATTGAAATACAGTAACTCTTTCATCTATTTACATGCCAGAAAAGTAACCATGCTAAATATTTTGCAGCAAACTAGCCATGTTAATTTGCTGACATCTCAAGTACAAGTAAATGACCTTGTGTGCTATTAATTTACAGCAATGAAAGCCAGTCTGATCAGATATGTAAAATGTTCACCTTCTTCAACTTGGTGCCCTCTGGAAGTTGTGGACAGAATTCCCCTCAGCACAGCCAGCATGGCCAATTGTCAGAGACGATGGTAGCCGTACTCACCCACATCTATTGAGCTTCAAATCAGTGCTTGAAACAGGCACTGGTATTCTGTTGTGTATATGAGAGACATGGCAAGTGGTTCTTTCTGTGGGGGAGTGCCTTCAAGCCAGTCTTGATGCCTGGTGACTGCCTGGACACGTCCAAGCAATTTTCTTGGCAAGACTTTTGGAAGTGGTTTGCCATTGCTTCCTAGAGCTGAGAGGGAGGGACTGGCCCAAAGTCACCCAGCTGGCTTTGTGCCCAAAGTGGGACTAGAATTCAGGATCTCCTGGTTTCCAGCGTGGTGCCTTAATCACTACATCAAACAGGTTCTTAACATTAGTTAATACACAAAATAAATATTATTATAAATTAGTAATTAAAATATCACAATATAAATTATAAATTTATTAATAAACAACATGCATTTGTAGATAAACACATCTAACCTAAAAGATAAAGGAAAGCACAGCACTGTCATTTATTTATAGATAGTAAGCATGATTTAGGCTGTAGTCATGTATTCTATAGTAGAATAATAATCTGTGAGCTGTCACTCAGTTGCCTTCCCTGTGCAAAGTTGAATAACTCCATCCACTATTATTCACCTCTCAACCTACTACAGTAGTCAGTAGCTGGGTGGGGAGAGGGAGGACACACTCTGGTGCCTCTGTTAGCATTGCTTGGATATTGACCTTGTGGTATTCAAGATTCCTTTTTTCCCATGGCTGGTAGGAAGTCGTCTTGTAGCACTTTTGTAGTAGGTAGGGGTGTGTGTGTGTGTGTGTATACACATGCACATATACATATACATATATACACACACACACACACACACACACACACATATGTGCATGCCTTTGAGTCAGTTTTTAACTTCTGGTGACTGCCTGGGCAAGTCCCTGCAGTTTTCTTGGCAAGATTTCAGAATTGGTTTGCCACTGCCTGCTTCCTAGGGCTGAGAGAGAGTGACTGGCCCAAGGTCACCCAGCTGGCTTTTGACTAAGGCAGGACTACAACTCACAGTCTCCTGATTTCTAGCCTGGTGCCTTAATCACTACACCAGCAAGTGTTTAAACATTTTAATTATTTTAAAACTGAATACTTGTATTTATCTTGCTTTTTAGAAAATAATCAGCTTAGAAATTCTTTTAAATTGAACATTTAAATAAATGGTTGTTTTTGCACAGCATTAACTGCAAGCTGTCTCCAGCATAGTAGTAGAAATCCTGATTTCTTTATATTTGTTCAGTTTTCACTTCATGTCTGATTGTTGCTAAATGCATGACTTAGCTCTAATGAGATCCATTAAGTCTGAAGCACTTTAAGAGGTTTTTTCTGTGATGTGAGGAAAATGAGGCAAGATACGATTCAGCAGTCATCTAGTATTAAACAGTATACGTACAGTGTGATATTTGTGAAGTAAACCCATGTAACTTAACATACAGTTGAGTAAAAGGACTACTAAATCAAATATCTGTCAGTTGCCAAGAGACTTTCCACTAAATTTCATTGTCAGTGGATGTAATATGGTGAAATGATTGCACAACACTTTTTTCCCCCTTCGAGTCAGTTTTTGACTCCTGGCAACTGCCTGGAAAGTCCTTGCATTTTTCTTGGCAAGATTTTGGAAGTGGTTTGCCCTTGCCTGCTTCCTAGGGCTGAGGGAGAAGGACTGGCCCAAGGTCACCAGCTGGTTTTGTGCCTAAGGCTAGAACTCATGGTCTCCTGGTTTCTAGCCTGGTGTCTTAACCACTACACCAAACTGGCTGTCTTGCACAAAAGTAGCCCCGTAGATATTAATGGAGAACACACTCTAATATTTGATTCATTTAGACTTCGCTTATACCATAATTCAACAGCAGAGTGAGATGCTAGCTGCAGAGTACATGTATAGTTTAATGAGCACTTTTATTTATGAAGTGGAGCAAAAAGTGTTTCTTAATACTTAAGATTAAGATATGCTACATTTGAAAGTGCATGATCACTTCTGGTTTAAATCTCAGAAATGAAAAATATTGCTGAATAAGATTTAAAGTAGCTGTACTGAACTTTGCTTCTCTTTTACCAGTCAAGGAATGAAGAGTAAATTATAGGAAATAACATAAAACAGGTACACTTACTTAATTCTTCAGCACTTCATGGCGTTTAAGCCTAAACAACTAAACCTAACCACCAATTACTGTGAATTCTTTCTCTTCTCTGGTATTAAAAGCAGATGAAGTTGAGAAAACAAACACTTTGAACCTAGGGCTCCTGCAAATTCTATAATCCTTCGATCTCAGTAAAGCAAACCACAGTTGCTACCCTGCTAGACAAACAGGCATTTGTAACTGTTGGAACAATTGAATATTTTAACTGTTCATGTCAGGTGGGAGTTCCTGTTGATTTAGTGTTTCACTATACAAGAACATTTTCTGCATATTAGAGCTACCACATATGGGCTGCAGAAATCTGGTTGACCACAAATTGATTGCAAAGACCTGGCATTTTCTGCCCAGCTATGGTGGCCTATATTTTTGTTGCCATCTGGTGCTTGGTTGGATTTTGCAGCCCAGATATGGTAACCCTCCTACACACAGAAAGCCTGTATGGCGTGCTATGGACCCTGCCTATGAG